>NW_006204759.1:3654440-3672036 GCF_000334495.1 Tupaia belangeri chinensis
ATGGAATATTATTGATGATAACATGCTTGATTAAGCCACTATGCAGTTTATCCTAGATGGGAAACCACATTTAGTATGTTGTGATGATGCTCAGGGAATGAATGTTAGGTAATATAAAAAAATTAAAAAAAAAAAGTTGCAGGAGAAAAAAAAAACGGTAAAACTGTTTGTATCATTTTAAAAAAATTGCATATTTGACGACTGCAGCGAGCTGTATGGGCCCAGCTGGGTACTACTTTATAGTATGTTCATTCTACTCACTGGGGTTTATGCCTAAAGTCAGACTTGGGTTCATGTATAGGTATGTGTCAGCTGTGCTAGCTATTGGATATATTTAGACTAATTAAGTTCATTGGCAGAACAATTGAATGGAGGGGGGGAGGTATGGAGGGCAACCGTGGATGCCAGGGACAATGGGGGAGGAGGATGGGACATAGCAGAGGGTGGGGGATGGAGAATCAAGGATGGCAAAACAAAAGGCAAGGTATGCAGAACATAAGAATTGGAAAATTATTTGCTGAGAACATGTATGTTGATGTGCTTGATTGAGCCAATGCACAGTGTATTTTGGATGGAAAATTCATTTGTGTGTTGTGATGGTATATAGTGAATTAATGTAGAAAATGAATTAAAAAAAAAAAAGAAAATTAAGTTCCATTTTCTTCCCCCATCCAAAAAAGATTTCAAACTGGTTTATTAGTTCTGCATTTTTTATTTCTAATCAAAATTCACTTTCATAATTACTATTTTCCTTATAGTTCTTTTTATGGGGAAGAAAGGACTTTTATGGGAAAGAAACAAAAAAAAAGGACACAAAGGAGGTGAGCAACATATGGGAAAGAAACAAAAAAAAAAAGGACACAAAGGAGGTGAGCAACACAAAGTTGAAGGTGGAGAATTGGTGGAAAAATGAGGAGGAAAGATGAGAAATATTGACAAATAGGATAAAATTTCCTGCAAAGAGGTTGAGAAGGAAGGACAGAGATACTGGAGAAGAGCAAATGTGGGAGAGAGCTAGAGTGGGAGGTGAGACAGAATGGAGAATGGAATTAGATGCCTCGACTGTTGATGAGCAAAAGGAGAAAGTGTGGGAATAAAGTTCATGGGTTAGGGATGAGAGATGTGAGCTTCCCATTCTATCTTGTTCAGCATTAACTATACCAGCCATGACACCATTATTGTAGCCCACTTTCTCTACAAAGAAGAAAATAATATTGCACGGTTTTGCTAAAAGTGCTTTAAAAAGTACACAGGGGACTTAATTCCTGTTTCCTAGAATATCAGGAAGAAGGTTTATTGAATAAGAAATGAGGCTGGGTTATTTTATCCAACCTTATTTCTAAAATGTCATCCAAGTTGTTGACTAACTGTCCACATACACTGCCTGCCTTTGGGGTCTCTCCTGCTAAAAGTGTCAATAGCCATAAGGAAAAGATGGTTCTTTTCTGATCTTTTTTAAGTCTCTAGAAAAATTTCAGGGATACAAAGAGGGAGCTTCCTCCAGAGTCCATAAAGCTGTTGGGGAAGACCTATGACATGGTTCTCACTTCATCACTTCTCTCAGTGATGATGTTCTTATTTTTTTATTATTGACAAACAATACTGTACATGTTTGTGGGATACAAGGTACCATGTGTATTGATGAAATCAGGGTGACTACATATCCATAGTTATTTCAACTGTCATGATTCTGTGTTGGAAACATTTAACACCCCCCCCCTTTTTTTTTTGGAGAGATTTTCGCTATAGGGCACATGCACTCGCCAGACAGAGAGACATAGAGACAGAAAACGAGAAATCACCCCCTGGGGGATGGTCACACCGCAATCCCTTCTCCTCCATTCTCCTCTCGGGATCTTGGGCATGCACGCACACGCACCCGGTGTGAGTTTTAAGCTACCAGTCCTGGATGCAAACCACGGTTGACTACGTGGGAATCCAGCGACATAGCCATTATGCTAACTGCTGGTTCCCTAAAACACCCTTTTTTTGCCATGAGGAGAAAAGGGGAACTTTTTCACTGAAAGCTGTGCAAACATTTGTCAGGGATGCTTTTCTTTTACATTTCTTTTTAAGTCAATTATTTAATATATTAATATTTAGAGCTTATTTTGTACATTTCATAATTTCCCCATTTATAATAATTGTTCCTACAAAATAAAGCATAACTTTGATTTGTAGATACAGTGTGTTATATTATATACAATAATATAAAATATGCTTCAGAGAAAAAGATGTTTGAACTGAGATTAGAGCTGCCATTCAAGAATCAGACTTCAATCCAAGGCCAGTCAAGAGAATTATTTGCTAAAACACACAAATAATACTCAAGAAATATAATCTAGAATCTCCATATCTTAATATTCACAGAATCCAGGAGACAATCCAAAATAACCCAGCATAAGAAGAATGAGTAAAATATAACACATTCTTGAATGAAAAGAAAATATATCAAGTCCAATCCAGAAATAAACTAGATTTTGAAACCAACAGAATCAAAGAGTTTCAAATTAATTTTAAAAAAGGCAGTGAGAATCTTCCCAAATTCATTTTACAAGGCCAGCATTACCCTAATGCAAAACCAGACAAGAACACAACAACAAATAAACTATAGACCTATAGACCAATATTCCTGACGAACACAGATGCAAAAGTCATCAATAAAACACTAACAAACCAAATCAAAAGCATATTAAAAAGCTCATGCACTACAATCAAGTGTAATTTATCCAGGGATTCAGGAATGGTTCAACACACACAAATCAATAAAAGAGGGAGGCCTTTAGATGGCCTGGTGGTTAAGGCACTGGATCCCACATGACTGACTGTGCTATTCTAGTCCCAGACCTGACAGCTTGAGAGACAAGCCAAGCACGCATGTGTGTGTGTCCCAAATCCTGAGATGAGAGTGGAGGAGAAGGGATTGTAGTGTGGCCATCCACCCTGGGGATGATTTCTCACTTTCCCTCTGTCTCCTCCGTCAGTCTCTTTCTGGCAAGTGCATCCACTCCATAGCAAAAACTACAAAAAAAATTAATAAATATCATCAGTAGAATGAAGTACATAAACCATAAGATCATCTTAATAGATGCAGAAAAAATTTAATGAAATCAATATATCTTCATGATAAAAATTCTCGGCAAATTAGTTATAGAAGAGATGTAGTTCCACACAATAAAGGTCATATACAGCAAGTCCACAGCTAGCATCATACCAAATGGGGAAAAGCTGAAAGCCTCTAAGGGCTGTAATAAGACAAAGATGTCTGCTTCATTATTCTTAGTCAACATAATACTGAGAGTCCTAGCCAGAGCAATAAGGCAAGAAAAAGAAATAAAGGACATCCAAGTTAGAAAAGAAGTCAAATTATCCCTCTTTGCAGCTGACATGACATATGTAAAAGCATAAATAATCCATAAAAGGCTCCTTCTAGATCTTATAAATGAATTCAATAAATACAAAGTCAACATATGAAATCAGGAATGTTTTTATGCACCAACAATAAACTAGCTGAAAGATAAATTTAAGAAAAAAATATTACATATAATAGCTACAACAAAATAAAATATCTAGAAATAAATATAATCAAAGAGATAAAATAGCTCTACAATTAAAAACTACAAAATACTGATAAATAGAAGTTAAGAAACTACACACACACACACACACACACACAAATAGAAAGACTCAAAGAATTAATATTATTAAATTGTGTTACTGCCCAAAGGGATCTTCAGAATTAATGTAACACTATCAAAATGTCAATGGCATTCCTTACAGAAATAGAAAAAAAAAAAGGAGCAGCAAATGGTGTAATGGTTATGTCGCTGGACTCTCATGTAGTCAACCATGGTTCAAGTCCTGGACCTGGTAGTTTAAAACTCACACCAGGCACTTGTGTGTGTGTGTGTGTGCCCAAAATTCCAAGAGGAGAATGGAGGAGAAGGGATTGCAGTATGGCCATAACCCCTGAGGGGTGATTTCTCACTTTCAATTTCTGTCTCTCCAGTGAGCACATATGCCCTATAGCAAAAATCACTCAAAAACAAAAACAGGGAAAAAATCACAAATGTATAGAGAACCACAAAAGACTCAAAAGAATGAAAAAAAATTCTGAGCAAAAAAAAAGAAAAAGAAAAGAAAAAATAAGGTTGGAGGCATCGTACTACCAGATTTCAAAATATATGATGGGGCCAGCAGGTGGCATAGTGGTTAATGTACTGGACTGTACTGGATTCCCACATAGCTGACAGCAGTTTGAATCCCAAACCTGGTAACTTGGCAGCTTGTTTTCTCACTCCTCCCCCACTTTCTGTCTGTCTCTCTCATAAGCACATGTGACGCTAACAAAATTAAAATAATAATTAAATAATCATATAATTTTATATATAAATATATGTGTGTATATATATATATATACATATATGGCACAGTTATGGAAATCAAAACTGCATGAGACTGGAAAAAAATATATATGTATATACATACACACACACTCACACACACATACATAGACCAACTGAACAGATTTAGAAATAAGTCTATATATAAGCAAGCAATTGATATGTTTTTTTTAGAGAGAGATTTTTGCTGTAGGGCACATGCACTCACCAGAGAGACAGAAAGAGACAGAAAGTGAGAAATCCCCCAAGAGGAATGGCCACACCAGGATCCCTTCTCCCCCATTCCCTTGTCAGGATCTTGGGCACACACGCACATGTGCCCATTGTGAATTTTAAGCCACTGAGTCTGGGACTCAAACCATGGTCAACTACGTAGGAGTCCAGTGACGTAACCATTATGCCATGTGCTGGTCCCAGCAACTAATTTTTTTTTACAAAATACCAAGAGCATTCATTGGAGAAAAATAGTCTGTTCAATAAATGGTGCTGGGAAAATTGGATATCATCTGCAGAAGAATTAAACTAGACCTCTATCTCTCACCATATGCAGAATCAACTCAAAATGCATTACAGACTTAAGAATAAGAAATAAAACTACAAGAAAAAAAATGTAGGGGGAATATTTCAGAACACTGATCTGGGCAGAGTTCTTGGAAAAGACCTAAAAGCACAAACAACAAAAGCATAAGTAGACAAATGGGATTATATCAAACTAGAAACTCCTGCACAGCAAAGGAAACAATCAACAGAACAAAAAGACAATCTACAAAATGGGAGGAAATATTGGCAAACTATACACTCAATGAGGGACTAATAGTCAAAATATAGAAGGAACTCAAAAAACTCAACAGCAAATAAAACAAAACAAAATAAAAATGGTTCAACTCAAAAACTGACAAATGATCTGAATAGACATTACTCAAAAGAAGCTATATAGATGGCCAATAGGCATATGAAAAATAAATGCTTAATGTGGCTATCATCAGGGAAATGCAAATAAAAACCACAATGAGATATCATCTTACCCCAGTTAAAATGGCTATTATCAAAGACACATGCCCAATGACAGAGATACACAGTTAAGCCACTGCTTGGAAGGCTGGAAGCTACATGGGAAGTCTGAGTTCAGTTCCTGGGACAATCTGAACACACCAGGCATAGATGCAGACACCTATAATCCTAGCTAATTGAGAGGCTGGGGTAAAGGAAGATGATGGCATGATGAAACCCTATCAAAAAACACCTATTTCTGTCTTTCTCCCCACCCTCCCTTCCCTGTCTAATAAAGGAAAAAAAGACAGCAAATAGCGAATGCGGGCAAACATGTGGAGAAAGGAGAACTACAATACGCTGCTGGTGGGAGTGTAATTTAGTACATCCATTATAGAAAACAGTATAGTGGATTCTTAAAAAACTGAAAACGGAACTGCTATGTGATCTAGCAATCCCACAACTAGGTAAATGTCCAAAGAAAGGAAAATCAGTATGTCATAGAGATGTTTATACAACAGTGTTCACTGTAGCACTGTTTGCAATAGCCAAGACAGGAAATCACTCAAGTGTCCATAACAAATGAATGGATTTTTTAAAAAGTCACACAAACATAGACATATACCTACACAAATATTATTCATATTCAGACATTAGAAGGAATAAAATCCTGTCATGCAAAGCAACATGGATGAGCATAGATGACATTATGTTAAATGAGGTCAGGCACAAAAAAAAGAAAAATCCCATGTCCTTACTCCCATGTTGCTACTAAAGAAGAGGACCACATAGAAGCAGATGCTGCTTACTAGAGGTTGGGAAAAGGAGAAGGAGACTGGGAATAGGGAGATGTTGGTGAACAATCAAGAAGACAGATGATAGGAATAAGTTAACTTGTTCCATAGTACAGTAAGGTAACAGTAGTCAGCAATAGTTTATCTTATTTTTAGGTTTTGCTATAGGGCTTGTGAGCTTCTCGGAAAGACACAAAGAGAAGGAGAAAGTGAGAATTCACTCCCTGGGGGCCTGACATTCCACAATCACTTTTCTTCCATTCTCCTCTCTAGATTTTGGGCACACATGCACACATGCCCAGAGTGATTCACAAGCCACCAGGTCTAGAATTTGAACTGTGGTTGGCCATGTGAGAGTTAGTCCCTTAACCACCAATCCACCTGCTGGCTTCAACAATAATTTATTATATGGGACTAGCAGTTAGTGTAATGGCTATGTCACTGGACTCCCATGTAGTCGACTACGGTTCGTGTCCCGGACCCGGGGGCTTAAAACACGCTGGGCATGTGTGCATGCATGCCCAAGATCCCAAGAGGAGCATGGAGAAGGGAATGTGGCGTGGCCATCCCCCGTGGGGGGTGATTTCTCGCTTTCTGTCTCTGTCTCTCTCTGTCTGTCTGGTGAGCGCACACGCCCTATAGCAAAAACCTCTCAAAAATAAATAAATAAATAATTTATTATATATTCCAAAATAGCTAGAAGAAAGGATTTAAATGTAATGATAAATATTTGAGTTATGGGTAGGTTGATAGCCTTGATTTGATTGTGATATGTGTGCTCGCATATTAAAAACTCACACTGAGCTCTATAAATATGTATACTCACTAGGCTTAAATTAATAGATGTTTATAATATTATAAATTTAAAATAAAACAGACATGTTGTCAATGAATGAAAATCTCAGCAAAGAAATAGAAACAATAAAAATGAACAGTTTTAAAATGAAAAACTGAAGCATCAGGGCTCTCAATCACTAAGACCCTGACTAATGAAATCACATTAGCTGAAAGTTTCCCATCAGTCCTTCTGGGACCAGAAAGCCCTTCCACCACTACTTCCAGAATCATTATTGATCCCCAATATGCAGTCTCAGTGGCCCCCACTAACAAGACCCCAAGAGAGAAAGCACCAAAGGGTAAGAACTTGTTAGGAGGCTGGGTTTGAAAAGAGCTTTTCCATCTTGCCATCTTTTGAAGCCTTGTTCCTCCCCCAGGGTCCAAGACAAGTCAGAAATTGACATGAAGAAATTGACTTGTCTCTGCTTAAATGCTCTGGTTTGAAAACCCTCTTAGGAAAACCACAGCTAACCACAACAGCATGTCTGAACATCCTGAGGGAGTTGAAGGACATGGACAAATCATCTAGATCGAGTGACCACCAAGAAGTGGAGCTTGCATCATCCACCCTAGCGAGTGCCCATAAAGCCAGGGCCAGAGAGAAAGCCTTTCTTGAGAAAGAAGTCTAGAAACAGAAAGTGTGAGGTGTTTCCATCTGTTTCCTTTTCGGTATCTTTCTCCCCATCCTTCTCCTGACTACTGGGAGGGCTCATTTTTGAGGTCCCCAGACACCGTGATATAGTGCAGATAGTTCTATGACAGACAAGATTCCAGATTGTTTTCCATCATTTCTTAAATAGAAGAGCCTCTTACTTCCTTTCTGGGTTGAAAACTGGGTCTGAAAACCTGTTCACCTTCTTCCCAGAAGAAATCACACTGGATTCCATGCCCATTCCAGGGTGAGTACTCTCACATGTCCTTCCTCTGCTCTTACTAAACAGAGACGGGGCTCCTGCTGCCATCCGCTCAAACCTGCCTTTATACATGGTGCAACACATGCCCCAGAGAGGGAAAACTATTTAGGAGAAGACCAGGGACTATAACCTAGAAGTCCTGGCTCCTATCTAGTCCCTTTTACTTATACCTCTCTCTTGAATGAAGCCTGCTCTCTGATATTTTAGGGATAAGTCAGAGGGGATTTGCTGAGTCCAGTTCACCACCCAGGACTCACTGTAGCAGGCAGCCTAGAACCTTCTTTCTAGAGGGTCTTGTTGAGCCTTTTCATATCTGAAGTATGAGGGAGTGGATTCTAGAGTGGGGAGTTGGCACATGTCAGGAAGGAGAGCCTTGAGAACTGTTATTTAGGAGAACTCCCCAGTGGGTCCCATGGTGGCCCTATCGCCCTGGATGTCTCAGATGCTCAGAGATTTTGCCAGAATCCCCAATTTAAAGCAAGCTCTGTCTCTACCATCTGAGGGTTGCCAGTAGTCTTTCTGTTGTTCTTCCATCCCTGGCCATGACTTACTTCTCTGTAAAGAATATTCCTCTCAAAAGCCTTATTTTGAGAAGAAGCATGTCCATACAAGGATTGTTACATTACCTACTTGTCCCATCAACACACAGGAAACTTAGCCCTGCAACAGCCTTGTACTGCGCACTGACCCTTGTGCCTATCTTAAATCATAACATTTAACTCAAATTCCAACACGTTCAGAAAATTTAACCCAAATTCCAAAATGTCTAGGAAGTCTTCCATGACACTCTACTCATATGGATTTTTTCTTTTTCTGAAATTATATAGATATTTGAACTTATTTGTTTAATAGGCATTATCTCTTTAAAAGCATGGAGTACATACTATGTGTAAAGTATTATCATAAGTGTTATTCTTTAAAAAAGAATTAAACTTGTATTTTATCCTTATAGAAAAGTAGTCTGTATACTCCATAGAGAACTGACTGAGCTATAAGAGAAATAAAAGAAATAGTGTGTAGTATAAATTTAGGAAAGAGGAAGAGACAGAGAGAGGAGATTCTTTCTAGATGAAGTTTCAGGTGAGAATTAATGTAGCAACCAGCATTTGAGTCAAATCTTGAATTACTTGGGCATGTAAAGTTGAAGGGAAGCCATTGCCTGCAGCTAAAATAGTATGAGGGGATGCCAGCAGGTGGTGTAGTGGTTAAGGTGCTGAAATCTCATATGGCCAACTGTGGTTCAACTCCTGGACCCAGTGGCTTGAAAAGCATGCTATGCACATGTCCATGTGTGCCCAAAATCCTGAAAGGATAATGGAAAAGGGATTGTGGCATGGCCATCACCCCTGGGGAATAAATTTTCACTTTCCCTCTCTCTGTCTCTTGTAAACGAGCACATGTGCCCTATGGTTAAAAAAATAAATTAAATAAAATAAAAATAAAGCACGAGGAACAAGGTGCAAATTCGCAGTTCAAATCTAATCCTTTTGTTAAAAGGTGCTAGAGAGGAAAAACAAAGAGTAGTTACTCTTCTTTAATATAACATATATTAAACCTGTTATTACTCATTGGTCATTTTGCAAAGTGTTAATCAACTGCCGGTTTTATCAATGATAAACAATCCTTTGAATGATATCCACCCTTTCCCAAAAGATGTCATCCTAAAATTTAAAGAACATCATGGAGATGACCACATCCAAGTTCACTCCATGTGGCAGTCCCTCTGCAGTTTCCCAATGGACTGAAGGCACACAGCTGAGATCTTATTTGGAAGATTGGTCACTGAGATAGCCTCACATTGGAGATGTCCTCTTGCTGCAACAGAGGGTTCACTAAGGTGCATGTTACCTGCTTTCAACTGTAGGTCAGTCTGCGGTCACTGCCTTGACTGCAAGCCTGGGTAGAGGGGTCTTTGTGGAAGGGTCTCCATAACCTGGAAGGGCTGGCGGTCTTCTGTGTTTTATAAGGACCAAAGCAATAAAAAGCAGGAGCAAGAAGTCACTATCACACCTTTCAGGTTGCAAATCAGAGGTTCTCTATTCTTGCTGGACACTAGAACCACTTAGAAAGATTTAGTGAAGTACCCATGCCCATGTGCAATCAATTAAAACAATCAGTATCCTTGGAGAAGGGCCCAGTCATGAGTATTTTCTTCCTAAAGCTCCCCAAGTGATTCCAATAATCATGAGATCTAAGATTCTAGTTTACTTGAGCGTCAGGAATTGCAGGTGGAAATATTGACTTCCAAACCTGTGTAAGATAGTTTAAGTTTCAGTAACATGTCTGTGTTATCTTTTAAGCTATTGTCTCTTCTCCCTTATGTATTATCAATAAAAGTAAGAGGAGAAAAGACTGTGTCTTAAATATGAGGGTGTGGAAAGAAAAAGCTGGCATTCAGAACTATCAGCTCAGTAGAGTTCTGAAAGGGCAATGATCCGGTCAGCATTTTGAAAAATCCTGTTGTATAGGTCTCAACTTCAGAGACTCTGATTTAATTGGCCTGGTGGTGGAGTGTGAGCATCAGCTTTTTTTTTTTTTTTTTAAGTTTTTACCATAGAGTGCATGCACTCACCTGAGATAGAGGGAGGCAGTGAGAAATCACTCTCCCAGGGAGGATGGCCATGCCCAATCCCTTCTCCTCCCTTCTCCTCCTGGGATTTTGACCACACTTGCGTATGTGTCCAGTATTATTTTCAAGCTGCCCAGTTCAGGCTCAAACCGTAGTCAGCCATGAGGAAATCCAGCACCTTAATAACCACCACGCCACCTGCTGACCCTAACAGCATTTTTTTTTAATAGAGAGATATTTTTGCTATAGGGTGCATGCAAAAAAGAGAGAGAGACAGAAAGTGAGAAATCACCCCCTGGGAAAATGGCCATGTCGCAATCCTTTCTCCTCCATTTTCCTCCCAGGATCTTGGGCATGCATGCACATGTGCCTGGCATGAGTTTTAAGTCACTGGTTCTGGGACTCAAATCTCAGTCGACTCTGTAACTATTATGACATCTGCTGGTCCCCCCACCAGTCTTTTTTTAAAGGTCCCACATAATTATTTTTATTTAAAGAATTATTTAACTTTTTTTTTATATAATTTTCCAGTTCAATCAGAGAAAGAGAGGGGGAAAGTGAGGAAGCAAGCCACCAGGTCCAGGACTCAAACCGTGATCAACCATGTGGGAGTCCAGTGCCCTTAACCACCACACCACCTGCTGGCCCCAGGGCCCCACGTAATTCTAATGAACAATCGCTGCAATACTATTGATTCATAGTCTGTGAGTAGTTTGCCTTTACTTCTGTCGTTGATGTTGGTAAGCCCCAGTCACACTACACACCGTGCAACTCCTTTTACAATTGTATCTCACCTGAAGACTACACAATCATCTTGCCTGAGTGACATCCATTCAGTCCTGCCTCATCTGCTTCTCAGATTCACACTGTGACCAGAGAAGTCCACACTACTCACTGGGTACTCACTCCCCCATTTTTAAATGCAATAGATTTTTTAAAAAAATAATAATAAACAAACAAAAATATTTTGGGTAAGTATATATCCCCAGACAGCTGGATCAGTCCTACTGTCACAGCTCTCTGATTTCTGGCATCTCCGTAACCACACCTGCTCCTGAATGCACTGCCTCAACTCAAGTTCTGACAGCACATTCCCTTCTGTTACCAGACTCCAACTGCTTCCCATCATCTGATTCCAATCTAGTGTGTTCACAGATAAGGGGACCAGCAGTTGGCCTAATGGCTATGTTACTGAACTCCCATGTAGTCAACTGCGGTTCAAGTCCCAGACCCGGTGGCTTAAACTCATGCTGGGCGTGTGTGCATGCGTGCCCAAGATCCCAAGAGGAGAATGGAAAAGAGATTGCAGTGTGGCCATACCCCCTGAGGGGGTGATTTCTTGCTTTCGCCCTCGCTCTCTCTACCTCTCTGGCAAGCACACGTGCCCCATAGCAAAAAACTCTCCCCCCCAAAAAAAGGGGGGTAAGATGTCACTCCATAAAACTAGCACAATTCATTCCATTATTGTTAGAGGTATTGATATTTTACAGTCTGAGCTCTGTATGAAATCTGAAAACACTAACCCTAATTTCTACTAACAAACAAACCATGTTTATAACTTTGGGATTAAAGATAAGGTGCAGACAAAATAGAGTAAATAATTTTATTTATGTTTATTTTTAAAATTATGATTTCTGGTTAACATATAGTTAATGTTTCTTTGCGGGCTATAGTATGGATGTTGAAGGCATGCATACAAATAAAAATTATCAATATATTCACATTCAACAGTGAATATGACATTATGTTGTGCACATTTGTTAATAGTTCTTAGTTTTTGAAATATATATTATCTACTTTTTAAAATTATTGATTTTTTGAGAGATTTTTGCTATAGGACATGTACACTTGCTAGAGAGACAGAGAAAGTGAGAAATCATCCCCTAGAGGGGATGACCATGCTGCAATCCCTTCTCCTCCATTGTCTTTAAAGACTTTGGACATGTATGCACATGTTCCTAGAGTGAGTTTCAAGCTTCCGGGTCTGGGACTTGAACTCTGATCGGCCAAATGGGAGTCCGGGGCCTTAACCACTATGCTACCTGCTGGCTCCAATTATTCACATTTCTAACTCTGCTATGAGACATCGTCCTACAGCCTTTTCCCTTTATTTATACTTGTTCTTGTGTCTATTAAGAAATTTCTCTCAGCAGATGGCATAATGGTTATGGTCCCTTGTAGTAGACTGCAGTTCGAGTGCCGGAGCTGGTAACTGAAAACTCAAGCCGGGCACATGTGTATGAGTGCCTAAAATCCTGACAGGAGAATGGAGAAGAGATTGCCACCCCTGAGGGGTGACTTTTCACTTTCTATCTCTCCATCTCTCTGGACAACACACATGTCCTATAGCAAAACCTCTCTTTAAAAAAAAAATTTATCTCAAAGCTACCACAACCCCCAAAATGAATCATTTTAAATAAGCTCTTCATCAGAGTTCAGTGTAAGAACTTAAATAATAATGAGAACACTAGCTATTTATAGAATGAGAGACTTTGTATTTAAACTTTAGAGGGTGGGCCTTCACCCTGAGAAATGTATTTGTCCGGTCAATTTAACATCCACAATTTTGGGTATATTTTCTCTGATGTTTGCTGTATCCTCGTGTGATCTTCACAATTTCCAGAAGCCTATAAACCTATGTTGTTTTCCAACGCTTTCTAGTTTCTCAGGAAATAGTGAGATTTCTATTTGTAAATCTGCTTATTAGTTTGGGTTTATCCCTCAAAGAAAACTAGGGAAATTCTATCTAAATCTTACTACATTTAAAAGGAAGTCTGCTTATATCTTAGTGTATTTTCTGAAGTATTCTTTTTTATTTCTTTTTTATTCTTTTTTTTTTTTTGGGAGAAGTTTTTGCTATAGGGCACGTGCACTCACCAAACAGACAGAGAGAGACAGAGACAGAAAGTGAGAAATCACCTCCCAGGGAGGATGGCCACGCCGCAATCCCTTCTCCATTCTCCTCTCGGGATCTTGGGCACGCACGCACATGCGCCTGGCATGAGTTCTAAGCCACCGGGTCTGGGACTCGAACTGCAGTCGACTACACGGGAGTCCAGCAACATAGCCATTACGCTAACTGCTGGTCCCTATTTTCTGA
This sequence comes from Tupaia belangeri chinensis, assembly GCF_000334495.1. Classification (NCBI taxonomy): domain Eukaryota; kingdom Metazoa; phylum Chordata; class Mammalia; order Scandentia; family Tupaiidae; genus Tupaia; species Tupaia belangeri. Next base: position 3,668,048 of record NW_006204759.1, read on the forward strand.
AGTATTCTGATCCTTTCATCTAGCAGGACATGAAAGGGAGGAGGTGATGGTGGTATAAAACATCTCAACTAAGAGCAGGAAAAGGCATTGAGGTCATCAAGGTCAATGGGAGAGGTGAACCCTGAGGAGTGGGAAAATATTCACCCAGACAACCACACACTTACCACAGCCTTTGAACAAGTGAATTGATTAGACTAACACATGTTCTCCTGGGACATTATTTTACAGGAACTCATGGAGCCAGAAGTTGGGACTAACAGGACAGCTGTTGCTGAGTTCATTCTACTGGGCTTAGTGAAAACAGAAGAGCTACAGTCTCTGGTCTTTGTCCTCTTCCTTTTGGCCTACCTGGTCACAGTTGGGGGCAACCTCAGCATTCTGACAGCCATCCTGGTGGAGTCCAAACTCCACACCCCCATGTACTTCTTTCTGGGGAATCTATCAGTGGTGGATGTTGCGTGTATCACTGTCACTGTCCCTCCCATGTTGGGTCGTCTCCTGTCCCATAAGCAAACAATATCCCATGATGCCTGCCTCTCCCAGCTCTTCTTCTTCCACCTTCTAGGTGGGATGGACTGCTTCCTGTTGACAGCCATGGCCTATGACCGATTCCTGGCCATCTGCCGACCCCTCACCTACAGCACCCGCATGAGCCAGACAGTCCAGAGGATATTGGTGGCTATGTCTTGGGCTTGTGCCTTCACCAATGCACTGACCCACACTATTGCCTTAGCTACCCTTGACTTCTGTGGTCCCAAAGAGGTCAATCACTTCTACTGTGACCTCCCACAGCTCTTCCAGCTCTCCTGCTCCAGCACCCAACTCAATGAGCTGCTACTCTTTGCCATGGGCTTTATGATGGTCGGAGCACCAGTGGTTCTCATCGTCACCTCTTACATCCACGTGGCAGCTGCAGTGCTCAGGATTCGCTCTGCTGAGGGCAGGAAGAAGGCCTTCTCCACATGTGGCTCCCACCTCACTGTGGTTTGCCTCTTCTATGGGACAGGGATCTTCAACTACATGCGTCTGGGTTCAGAAGAAGCTTCAGACAAGGATAAAGGGGTTGGGATTTTCAATACCGTTATCAACCCCATGCTGAACCCACTTATCTACAGCCTCAGAAACCCCGATGTTCAGGGTGCTCTCTGGAGGGTACTTGTGGGGAGGAGGTCACTGACCTGAGAAATGATAGAATCCCTCCTTTTCTGCCTTTTCTGGACTGAAGATTTCCCATGAAGGCAGTAACTAGAAAACAAGTGTCTTACAACCATTTTTTTTAATCTCCTGATACCTGAAGATTGTGCTATGTGTTTGACCTATAAGGACACCTTATATAATTAAGCCATTTATTCATTTAAAATATTTATTGAATTATTTCTATGATGTAGACAGTCTACTAGTGCATCAGTAAACAACATAGACAAAAGTCTGTACACTCATGCAACTCACAGGCATAAAAGTAGACAGAATAAATAAGCATCAAATACAGCACATCCCATGGTAATCAGTGCTACAGAGAACAATGAAGATGGGGAATATGAAGTTGGGCACTGCTGAGCAAGGCTCCTGGGTCAGTGGCTTCCTTGTTTCTGGCTTAGCCCCCTTTCTGGGTAGAGCTGAACTTTAGCAGCCTGTATACCTGGGCAGCTATGTTCTACAGGGATGAGTCATTTAGTTCATAACAGTCTGTCAAAGAATAACCACCACAAAGTCTCTTGTGGGGATATGAAGTTCTTCCAGATCAGAGTGGATCAGTGTGGATTTATTTTCCAGCCCAGTGCCAAAGTAGATTTCATTCACCTGTTGGCTTTTTACCTCTAAAAACATCGGTTCCTTCTCTCCACTCCTACATTAAGAATACTGTGGGTCCAGCAGTTGGTGTAATGGCTATGTTGCTGGATTCCCATATAGTCAACCACGGTTCGAGTCCTGGACCTGGTGTCTTAAACTCATGTGTGTCAGGTGTACATGCATGCCCAAGACCCCAAGAGGAGAATGGAGGAGAAGGGATTGTGGCATGGCCATCCCCCCTGGGTGGGGGGTGATTTCTCACTTTCTGTCTCTCTGTCTCTGTCTTTCTGGTGAGCTCACGTGACCTATAGCAAAAACCTCTCAAAAAAAAAAAAAAGAACATTGTGTGATGTTTAGGGGACAGCAGGGCCTATAGAGAGAAAGACCTCTTTAAATAAAAACTCAGTGCATACTCTGTGTAACTTAAGGACAAAAAGGGTATGTCCCATCTCCATCCTCTCCATGTCTTTTTCTCTTACTTGATGCCACCTTCCTCACATATATAATAAAGCCTTTGATAAAGTAGACATTCGCATTGCCATCTAATCCTTAGAATTTCTGATATAGAATAACCAAAGCAACCTTTTATTCCAGAGTCTGTTTTCTCCCAAACCTCCTTGCTCATGAAATATGTCAATAAATGTATTCCCTGGATCTTCCTTCCTTCCTTTCTTTCCTTGTCTGTCCCTTCCTTCTTCCCTTTGCCCCTTTCTTTCTTTCCTTTGTTCCTGTCTTTCTTTCTCTTGCTTTCCTTCATGTACTGATAGGATTTTTAAGGTATAAAAAACATGTTGTACACATATATTAAAACTTGTCTTTAACTGTGTTTTGTTATCTCTAATACTAATCCATTCACTTCCTAAATGTATTTAGCAAGTATACATAACACTTTTTCTCCCTTTACATCCTTCTCTTTTTCATTATCCTACTTCTGACTATTCAGCTTTTAGTGATGTCTTTCTTCTTTTCTTTTCTTTCTTTTTCTTGGGGGTGTGGGGGAGATTTTTCTATAAGGCAAGTGCACTCGCCGAAGAGACAGAGAGAGACAAAGAGACAGAAAGTGAGAAATCACCCCCTGGGGGGTGGCCACACTGAAATCCCTTCTCTTTCATTCTCCTCTCAGGATTATGGAAACTCACGCACACACACACACCCAGCTTCAGATTTAAGCCACCAGGTCTGGGACTAGAACTGCGGTCAACTACGTGGGAGTCTGGCAACCATTACACCATCTGCTGGTCCTTCTTTTTTTGAGATTTTTTTTCTTCCATGAGATCACTCACTGGAAAGAAAGAGAAAGAAAGAGAGAGGGAAAGTGAGAAATCACCCCGTGGGGGTGATAGCCATGCCATATCCTTTCTCCTCCATTATCTCAGAATTTTGGGTACACACACACACACACACACACATGCACCCAGCATGATTTTCAAGCCACCTCAAGTCTTTGGACTCAAACCATGGTCAGCCACGTAGGGGTGCAGCGCCTTAACCATCACACCACCTGCTGGCCCCAGTGATGCCTCTTTCTAATGTTATTCTATTGGATCATCAGAAGTCATGCCTTACTTTTCTGTTTTTCTGTGCCAAAATGCATCATGACTTTTCTTATGACTCAATATTAACACATTCTTATAGCTCCAATAGGAGCATTTCCTCATCCTGGTTTTTATCCAGCCTTCAGCCTATTCACTTCTGATTTTTATCTTCTCTCTACCCTCCCTGGGAAGGCCACTGACCCTGTCCTGGCAATGCCACTGTCCCTCTTCTGTGTCATTCCTAAAACTCTCTCATGGCTGCTTCCAGAGGTTGGCTTCTCTATGATCTCTTCTTGGAGCCATTGGACTACAAAGATGGGCTGAGATGAGGATGCGAAGAAAATACGTGAGTGTGAGAGAAAGATAGGATTGGAGTAAAGCAATGAATGAGAATATAGGGAGGGTGGGGATAGGCTGGTGAGTAAAACAGGTAAGAACAAAGGATAGAAGTGAGGGAAAGGACACGATGAGAGAATGGGAGATGAGAAGGAGGGGAGAACCGGGAGTATCAAGCAAGATGCTTCAGGGATGTCAATAAGGTAAAAGGTGGGTGTTAAATGAAAAGTAAGCAGGGATGGAAGAAGAGAATAAAATCCACACAATGGAAAATGTTCTCATCAGTTTGAGGCCATGAGATATTTGATGATATTGTTGGGCCTCACT
>NW_006204759.1:3672067-3672886 GCF_000334495.1 Tupaia belangeri chinensis
CCATGAAAAAAAGTAGATTTTAAGTTTCCCTGAAGGTGTAACATAGTCAGGGTACTCTTCTTCTGCTTCCTCTGGGTGGGAGATGATGAAAGTTCAGCGACCAGGACTGACAAGTGGGAGAGGGAGAAGGAGGGTTTATGTGCAGAGTTTATCCTTCATAAACCACTGGGCCATCAAGGTCCTCAGACTACTTGCCTTTGGGGCCCTGCCTGTCAATTGTATAAAGAATACAGATAAATTATGTCTCTCTTCTGATAGTCATTGGTCTCTAAATATAATAGTTAAAAAGAGTATCCCTCCCTCAAAGGACAAACTCCTGTGAACTAAAACCAGGAACATGGGTTGTAACTGTAGCATATTCACTCAATCACGATAGAAAGTGGATGAATATGGAAGATTTGTTGCTGGATGAAGCAAGTCAGGCTATGAAAGAGAGACATTTTATGTCTCCACTTAACATATACCGACTGTCTGCACTGTACAGTAGAGACTGAAAGACTGGAGAAATAAAAGTATTAAAAATTATAATAGACACTAGAGACAAAGTAGAAAGAGAGTGAGAGGGGAAGAGCATAGGAAATTTGTGGGGGAAATAGGGAGGTTAGACATTTGTGGGACACAGATAAGATTTATTATCTGTTGATGAGGATGTGCAAGTGGTCTCAACTGGGCTGAACTGAGGTGTATATCATTCTGGGCAAAGTCTCTTCACAATCAAGAAAGAAAGAAGGAAAGAAGGAAAGAAAGAAAGAAAGAAAGAAAGAAAGAAAGAAAGAAAGAAAGAAAGAAAGAAAGAAAGAAAGAAAGAAAGAAAGAAAG
>NW_006204759.1:3673027-3724979 GCF_000334495.1 Tupaia belangeri chinensis
ATCCTTTTATGATTAAGACCCTCAGTAAGATTGGTATAGAAGGGTCATTTCTCAACACAATAAAAGCCATCTATGAAAAACCTACTGCAAACATTATACTGAATTGGGAAAAGCTAAAAGCTTTTCCTCTGAAAACAGGTACTAGGCAAGGCTACCCACTTTCTCTATTGCTCTTTAATATAGTACTGGAAGTCTTAGCTAATGCAATCAGAAAAGCGAACAATATAAAAGGCATTCAAATAGGCAAAGAAGAGTTGAAAATATCTTTATTCACAGATGACATGATGGTACACTTAGAAGACCCAAAGGTCACCACGAAAAAACGTCTCGAAGTAATAAGTGAATACAGTGAAGTGGCAGGATACAAAATCAACATCCAAAAACTTATAGCATTTCTATACATGAACAAGTTGAACAAAGTAGAGCTGAAGAAAGGAATCCCTTTCACTGTAGCCACAAAATGTATAAGATACCTAGGGATAAACCTAACTAAGAAAGTCAAAGACCTTTATAAAAAAGTGGAAGGACATCCCATGTTCCTGGATTGGAAGAATTAACATAATCAAAATGGCAATTCTACCCAAACTAATCTACCTATTTAATGCAATTTCAGTCAAAATACAGAGATATTCTTCACAGATCTAGAAAAGACAATCATAGAATTTGTCTGGAATCATAAAAGACCTCGTATTGCCAAAGCAATCCTGCGAAAGATGAGTGGAGTGAGAGGTATATCATTCCCTGATCCCAAGATATACTATAAAGCTGTGATCATCAAAACAGCATGGTACTGGCACAAAAACAGACGTGTGGACCAATGGAATAGAACAGAGACCCCAGAAATAAATCCCAAAGCTTATAGTCAACTGATTTTTAACAAAGGATACCAGTAAATCCACTGGGAAAAGGAAAACCTCTTCAGTAAATGGTGCTGGAAAAACTGGGTATCCACCTGCAGAAAGATGAAATTGAACTCCCATCTTTCACCATTAACGAACGTCAACTCAAAATGAATCAAAGATCTGAACCTAAGACCTCAAACAATAAAACTAGGGGTGGAAAATTCTAGGGAAACTCTGGGAGACTTTGGAGTAGGCAAAGAATTTTTAAATACGACTCCCAAAACACAGGTAATAATCCCTAAAATAGACAAGTGGGACTTTATCAGACTAAGAAATTTCTGCACAGAAAAGGACACAGTAACAAGTGTGAATTGACAACACTCAGAATGAAAGAATATTTTTGTAAAAAATGCTTCAGACAAGGAACTGATAACCAGAATACACAGGGAACTCAGGCGTCTTACACGAAAAAAAAAAAATTATTAACCCTATTAAAAGATGTGAAAATGAGCTGAACAAAAATCTCTCTAAGGAAGACATACGAACAGCCAAAAAAGCATATGAGGAAATGCTCAACATCTCTCATCATGAGGGAGATGCAGATTAAAACCACAATGAGATACCACCTAACCCCTGTCAGAATGTCAAAGATTAAAAATATAAAAGGTGATAAGTGTTGGCGGGGATGTGGTGAAAAGGGAACTCTCCTACATTGTTGGTGGGAATGTAAACTGATTGAGCTAAAAAGAGAGGAGTATGGAGAAGGATAGCAAGAGAACAAATAGAGAGGCATGACGTTAGTGGGATTTAGATACGGTTTATTAACTGTTGATGATAATGTATATAGTATTTTCAACTGGACAGGTCTGAGAAGTATTTCATGTTGGGTAAAGTCTTTTTACAAACAAAATGATAAATAGTGATTAAATATTTTTAAAAAATAATTGGAATAATAATAATAATATGGAAAAAAAAGAAAAGCTATTGGATGATGATAGGGATTTTAATGTCTTTGTATTGGCTGATATGAATGGTATTCCTTCTGGAAAAAGAAATGTAATACACTGTAAAATTATATGTTATTCAATGTAATATAACCACGATTATGATAATAATTTTTTAAATTATTTTTAAAAGTACCTATTTAGTGACCACAGTAAGCTATATAGTCCTAGCTTGGTGCTATTTTAGAGTATATTCATTCTATCCACAGAGTTTCAAGCCCAAAGTCAACTTTTGTTCACAGATAGGTATATATCAGCTGAACTTACTATTGAAAGTATTTAGATTAATTAAGATACTTTGTGAATCAATACAATGTGGGAAAGAATAAAGGAATGGAAATCAACTGCAGATACCAGAGACAGGGTGAGAGGAGGATGGGAACTGGCAGAGAGTGATGTGTGCGTGTGAGAAATATATGTATATATACATACATATATGTGTATATGTACATATACATACACATATATACATACACACACACAAGAAACAAGAAATGGAAAATTATTTGTTGATGATAACATGTATGATTAAGCCACTTTACCGTGTATTCTGGCTGGAAAATCGCATTTTGTATGCTGTGGTGATGTTTAGTGCAAGTATGTAAAATAAATAAAATTTTTTTAAACAATTTTTTTGTTTTTGGAAATTTTGAAAGTTGTTTATTAACTGTCTAGAACTATGGAGTATGAATGATAATTTGTTGATATGTAAAGTAAATGTTTGTTGGAAAATGTAAATAAATAAAGAAAATTTTAAAATTGCCACAAATTTAATGCCTTCAAATAACAATCATTTATTCTATCCTGTTCTGGATGCTGAAAGCCAGAAATGTGACCTATAGAATTACCAATTTTCAAGGTGTCATCAAGACTGAGTCTTTCTGAAGGCTCCATGAGGGAGTCAATTCCTTGTCTCCTCCAGTTCCCAGTGGCTCTGGCATGCCTTTATTCATGGCCAGGTCACTCCAGTCTCTGCTTTCCTCATTACCTTCTCCTCTTCTGGAGACAAATATCCCTTTACCTCTTTCTTGTGAAGATTCTTTTGAAGACAGTTAGGCTCCACCTAGATAATCAAGGTAGTATCTCCATCTCAAGATCTTCCACTACAAAGTCCCTTTTATTATATAAAGAGGATTTAGTGATTGGGTTAACTTTGGGGTCATTATTCAGTCTACCACAGTCAGCTAGGGAGTTTTTTTGTAGTCAATAAATTATTTCTTATCATTTCATAGATTTACTTTTCAGATGAGGTTGCAACTTGATTCTAATTGCTTTGAAGATGCTGAGGAATGTGAAAGAAGTTCTTGAGGAGAACAAAAATTATCTTGTGAAACGGGCACGATATAAGGTGTCCTTATGGTCTTTATGCAAAAGAAGGACAAAGGAGAAGGGATACCTCTGACCTCACACACCAGTGCAGAGGACTGAGGATTCAAAATTCCCATGTTCTTCTACCCAGCTTTCCTCATCTGAGGACTTAGACTCACCTCTTCTCCACCATGACTCAGGAGTTAGTACACAATATCTACTCCAACTACACATTCATCCTCCATTCCACTCTCACAGTGAAGTCTTAGACATGATTTCAACACCGTATGCCTTATGGCTACAGATTAATGTCTCTTTAAACATTGCCATGGAATTTTCTATAACATGCTCCTGATTTAATTGATGGCTGACCTGGGTCTATCATTCTGTTTCTTCCAGAAAAAAAAAAAAAATATAATGCCATGCCTTTTCTTAAACTCCACAATTTCATTACCATGGATCCCATAACATTCACTGCTAGAGCTAACACAACCCAATGGTTCACCTTCCACTGCCCCTCATCTATTGTACCACCAGTAAGTCCTAGTAATTACAATGCTGACACAAGATGTATCTATGAGGGGGTGAGATGTAGGTGGTTAATCAGGAAGTACTCTCAACAACAGAACTGAGTTTTTTTATTCAGAAACTGGTCTCAGGGAGGTTAAAGACATGTGAAGGGAATAACAACAGACTGAAGATTCATCCCTCACTGAGGGCTCATTACCAATGTCATCGCTGCGGATGGCAGCATCTGGATTTAACAATAACACATAGAATGCCTCTAATACCTGTGTGAAGAACAAATGGTGGCATTTGCCCGTTGTCTTCACACCTCATTGTCAAGTTGTCTTTTTCACTAATGAGCTCTGCCCCTACTCAGACAATGTAATCTTTCCCTTTTTTACATGGTATCAGAGAAGCCTGGAAAGAGGCTTACACTTTGTGAGCTTGCAATAAGCAGAAGGTTTCAGAGAACTGTCCACATCAACCATGGCTGAAATTTGATACTGGCCTAAGCAGGTATGAGTTGGAACATCTAATGTGTCCCCCACAATCCATTTCATGGAATTGTTGTGAAGACTGCAGACATCAGGCTTGTAAAGTTTTTAGAACATCACCATGTATGTAAGAAGCTTGCATAAATGTTATCAGCTTTTATTTAGATTCCATCATTGTACATTGCCTCTCCTATTCACCCTCTACCATCTACTCACCTCTTATCATCTCTAGTATCTATACTTATCCTCTCTACTATCGTATCTTCAGATCTTTCCATTTTTGCCATAGAAAGCAGACATTTGGTATATTGGATTGTCAGAAAAGTCATGACACATTTTTGCATAGAAAAATATGGAAAAAATATATCCTGACTTTTCCAAAAACCCAATATATTGAGCAGAGAAATACAATGTATGTCTTTCAGTTTCCAACCTCTACAAGCAAATTAATGAATTTTATTTAATGTTCACAGCAACGTTCTGTGGTAGAGAATCTACTCATTTCATAGATGAGAAAGCAGAGGTCCAAAAGGGTCCACTAGCTTGTCCAAAGTCGAACCAGTTACACCTTGAAGAACAGGCCTGTCTATAATTCTTTTTCTTCTGCCTCAGACTTCCCTTGTATGAAAAGAGAGAGAACTATCTTGGGAGAGAGGATGTTGGGTGATTATTAGTGGGAATAGGAGGTGGAAGGACATGCTTCTCAGCCTTCCCAAATCTGTTCGCTGACAATTTCCTACAAGTCCTTCTTGCACCATAGCTCTTGCACCACCCCTTCCAAAACCATTATCAGATCCCCAAGACACAGTCCCAGTGGGCCCCAGTAACAAGGCCCTGAGAGAAAAACCAACATATTCCTCAGGATTCATTAGGATGTTGGGTTTGAAGAAAGCTTCTCCCTTTCACCTCCCTTCTGGGTCCTCCTCCCTCTCCCTGGGTCCAAGACAAGCTCAGAAATTGGCTAGTCTTTGCTAAAATGCTCTGAGTTGACATCTGGAAAAGAAAACTCCCTCTCTTAGGATACCCACAGCTAATCCCCAACTGCATTTCCTGGAAAGTATAAAGAAATGTACAAGTCCTCTAGGCCCAGTGACCATCAAAAAGTGGAGCTTTATCGTTTGCCCTAGCTACTGCCCACGAAGCAAGGATTATATAGCAAGCATTTCTTGAGAGAGTCTAGATAACAGAAACTGTGAGATATTGTTGCCATCTGTTTCCTTTTCAGTATTTTTCTCCCCACCCTTCTTCTATCTCCTGGGAGAGCCAGATTTTGAGGCTCCTAGAGGGTAGCACTGTAATGAAGATAGCCCTATTACAAAGAAGACAGCTTATTTTCCTTCATTTGTTATACAGAACTCTACCTTTTGGGTAGATAACAGAGTCTACACTGCTATTCACCTTCCCTGAAGAAACTGCAGTAACTTCCATGCCCATTTCAGGGTGAGTACTCTAACATGTCCTTCCTCTGCTCTTACTAAACAAGGAGGAACTCCTGTTGCCATCAGCTCAAACCTGACTTTATACATGGTGAAATGAACGTCCTGAAAGGAAAGATCAAGGGCTATAACCTAGAGGCCCTCTTGGCCCATGCCCCCTCTCTTAGATGAAGTTTGTTCTATGATACTTTTAGGGGTGAGTAGGAATAAGTATGAGAGGATTTTCTGAGACCAGTTCACTGCCCAGGGCCCACAGTAGAAGAACTATAGAGCCTTTTTATCATTGGGAGGAGTGTGGGGTGCAGTTCCAGAGCAGTGATCTGTCACAGCTCAGAAAGGAGGGTATTGAGGGTGACAATGCAGGAGAACTCCTCAGTGTGCTCTACGATGATCCTGTCAGACACTCAGAATGTCTCAGGTGATCAGAGGTCATCCTGGAATCCTACTGACTTTAAGCAAGCTCCATCTCTACCATGTAAGGCTTGCCAGCAGCCATTTTGTCATTCTTCTATCCCTGGCCATGACTTTCTTGTCTGTAAGGTATAGCCCTCCCAAAAGGCCTTATTTTGGGGGTCAGCTTATGTGAAAAGAAACATGTTCACATATTGATTGTTATATCATACTTGTCCTAACAACAGGAAGGAAAACAGTATTCCCTGCAATAGCCTTGCACACTGCCTTTACTCCTGTGCCTTCCTTTAATCATACTAACCCATAAAAGTGTAGCGCAAATTCTAATGTGTCAAGTCTTCCATCACAACTCTGCTCTTACAGATGCTCTCTTTCTCTAAAATCCTGTGAACATTTGAATCAGCCCTTCCTTGTTTAAGAAGTATTGAGTACTTACCCTTTGTAACGTAGTTTTGATAAGAATTTTTCTTGGAAAAACTAAGCACATCTGTATTTTATCCTCAAGTCACTTTGTAGAAAAGGAGGAGACTTGCTCTGTCATGAACTGACTGAGCTAGATGGTAAATAGTAGGAAATTCCAAAAAATAGTACACCAGGCGATTAGGAGAGTGAATGAGAAAGTGAGACAGAGAAGATTCTATCTAGATGAGCAAGTTTTTCACAAAGAATTAATCAGCAGCCAGCATTTGAGTCCAGTTTGGAAATACGTACGCATGTGGAGCTGGAGGAAAGCTATTACACGTAGCAAACGCAGCATGAAGAAGGAGGTGTAAAATCACAGGGCTGCAATCAAATCTTGGTGTTAAGATGAACTCGGAAGGAAAAACAAGTAGTTACTTCTTTATTATAACATATATTTAAAAATTCACTGATCATTGATTGGTCAATGTACAAAGTGGTTACCAATTGAAAATTTTATCAGTAATAATTAGTCCTAAGAATAATTTCCACCCTCTTGCAAGTGACTTAATACTAGCATTTTTTTTAAGAGAGAGAGATTTTTGGTATATGCGCTCACCAGAAAGAAAGAAACAGAAAAGAGAGAAAACACCCCCCAAGGGGGATAGCAGTGCCACAATCCCTTCTCCATTCTCCTCTCTGGATCTTGGGCACACACTCACACGCACCTGGAGTGAGTTTTAAGCCGCCAGGTTCAGGACTCCTACTGCGGTAAAGTATGTAGTTCCGCCATCTGCTGGTCCCAACATAATACCAGCATTTTAAGGACATGTTGAAGATCGCCGCATCCAAGTTCTCATCCCTGTGGTGGCCCCTTTGCAGTTTCTCAGTGGAATGAACCCACACAATGGAGACCTCATTTGGGAGGTTTGTCATTGAGATAACCTCACATTGGAGACATCCCCTTGATGTAATAAAAGGTCATGTAAGGTGTGTATTATCTGCTCAAAACTGTAGGTCAGTCTGCAGTCATTGCCTTGACTACAAGTTTGAATGGAGGGATCTTTGTGGAGAGGGGTTTCCATAACCTGGAAGGGCTGGTGGCCTTTCATGCCCTTTAAGAGAGAGTAATGAGGAACAGAGGAGCAAGAAGCTTTAACCATACCTCCTATGATGCAAATATATCAGTTCTCTACCGTTGCTGGACACTAGAACTTCTCGGAAGACTTTAATGAAAGACCCATAACCAGGTGCCACCAATAAACCAATTAATGAGTGTTCTGAATGAGAAGTCTGAGCAACAGTATTCTCTTCTTAAAGCTCTCCAAGCGATTCTAGTAATCACTAGAAGCTAGTCTACATGAGGGCTAGAAATTATGGTAGAGATACTGACCTCCCAACCTTTGTAAGACAGTTGAAATTTCTGTTAACTTTTTTGTGTCACCTTTCAAACTATTCTCTCTTCCTTCAGAATTATCATTACAGTAAGCTAAGAAAAGACTGTGTCTTAAATCTGAGGGAGTGGCAAGAAAGGCCTTGTATTTGGAAGCACTGGTTCAGTGGAGTTCTAAGACAACAGTGATCAGGTGGGTGCTTTGAAAAATCCTGCTGCCTGAGTTTCATTGTCAGAGATTCTAAGCTAATCAGCCTGGAGGTGGAGTCTGGGCATCAGCATTTCCTAAAATTTCTACATAATTCTAAAGAGCAAGCACTGCGTACAGTTGATTCATGGTTGTTAGCAAGTACGTTTCCCTTTACTTCTTCAACCTTGTTGGTATGCCCCTGTGAAACCACAGTGTAGTCTTCCTGCGTTTACAATTGTGTCTCACTGAAGACTACACGATCATCTTGTCTGAGTGATATCCATTTGGTCCTGCTTCTTCTGCTTCTCAGATTCAACCTAAAACCAGATAAGTCTGTGTCACCAACTTGTGCACTTACTTCCCACTTTTATGAACAAGGATTTAATAACCTTTGGAGAGGGTATATCCCTAATCAGATAAGTCATTCTGTCACAGCAGCTCTGATTTCTGGGATATCCTTAACCACAGTTGTCCCTGAGTTTACTGGCCCAGCTCATGTGCTGGTCACTTGTTCACTTCTGTTTCCAGACTCCAGCTGCTTCTCATTCTCTGATTCCAATTTACTATATATAAGAGCATGACATCAGTCAATAAAGCTAGCCTTGCTCATTTCATGGGCAACAGAGATACTGAAGATATTTTTATCACAAATTTGATATAAATCTGAAATCCTTAGTACAATCTAACTTTCTAAGTATGTGCCTGCTTTATTTAAGGATATTTTCCTAAACTGAGGTTAATTCAAAGCCCAGCATATGAGTTTAAGTAACAAGAACATACGAATTTATGGAACAAGGAATTTTGCATTTATAGTGGATCAATGGAAAAGTTATAATGTATTTTTCTCTTTTTCTGTGTGTGCAAAAATGCACCGTGACTTCTCCAATGACCTAATAATTCAGATGGTCTCTCACTTGGAGATTTGTACTGGGCAGGTCTTTATGACATGTACAGTTGGGTATCTTCTCTGATTCTTGCCATCACTGTTTCCAGAAGCTTTTAACTTGGATTATGTTTTCTAATACTGTCCAGTTTTTCTGTAAATACTAAGTTTTTTCTTTCTTGAAATCTGCCTTGGCTTGATCGCTCAAAGAAAAATGGAGAAATTCCATCTAAATCTACATCCAAAGAAGAAGCGTGATTTTATCATAGTGTATTTCCCAAGTGTTCTGACTCTTTCCACTAGCAAAAGATGGGGAAAGGAGGTGATGGTGACATTGGACACTTCAACCAAGAGGTTTATGAGTGATGTGCCCTGGGAGTTAGAAAATATTCACCCACACAACCACACACTTACTATGGGGCTTTGAGTAACTGAATTTATGAACTAATACATATTTAATACATATTTTCCTAGGACATTTCCTTACAGGAACTCATGGAGTCCAAAGTTGGGACTAACAGGACAGCTGTTGCTGAGTTCATTCTACTGGGCTTAGTGAAAACAGAAAATCTACAGTCTCTGGTCTTTGTCCTCTTCCTCTTGGCCTACCTAGTCACAGTTGGAGGCAATCTCTGCATTCTGGCAGCCATCTTAGGGGACACCAAGCTCCACACTCCCATGTACTTCTTCCTGGGGAATCTATCAGTGGTGGATATCGGGTGTATCACGGTCACTGTTCCTCCCATGTTGGGTCGTCTCCTGTTCCATAAGAAAGCAATTTCCCATGATGCCTGCCTCTCCCAGCTCTTCTTCTTCCACCTTCTTGCAGGACTAGACTGCTTCCTGTTGACAGCCATGGCCTATGACCGATTCCTGGCCATCTGCCGACCCCTCACCTACAGCACCCGCATGAGCCAGACAGTCCAGAGGATTTTGGTGGCTGTGTCTTGGGCTTGTTCCTTTACCAATGCACTGACCCACACTATTGCCTTAGCTACCCTTCACTTCTGTGGTCCCAAAGAGGTCAATCACTTCTACTGTGACCTCCCACAGCTCTTCCAGCTCTCCTGCTCCAGCACCCAACTCAATGAGCTGCTACTCTTTGCCATGGGCTTTATGATGGTCGGAGCACCAGTGGTTCTCATCGTCACCTCTTACATCCATGTGGCAGCTGCAGTGCTCCGGATGCGCTCCGCTGAGGGCAGGAAGAAGGCCTTCTCCACATGTGGCTCCCACCTCACTGTGGTTTGCCTTTTCTATGGGACAGGAATCTTCAACTACATGCGTCTGGGTTCAGAAGAAGCTTCAGACAAGGATAAAGGGGTTGGGATTTTCAATACCGTTATCAACCCCATGCTGAACCCACTTATCTACAGCCTCAGAAACCCCGATGTTCAGGGTGCACTGTGGCGAATACTTGTAGGGAGGTGGTCACTGACCTGAGAAGTGATAGGATTCCTCCCTTCCTGCCCTTTTGGGTCTAAAGAAAATTTCCCATGAAGACGGAAACCAGAAATAAGTGGACTCTAATAATTTTTCCTTTCTTCTTCTGCATGAAGATTAGCATCATGTGTTTGACCTACAAAAAAAAAAAAAACTCTATAGATTTAATCTGTTTATTCATTTGCCAAATATTTATTTAATTGCTTCTATATTCCAGACACCCTTCTAATGCATTGAATGGAGAACAAAATGAGCAAATGTCTCTGCACCCATGCAACTCACAGGCTATAAAAGTAGACAGAATAAATATGTGTCATATATAGCACATTCCCATTGGTAATAAGTACTACGGAGAACAACAAAGATGGGGAATATGAAGTTGGGCACTGCTGAGCAAGCCTTCTGGGCCAGTGGCTGCCTTGTTTCTGGCTTAGCCCCCTTTCTGGGTAGAGTTTAACCTTGGCAACCTACACGCCTGGGCAGCTATGTCCTACAGAGACAGGCCATTTAGTTCATCACAGCTGATGTAACAATGACCATTACAAAGTTTCCTTGTGGTAGAGATGTGAAATTCCTTCCAGATCAGAGAGTGGACTGATTTTTTTTTTTTTTTTTTTGGAGAGATTTTCACTGTAGGGCGCGTGCGCTCGCCCAGACAGACAGAGAGAGACATAGAGACAGAAAGCGAGAAATCGCCCCCCAGGGGGGATGGTCACGCCGCAATCCCTTCTCCTCCATTCTCCTCTCGGGATCTTGGGCACGCACGCACACGCGCCCGGCGTGAGTTTTAAGCCACCGGGTCCAGGACACGAACCGCGGTCGACTACGTGGGAGTCCAGCGACATAGCCATTACGCTAACTGCTGGTTCCCAGTGGACTGATTTTTTTAAACCGTGGTCCTGGTGTCAGGGATTATTTCATTCACCTATTGGCTTTTTACCTCCAAGAACATCAACTCCTTCTCTCCACTACCACATAAGAATCTCATGGGATATTTAGGGGACAGGAAGGGTCCAAAGAGGAAAATACCCCTTTTGTATCAGTGCATATTTGATATATCTTAGGGACAAAAAAAGTACATTCCATCTCCACCCCCTGACATGTCTCTTTCTCTTATTTAATGCCACCATCCTCCCACAGATATTGTAACCAGGTCCTCAGAATAGTCTATGTAAAATACCCAATAGAATCTTTTCTTCAGAAGTCTTACATTTTTTGTCCCAAGCCTCCTTGCTCAAGAAATACATATCATCCATAAATATAGTCCTAGGTGGAATGGATTCTTTTTTCTTCTTTATTTTTTTCTCTTTCCTTCCTTCCTTGGAGTGATCTGATTATTTAATGTAAGGTCACAGAGCTAACTTAAGGCATGATGGATAAGGTGGCTATATCCCCCATGGTTAAAGTCTCAGATCAGACAGCATGAAAAACATGCCAAGTGCAAGTGTAAGGATCCTCAAAACACTGAGATGAAGGAGAAATGGAAGAAAGAAGTTTTCAGTGTGATTTTTGTGATGAGAGGAGGGTGCTTTCTAGCTTTCTCTCTCTCTGGTGTGATTTTTATGATGAGGGGAGGGTGCTTTCTAGCTTTCTCTCTCTCTCTCTCACTCACTCTCTGGTGAGTGCATGTGCCCTTTGGCAAAATTTTTTTAAAGTGTGCAAATGTGTTGTACACATACTTTAAAACTTATCTTTAATTATACTTCGTTATTTGTACTCCTATTCTTTACCATTTCCTAAATGTGTTTACCAACGATACACCACACCTTCACCCCCACCCTCCTTTCCTGTCCTTCTTTTTTTCATTATCCCATTTCTGGTGATGTCTCTTTCTTACTTCTATGATAGAGACTAGAAGACTGGAGAACATTCTGTTAGGACATTCCTACAACTCCAACATGGAACATTTACTCATCTTGGTTTTTTATCCAGTCTTTGAGCCCATTTATTTCTAATTTTTATCTTCTCTCTAGCCTCCCTAGAAAGGCCACTGACCCTGTCCTGGCAATGCTACTGAATGACTCCCCTCTGGGTCATTCCTGAAACTGTCCCATGGCTGCCCCTGGAGCTTGGCTTCCCTATGATCTCTTCTTGGAGTCATGGGACTAGAAAGATGGCCTAAAATTCCAACAGGTTGTATAAATGAAGGAGATAATGTCAGAAAACCTGTTACAAACGTTACTAAGAGATTGCAAAAAAAAAAAAAAAAAAAAAAAGATAAGGAAGTGGAAGGAAGGACAGGATTGGAGTGGAACAATGAAGTAAAACGTGAGGCTATAGGGAGGGGTGGGACATACTGGTGAGTAAAACGGGAAAGAACAAAGGATAGAAGTGAGGGAAAGGACACAATGAGAGAATAGGAGATGAGAAGGAGGGAGGAATTGAGGGTATCCAACAAATGCCTTAGGAATGTCAATGAGGTTTTAAAAAAAAAGATGAAGAGAAAATGAAAAGTGAGTAGAGGTGGGAGATGAGAATAAAATTCATAATGTAGAATAATTTCCCATCAGTCTGTGGCTATAAAATAACCACCTTCTGCACTTTGGTTGCTATTGTTGGACCTCACCATTAGACTCGGTTTTTCTGAGATGTAATGATGTATCATAGTCCGAGTATTCTTCTGCATCCTCTGCCCAGGAGATGAGGGAAGGTCAGAGAGTAGGTCTGACAGATGGGAGTGAGGGAGTGTGTGCATGCAGAGAACTCATCCTTCACAACCCATCGGGCCATCAACATCCTCAGACTCCCTGCATTTTGGGCCTTGCTTGCCAATTTTATGTAAAGGGCATAGATAAAGTATGTCCCTTTCCTGATAGTTTTTGGACTCGAGACATTTCAGAATTAAAGAACTTGAGCATCCCATAAAGAAAAAATTCTTGTGGCAAATACCAGGGTCATGGTTTATTAGTGCAACATAGTCACTCAACCACTGTTCTGTCATCTTAGGAAGTTCTTCACCACAGCTGGAATTGTTTCCACCTAGACATTAAAGGAATTGGGACAAGATTGCCTCTCCACAGTCCTTCACATGTAGCAATGTCTAGTCGTATTGATGTAAATGAACTTTTCTCAGGTCTGCTACATCAGAAAACCTGTTAAGAGCATTACCAACCCCACTTTCACCACATTGTCTACCCCATGAACATTTAACATAGGCCCAGTGGATCTTATCTATTACAGCAACGGTTCCCAGTCTTGGCAGTGTTTCTTTATTAAAAAATAAATAAATAAATAAAAAAGAAAAAAGAAAAGGAAAAAAAGAGAACCTTTAATTCATGTTAGAGCATGCATGTGCACCTACAAGCAAGAGAAAAAGACAGTGAGAGAAAGCTCCCTCAGTGGGGCCTGGTCACAGTGCAATCCATCCTCCTTCAATTTTCCATCCCTTCCCAAGCATATGTACACATGCCTGGCATGTTGCCACAGGGCAGGGATTTGAACCCCAGTGGGCCACGTGGGATTCAGCTACAGAGCCAGCCAACGTTGCTTCCTTCTGAGCATTTGTTTCTTTCCTATTTTCTATTTATTTTCCAAGACCAAAATGTTTATTTAAAAAGCAAGCACATTGCATTTTCTTTGGGATAGCTCCCTTTGCCTTCCAAAAAATAAGTATGTTATACTTTAATATCATTTAGGCAGCTCCCTTAAATTACTGTTGCCTAGTAATTACTAGTAATTAAGGGAGCTGTATCTCACATGCTTGATGACAGTTGAAATCTAGCCCTAGCAGCTTGAAAAATATGCTTGGCTCATGTGCCTGCTGGCCTAAAATCCCAACAGTTTGTAGAAATGGAGGAGACAACATCAGGAAACCCGTTAAGAGCATTACCAACCCTATTTCCACCACTCTGTCTACTCCATGTCTACCCCCTGGGAAGCCCAGGTTCAGTTCCCAGCCTCACCTAAAGAGTGGCTGAGCTAGCTATGGCACTTGGAGATGAGGATCCTATCATACTAAGCCTGTCTCTCTTATTAAGTAACTAAATAAACTTTTTTTAAATCTAAAAAAAAAAAAATCTAAATGTTCCTTCACTGCATCAAAAATCCCATTATTCAGAGTTAACTCCTCTTCAGAAGTTTGTATTTATTCTTCCAGAGATTGTATGCATATATAATATGCACATTTTATATCAGTAGAGCCATGCTGTTCTGCAATCCATTTTTTGTCTTTTTCTTATGCATCATGCAATACAATACTTTACATGACAAAGACTAAAAGCCTATTTTATCTGTTTGATGGAAGCACAGTATGCTATTAAACATATAAACTGTAATTTTTGTTATCAAACCTCTCCCATATTTGAATTTGGGTTGTCTAGAATTGTTTTGCAATAATGCATAACATTGTGATGAATATTCTTACAGAGCTGTCTTTTCAAATGTATGTAATCATTTCCCTATGATTAATTCCTGTATATAATTTTATCAAATAAAAGAAAGGAAATAAAAACATAAATTTTGAAATACACATACATGTACATACTCATACACAAACACATATACACATGCACACACACATACCACTCATGTTTTTTAAAAGCATTGTTTATTTATTATTATTGTTGTTAATATTATTTTTCACATGAGTTTTGCCAGAGAAAGACAGAGAGAGAGAGGGAGAGGGAGAAAGCAAGCCTCCAGGTCTGGGACTCGAACCATGGCCAGCCATGTGGGAATTCCAGCACCTTAACCACCATGCCACCTGCTTGGCCCCACTACTCATGTTTTTATTTTTTTCTACAAGGTTTTCATTTCTCTTTTTTTAGTGATTTTTTTATTTTTAATTTTTTTCCATTTATTTATTTATTTTTACGTTTTTCCACATTTACTTTACATATCAAAAATTTTTTGCTCATGCTCCATAGTTCTTGACAGTTAATATATACCTATGAGTGGAATTGCTGTGTTATACAACTTTTGTTTAACAATTTAAAGAACTGTCAAATGGTTTCTTAAAAGTGACTACATCATTTTACCTTCTCATGAACAATCAAAACAAGTTCCTGTTTCTTTGCATCTTCACTAACACTTGTCATTACCTACCACTTAAAAAAGTTATTTATTTCTTCCATGAGAGAGAGACAGATGTGTATGGTAATATTTTTGACTGGTCTAATATACAGTGTATTCATGCTGGGAAAGTTCATTTTATATGCTGTAAACACACATCATTCTTCCTTTCTGAACTTCAGCACTGATTCCTAAATTCGCTAAATTTTAAGTGTGTCTGTCTACATCCCTGCCATGAAGAGTTCTTACAAACTAATTTCTTTAATTTTTACAATATAAAAGTTGAGAAATCACAGTATTCTTATTTTTTTAGTTAAGGGGTACTGCTGGATCATCCCTGATATCATAAGCAATGGTTCCTCTGACCCCACAGAAGGTCCCTGCTCTCCTGAGACTTCTTACACCTTCTTTGATTTTTTTTTTCAAGGTAATCCTGGCCTCTGCATCATCATCTTACCCATGTCAAGGAAACACCTCAGGAGGTTATTAGGACAAGCCAGGCATCCTCACCCGGATGGAAATACTGAGTCATGAAAAAGTGCTCCTGGGTCAATGAACTGCCCCACCATCCTTATATTCTACCCACTTCTTTGGTCTCATGAATGACTCCCACATTTTCTCCTCCATGGACTGGAGGAACTTCTAGTCACTGCCAGGATATATCGGCTGGCATGTTAGTGTTACACTGCTGCTGTAACAAATTACCACATATTTAATGGCTTAAATAGCAGATATTTATTCTTTCCTTGTTCTAGAGGCCAAATGTCACAAGTGTGACCTATAGAACTAACTGTGAGGTGTCATCAGGACTGAGTCTTTCCGGAGGCTCCATGGGAGAGTTCATTCCTTGTCTCCTCCAGCTCCCAGTGGCTCTAGCATGCCTTAGCTCATGGCCGGGTCACTCCAGTCTGCTTTCCTCATTGCCTTCTCCTCTGCTGTAGACAAAGATCCCTCTGCCTCCCTCTTGTGAAAACTCTTTTGAAGATACGTAGGCCCCACGTAGATAATCCAAGATAGTATTTCCATCTTAAGATCATCAGCTGCAAAGTCCCTTTTATCATATAGAGAGGATTCCAGTTATCAGGATTAAGATAACTTTGGAGTCATTATTCAGTCTTCCAAAGCCAGGTAGGGGGATTATTGGTAGTCAGTAAACTATTTTCTCTTTTTCGTTGATGAGATTTCCTTTCTTAGATGTGCTTGAGATCTGATTCTGACTATGTTGAAGGTACTGAGGAATGTAGAAGAAGTTCTCAAGGAGAACAAGAATTATCTGGTGCGCTTTCTGCATCATAGGAGGTGTTTTTATGGTCCTCATGCAAAGAAATAGCAAAAGAGGAGGGATATTTCTGATATCACACGTGTGTCTCTGAAGTTTGGGGATTCAAAATTCTCATGATAATCTACCCAAATGTCCCCATCCTAACTCAGATTCTCACTCCCTCTCTACCATGGTCCAGAAATTAGCACAGAATATCTGCCTAAACTACATTTTAGCCTCCCATCTACCCTTACAATAAAGTTCTAAGCACGATTTTCTTTTCTTTTCTTTTCTTTTTTGCCTATAGGGCGCATGCACTTGCCAGAAAGACAAGAGAGAGACAGAGAGACAGTAAGCGACAAATCAAGAAATTGCCCCCCAGGGGGAATGGTCACACTACAATCTCTTCTCCTCCATTCTCCTCTTGGAATCTTGGGCATGCACACACACACGTGCCTGGCGTGAGTTTAAGCCACCAGTCGAGGACTCGAACTGCGGTCAACTACATGGGAGTCCAGCGACACAGCCATTACGCCAACTGCCAGTCCCTCTAGGCACGATTTTCAACACTGTGCCCTATGGCTAGGTTAATGTCTTACTAAATGTTGTCATGGAAGGTTTTTTTGTTTGTTTGTTTTCTTTTTTCTTTTCTTTTTTTTTTTTTTTTTTGGAGAGGTTTTCGCTATAGGGCGCGTGCACTCGCAAGACAGACAGAGAGAGACATAGAGACAGAAAGCGAGAAATCACCCCCCAGGGGGGATGGTCACACCACAATCCCTTCTCTTTCATTCTTCTCTTGGGATCTTGGGCACACACGCACATGCGCCCAACATGAGTTTTAAGCCACCGGGTCCGGGACGCGAACCGTGGTCGACAATGTGGGAGTCCAGCGACATAGCCATTACACTAACTGCTGGTTCCCAGTCATGGAAGTTTTTATAACATGCCTTGATTTGATTGTTAGCTGACCTGCGCTTGAAATTCTATTTCCTTCAGAGAAGGGAAAAAAAAAAAGCCATATCTATTCTTAAACTCCACAATTTTCATCATTATCATGGTCCTCATAACATTCACCTATTCACTTGCTAGAACTAACACACAACACAGTTTCATCTTCCACTGTCCTTCATCCCAACTCCTCACCAGTGAGTTTTTGTTAGCTGTCACATGCTAGTGAGTACCATCAGCCCTACTTACCTACACAGTAGTGAGTGGTCTAGCTCCAGAATTGCTTCTGGAAGATCTAATTCCTGAGGGCAATCCCTGTGCCAACTGTCTTAGGTGGATCCCCACCAAAGTAGAGCCCAAGACCAGAGGTTTGTGTCAGGGTGGGAGGGGGTTAGTGGGGAAATCGTCTCAGGAAGCAGGAATGAGGTTATTTATCTGGAAGATGGTCCCAGGGAACAAGAATGATTTACGAAGGGAGTGATATGGAGAGGGGAGAAGCATGCCTTATTGAGGGTGCATTACCAAAGTTGCTGCTATAGACATCAGAGGCTTGATATTTGCAAGAGCACATGGATGCCTCCAAGAGCTGTGTGAAGGTTAGGGGGACACTGAGTCATTGTCTCCATGCCCCATTGTCAAGTTATCCTCTCCATTTCTGGGCTCCACAAAAGCTCAGAGTAATCTCTCTCATTGTTTGTGGCATCAAAGAAGCCCAGGAAAGAAGCCACACTGTCTTGCACTGAGCAGGAGCCAGCAGCAAACTGTCCACCTGAGTCACAGCTGAAATCAGACACAACTTAAGCAGGTGTGAGTTGGAACATATAATATGTCCCTCCAAATCTACTTCATAGAATTGTTGTGAGGATTGGCATACATCAGGCTTGTAAAGTTCTTAGCCCATCACGTGGATGGAACAAACACTCATAAATGCTATCAATTTGCATTTTGATGAATTATCCAACCTCTACTAGTAATTTAATGAATCTTATTTAATGTTCACAGCAATGTCCTGTGGTGGAGGAAATGTTAATTTAATAGATGAAGACACTGGGGCCCCAAAGGGTCCACTAGCTTTTCCAAAATCCAACCACTTAAAATTCTTTTTTTTTTCTTTTTTTTGGAGAGGTTTTCGCTATAGGGCGCATGCACTCGCCAGAAAGACAGAGAGAGACAGAGAGACAGAAAGCGAGAAATCACCCCCCAGGGGGGATGGCCACGCTGCAATCCCTCCTCCTCCACTCTCCTCTTGGGATCTTGGGCACATACGCACACATGCCCAGCATGAGTTTAAGCCACCGGGTCCGGGACTTGAACCGCTGTCGACTACATGGGAGTCCAGCAACATAGGCATTATGCTAACTGCTGGTCCCACCACTTAAAATTCAAAGAGCAGGTCTGCCTACAATTGTTTTCCTTCCGTACCAGACTTCCCTTGTATTTAAAGAGAAGGAATTCTCTTGGGAGAGGAGATGTTGGATGACTATTAGTGGGAATAGAAGTTAGAGGAACATGGCCCTCGGCCTTTCCACATCTCCAGTTCATTCATCTTCACCAGGGCTCTCAATTTCTAAGGCCCTGGCTTGGAAAATCACGTTGCCTGAGAACTTCCCAAGAGTCCTTCCAGCACAATGTAGCTCTTTGATCACGACTTCCAGAATCATTATTGGATCCCCAAGACACAGTCCCAGTGGTCCCCACTAACAAGGCCTTGAGAGAGAAGGCACCACAGGATGAGGACTCATTAGGACGGTGGGTTTGAAGAAAGTTTCTCCCTTTTGTCTCCCTCTGGGGCTTCCTTCCTCTCCTTGGGTCCAAAGGAAGTCTGGGAATTGGCTTGTCTCTGCTCAAATGCTGGTTGACAGCTGAGAAGGAAAAACCCCTTTCTTAGAAAAGCCACATATAACCCCCAACTGCAACTCTTTCTTTCTGGAGGAGTTTGAGAATATGGACGAGTCCTCTAAGACTAGTGGCTGCCACAAAGCGGATCTTGCAACATCTTGCCCCCACTACTGATGATAAAGCCAGGGCCTTTCTTTAGAGAGTCTGGACAGCAAAAAGCATGAGCCATCTGTTTCCTTTTCCATATCATTCTCCTCATCTTTCTCCTTTCTCCTGGGAGGGTTAACTTGTGAGGCTCCCAGAGGGTAGTGCCATAGTGAAGATAGCTCTGTGATAGGAAAAACTTTTTTCCCTTGATTTCTTATGAAGAGCCCCTTACTTGTCTTCTGGGTGAATAGCTGGGTCCACACAACTTCTGGTCCTCTTTCCTGAAGAAACTCCACTGGCTTCTATGCCCATTCCAGGTGAGTACTCTCATGGATCCTTCCTCTGCTCTTACTCAACAAAGAAGGTTTCCATTTAGTCACCTGAAACCTGACATCTTACATGGTGTGACATATATCCCTGAAAGGGAAAAACTACTTAAAAGGACAGAGACTACAAGGAGACTTTGAAAAGTTTATGAAAAAAATAGAATTAAAATAAAAGTTAATTTTCTACGAGGAGGCTTCAAAAAGTTTGTGAAAAAATAGAACTAAACTACAAGTTAATTTTGGTGCCAAAAACTGTTAAAAATACATCCCTTTTTTTTCATTATTTACATTTTACATAAACTTTTTGAAGAAACCTCATATAACCTAGATGTCCAGGCTCATACATGGTCCTTTTAGCCCATTCTCCCTCTCTTGGGTGAAGCCTGTTCTCTGTTACTCTTTAAGGTGAGTATGAGAGAATTTACTGAGTCTAGTTCACTGCTCAGAACCCATGGCATCAGACAGCCTAGAACACTCCAGAAAAGGCCTTGTTTAGCTTTTTCCTTATTGGGAGCATGAGGGATGGAGTTCCAGAGTGGGGAGCTGTCACAATTCATTAAGTAGGGCTTTGAATATGGTAAGGCAAGAAGGCACCTCAGGGCCCCATGGAGACCTGTCAGACACTCTGGATGTCTCACATGATCAGAGATCATCCCAGAATCCCACTGATTTTAAGCAAGCTGCATTTTTAGCCATGTGAGGGTTATCAGCAATTGTTTATTTTTTTTTTGGTTTTGTTATTACTTTTATTTAAATTTACATTTAATCACTGTACATGTGTACAAAGTACAAAATGTTTTTTCCCAGCATGAATACAGTGCATATTAGTTAGGAAAGGTATTACCAAATACATTATCATAACTTTTCATTTTTGTGCCTGTTAAATGCTTCTCTCTATCCCCATCCTCTCCCTCTCACTCCATTATCCATCCTCTCCTATACTGTCTCTAGTATCTACAGAAACTGAAAGATTGGAAGGTATACACCAGCAGCCACTTCATTGCTCTTCTATTGCTGGGCATGACTGATTTGTTTGTAAGGTGAACCCTCCAATTAGCACTACTATTTAAAAGAAACATCAGTATATGGGTTGGTACATAGTGTGCTTATCCCATTAAAACAAAGAAAAGCAATATTCGCTGCAACAACTTGCATGCTGCACTTCCTGCTACATCTCCCCTACATCATACTAACCCATAGAAATCTAGCCCCAAATTGCTGCAGACTGGCTGTGAAAAGATTGTCTTTGCTTAGAGATTTTTCATGCCCTGCAGCATAAGCACAAAGACTGTATTCACTTTAAGGCACTCCCTGCACAAAATCTAGTTTGAATGAGGCTTAAGAATTGCAGCTGGAAATACTGACCTCCAAACCTTTGTAAAACATCTTAAATTTCTGTAACTTACCTGTGTCATCTTTTAAACTGTTGTCTCTTCTCCCTTCAGAACACTACACTGAAGGTCCCCCAAGGCACTTCTGTGGACAAGAGTTATTCTAGTTTGCAAGGCAAGGTAAGGACTTTGAGATTTACAAGGACATAGGCATGGAGGGAGTGACAATTGTGCAGCCTCTCATAAAAACATGTATGAATAATAATTACAAAAATGGCATAGGTAATACATACAATACAAAACCTCAAAAAAAAAAAAGATAAAACCCATTATAGTACTACTAGTCTTTGAAAACAACTAGTAATACATTGATATTGCTTCTATTTATTGTATGTTTGTGTTTTAATATTGAGATCAATTTTCATTTTACTTTATTTTTATAGAATTATTTATTTTAATTTTATTTATTACTATTATATTTTTTATTTGAACAGAGTAAGAGAGAGACGGGGGAGAAGTGAGAAAGCAAGTCACCAGGTCCAGGACTTGAACCATGGTCAGCCATGTGGGAGTCCAGTGCTTTAACCACCAAGTCATCTGCTAGCCTGAGATCAATTTTTAAATACACAATTTTGCCTTCATTTTACTTAAATCTTTTTTTTTTTTTGAGAAAGAGATTTTTGCTATAGGGCACGTGTGCTCACCAGAAAGACAGAGAAAGACAGAGAGACAGAAAGCAAGAAATCACCCCCCTGGGGGGATGGCCATGCCACAATCCCTTCTCCATTCTCATCTCAGGATCTTGGGCATGCACACACACGTTCAAGCCACCAGATCCAGGGCCCGAATCTCGGTCGACTATATCGGAGTCCAGTGACATAGCCATTACACTAACTACTGGTCCCCATTTTACTTAAATCTTATCGCAAGAATTTGCTTTGCTTTATTTAAAGTCATTTTTGTTAATGTGGACTATTAAATTATTTTTTGCAGGTTTATTAAAAAATGTACAAGAAAAATATGTAGTATTGTATACTTATTTACTTATTTATTTTAGAGATTTTTTTGTTATAGGGCGTGTGTGCTCACCGGAAAGACAGACAGAAAATGAGAAGTCACGCACCCCCCCCCCAAACCCCCTGGGGGGGAGGCGCAATCCCTTCTCTTCCATTCTCCTCTCAGGATTTTGGGCATATACACACACACACACCTGGTGTGAGTTTTAAGCCACCAGGCCGGGAACTGAAACTGGAACTGACTATGTGGGAGTCCAGCAACACAATGTTGTGTGTTGTTGAGTCCAGATGTTATGCCATCTGCTGGTCCCAATACACTTACTATCTTTAATTTTATTGTTATTATTTTTTTAATTTACTAGAAGGCATGTGTGCTGGCTGGATAGAAAAGAGAGAGAAAGGTAAAGTGAAAAAGTACTTTCCATGGGGCACAGTCACACCATAATCCCGTCTCTTCCATTTCTCCTTTCGGGATTTTGGACACATACGCATACACCCAGCATATTTTCAAGCCTCTGGGTCTGAGACTCAAACTGCATTGTCAGCCATGTGAGATTCAGCTGCCTCTACCACAAAGCCACTGCCAGGCCTTACTTGTTATTTTTTATATTTATTTTTCATCTTGAAATTTTCCTGCATTTCATATTTTAAGAGTTTTGCAGGTCATTTGCTGTGTAAATTATTTTATTATTTCCAAACATATCTTTTTTACTGCTTTCTAACATATTATCTTTAAATTCAATCTCTTGCATTGGCTAGAGAATAATGTTAAATAATACTTGTGATAGTGAATGTGTTTGTCCCATTTTTAACTTTAATGACAATGTTTTTCACGTTTTCTCTTTTTTATTAATTTATTTTACATTTATTTACTACATTCATTCACTGAGCATCAACACAGCATACAAAATGTGATTTCCCATCCAGGATACACTGCAGAGTAGATTAATCATACATGTTATGATCAACAAATAATTTTCTATTTCTTATTTCATATATATTTTTCCCCCTTTTTCTCACTCTCTGCCATTTCCCACCCTCCTTCCGCATTGTCTCTGGTGTCTGCAATTGCTTTCCACTCCTCTGCCCCCCCATACATTCTATTGATTCACAAAATATCTTAATTAATCTAACTACTTTGAATAGCAAGTTCAGCTTATATATACATATCAGTGAACACCTGTGTAACTTTAGGTGTGAAGCTCTGAGTAGAATGAATATACCATAAAGTAGCACCTAGCTGATGCTATATAGCTTACTGCAGTCATTAAATAAGTATTTTTAAATATATTTTTTAATTTCAAGAAAAGCAGTTTTAGCTTTAATATATCAAAAATTTTTAATTGCTAAGAAATCTTTGCTTAAAACTTAAAGCCAGGATACTGTTTAGGATTCTGTTCAAATAGTAGGTACATGAACCTATCAGCAGCTCAAGACAAGATAAAATTCCTTATATCTGGAAAACAAAGCACAGAAGAAAATCAGTAATACTTTAGTCAAAAGATTCTATTTGGGGGAACCAGCAGTAGCGTAATGGCTATGTCTCTGGACTCCCACGTAGTCGACCACGGTTCGTGTCCCAGACCCGGTGGCTTAAAACTCACGCCAGGCGCGTGTGCGTGCGTGCCCAAGATCCCAAGAGGAGAATGGAGGAGAAGGGATTGCGGCGTGACCATCCCCCCGGGGGGTGATTTCTCGCTTTCTGTCTCTACGTCTCTCTCTGTCTGTCTGGCGAGCGCACGCGCCCTACAGTGAAAAATCTCTCCAAAAAAAAAAAAAAAAAAAGATTCTATTTCACCAATTCAGTTTCATCTACTTAATCTATTTTCTGTTGTGGTCTGATCTTCCCATTTAAATTCTGGAAGGTAACATTCAACTCCAGACTTGTCCCTACCATTAAGTTGGCCATTTTCTTAGTTGATTTTGGACTCTTATTTCTGTATTTAGCTTTCCTGGTATAGCACTCCTTTCAAAACTTCTTGGGGAGTTGGTCTAGTGTTGGTAAATTCTTTCAGGTTTTATTCATCTAAGAATGTTCTTGTCTTTACTTCCCATATGAAAGATAATCTTTCCAGGTACAGTATTTTTGGTTGAAATTTTTCTTACCTTAACACTTCAAATATATTTTCCCATTCTTTCCTTACTCACATTGTTTCTGATGAGAGGTCCACAGTTAGCCTGATGGGATATCCTTTGTAGATAACTTGACTTTTCTCCCTTACCAATCTCAATATCTTATCTTTGTCTGTGGTTTTGGTCAATGTGGCTATAATGTGTCTTGGAGAATATCTTCTTGGGTTGATTCTAATTGGGGTCCTTTGTATTTCTTGGGATGGAATCTTTGAATGCCTCTCTAGATTTGGAAAGTTTTCTTCCAGGATTTCATGGAATAGATTATCAATGCCCTTATGAGTCTCTTCACTTTCTGGGATACCAATTATCTGGATGCTTGGATGTTTCATATTATCTAGTGTTTCTTGTATATTATTCTCATTTTGGGGGGATATTTTCTCAGTCTTTGTGGTGGATTTTTCTAGGCCAGTGATTCTGTCTTCTAATCTGAGATTTGATCCTCTGTCTGATCTAGTCTTTTTATTTCCTAGTCTACTCTTAATACTTTCAAGGGAGGTTTTGGTTTCCTGTATTACAGCCTTCAACTCTAACAGCTCCACTTGTTTCTTTTTTTATGGTGTATATTTCCTCTTTCAGATCATGGAAGGACTTCCTCACCTCTTGGAAATCATCGGCTCTTTTCTCCTGTGTATTCTGGAGTTCATTGTCTCTCTTCTCTTTCATCTCTGTTAGCTTTATCACTATGAATATTCTAAATTCTTTATCTGGTGTTTCTATGAGTTCCATTATACTGTCTGTGGATGAAGAGGAGTTATTCTTTTCCCTTGAAGGAGAGGTATTTCCTTGCTTTCTCATATTTCTTGTGCCCCTGCAGTGATTTCTGGTCATCTGATGGGTTGTGTGTTTCTTCCTAATTCTTGAAGCTCAATCTGAGCATTCAGAGGCATTCTTGAGGAGGTGATCTGCAATCAGTCTTTTGTTCTGTTTTTCATTCTCTGTGCATTAGATTCAGTGGGAATTGAGGAATATTATACCCTAATAATAATCAGATGTTTGGATACTGTTTACGTAAACCAGTCTAGACATTCAGTGCGTGGAGACTGAGCAACCAATGGATGAAGTTAAATAAATAAATAAATAAATAAAAAGAAAAGAGAAGAGGAAAGAAGAAAAACAGAAAAAGACAATAATAAATTTTTATATTTTAACTTTAAAAGACAAAAAATGAAAGTTTTGCACACACCACACAAAAGCAATATTTCACAGCTGAAGTTCAGTAGCCATCTCAGAATGGGCCTGGGTTTGTGCCTCTCCTAAATGGGAGGGGGAAGGGGAAAATGCACGAGTTAGCAAGATAAAGGGGGGTACTTGAGAGCCCAGAGAATATTTTACCTTAAAAAACATTTTTTTAATTAAGAGGTCCAGGGAGACAGAGAGACAGAGAGACATAGAGATAGAGAGAAGGATGCAGAGGTTGCCCTACCAATCTAAAAATTAATCTGGAGGGAGAAGTCTCAGCAGAAATCTTCATTTTCAGTCAATAAAAGCAGTATTTCACAGCTGAAGTTCAGTAGCCATCTCAGAATAGGCCTGGGTTTGTGTTTCATGTCTTAAGTGTGATACTGGCTTTGGGGTTGAGTTGGTTTTATTTTATTTATTCATTGTTTTTGAGAGGTTTTTGCTTTAGAGCGTGTGTGTTTGCCAGAAAGACAGAGAGAGACAGAGAAACACAAAGCAAGAAATCACCCCCCAGGGGGGATGGCCACACTGCAATCCCTTCTCCTTCATTCTACTCTCAGGATCTTGGGCGAACACGTGCACGTGCCCAGCGTGAGTTTAAGCCACTGGGTCTGGCACTCGAACTGCGGTCAACTACATGGGAGTCCAGCGACATAGCCATTATGCCAACTACTGGTCTCCAGAGTTGTTTTTATTTTAAAATGTTAAGTGAGTAGCAATCTATTTCTATTTTATTGTGAGGTTTTGAAAATCAAAATGTTGAATATAGTTGAATTCCTTTTTAGCATCTATGAAAAGGATCACAGAACCTCTCTTTACATCTGTTAGTATTATAAAACATATTCATAAATGCCCTAATTTTGAACTAAAGTTACATTCCTGAAACAAATCCCACATATTTATTGTAATAGGCAGGGTAGGGGTCAGAGGAGTTAGTGTATTATTAAAATGCTTTGTTAATATTTTATTTGGGGGTCTTATATTAGCATTCGAAGTGATAAACTATGCTTTTCTTTCGAGCTAATTATGTACACTTTGTAAAAAAAATTGAGTTTTCTTTTATATTCTTGAATAATTCAATTATCATTACTAATTCTGCTGACATTTCTGAACATGAAGCTTTTCACTGCAATTGAAGGATACTTCCTTCTCTACTTTTTCTATGGTAGTCAGTCTGTTTAGATTTTCTTATTGTTCTAGAATAATTTTACTGAATTACATCTTTATAAAAACTATCCATTTCTTTGGTTAGAGTTTACAAAACAGAATTTTAAAGTTTTTAAATTTCCCATGGTTATTTTCTTCTTGTCACATTATTTATGCTTTCTTACTTTTTATTCATGATTAAGTGACTCATTTTAAAAAGTATGTTGGTTTGGGACCAGCAGTTAGCGTAATGGCTATGTCGCTGGACTCCCATGTAGTCGACTGCGGTTTGCGTCCCGGAGCCGGTGGCTTAAAACACACCAGGCGCGTGTGCGTGTGTGCCCAAGATCCCGAGAGGAGACTGGAGGAGAAGGGATTGTGGCGTGGCCATCCCCCCGGGGGGTGATTTCTCACTTTCTGTCTCTCTGTCTCTCTCTGTCTGTCTGGCGAGCGCACGCACCCTATAGCAAAAACCTCTCAAAAAAAAAAAAAAAGTATGTTGGTTTTATGAGGATAGAGACTGTCCTCAATTTGGATTATTTCTTTTTTCTCTCTGTTTTTTAATTTACTACTATTTCCCTGCTTTAGGTTTTAGATTTTAGGTTTTCTTTTTTCTCGTTTTTTGGAAGCCTTTTACCTTAGGATGCGTGCACTTGCCCAGAGCAAGAGAAAGAGACAGCGAGAGGGAAAGTGAAAACTCATCTTTTTGATGCCATAGTAAAATCAATGGCTTCTGAACAGTTTTTGTTTGTTTGTTTGTTTGGTTGGTTTTTTTTTTTAAGGCTTCTGCTGGGGAAAGGTACATGTCTTGATTCATGGTTGTTTGTTAGTATTTTTTATTTTTACTTCTCTGTAATTGATGCTTAAAGACTACAAAAACAGCTTGCCTGGGTGATATCTCATTCAGTCCTGCCTCCTCTGCTTCTTGAATCTAAACTGAAACCAGAAAAGACCATACCACCAACCTGTATGTGTACTGAATTGTCATTTTTATAAATAAAGAATTTTCTTGAAAGTTTTGGTGACCCTGGGGCCATAAGTGGCATGGAGGTTAAGGTGGCTGGATCCCACAAGCTGAATCTATAGTCCAAGTACCAGACCCAGCAGCTTGAAAATAACACCAGGCATGTGTGTGTGCATTCCCAAATCCTGAGAGGACAAGGGATTGTAGCATGGCCACCCCCAGGGAGTGATTTCCCACTTTTCCTCTCTCTGTCTCTGTCTCCTTCTAGCAAGCACTCACATCCTATAGCAAAGAAAAAATAAGAAGAATTTTGGTTGCCATATCCCTAGACAGTGCGATCAGTCATGCTACATGGCATCTCTGATTTCTGGGATCTCTTTCATCACACCTGCCCCTAAATAACACTGCCTAAGGTCAAGCATTGATCACCCACTTCTGTTACCAGACTCCAACTGCCTCCTGTCCTCTATTTCCAGTTTATTCTGTGCAAGGGAATGACATGACTCTGAATGAAGCTCTATCCCTGACTATTCTATGGGTATTAGAGACATTGACATTTTTTAACCCAGAACT
This sequence comes from Tupaia belangeri chinensis, assembly GCF_000334495.1. Taxonomy (NCBI): domain Eukaryota; kingdom Metazoa; phylum Chordata; class Mammalia; order Scandentia; family Tupaiidae; genus Tupaia; species Tupaia belangeri. The sequence goes on from NW_006204759.1 coordinate 3,701,211, forward strand.
CAACACAAAATCTGAAACACTTAATATGGATTTTAACTGCATGTTTGCATAATTTGAGGGCATCTTAAGCTGATATTTCATTGCTCAGTCTACCATACCATACCCTGACTGAATCAAAGAAAATTGGAAGACCAGTGACTGTGCAATGCAGAATTCTAATTTTACCTGGATCCTACCTATATGTAGCAGCAACCAACACACAACTCATGCTTGTAACTTTGATTTTAAAAAGGAGTAATTATAATATAAACAAAATAAATCATTCTAAGTTAGGTTGCTATTCAAAGTCCAGTGAAACGGTTTAAGTAACAGCAAGAACACTAGCAATTTACTGAATAAGAAATATTGAATATATGTTTCAGAATACAATCCTTTACCTTGGAGAAATGTACTTGACTGGTCTTTCTGACGTCTGCAGTTATGGATATCTTCTTTCTGATATTTGCCACAACTTCGCTTGATCTTCACTATTTCTAGGAGCCTTGAAACCTAGGTAATGTTTTAAAACAAATTCTAATTTCTCTGGAAATATGAGTTTTTCTAGTGTAAAACCTTCTTGTTGGTCTATGGTTCTATGAGATCTTTTTTTTAGATTCTACATGTAAGTGGAATCATATGGTATTTGTCTTTCTGTGCCTGGCTTATTCACTGAACATCATATCCCACAGTTCCCCTAAAAGAATAGATTTTTAAGATTCTCACCACAAATATATAAAAAGTTGATGAGTTGATGGATATGCTAATTAGCTTGACTGAATCATTCTATAATATATATATATATATACACATATATAAATATATATATGGACCAAACATCACACTGGCATAATGGTTACATCGCTGGACTCCCATGTAGTCGACTGCAGTTCAAGTCCCAGCCTAGGCAGCTTAAAACTCATGTCAGCTATGTGTGCATGCATGCCCAAAATTCCAGGAGGACAATGGAGGAGAAGGGATGGCAGGATGGCCATCCCCCCTGGTGTGTGATTTCTTGATTTCTGTCTCTTTGTAAATTAAAAATATTAAATTTTAAACTATTGTGCTTTAATTTGGGGGTGATTCCTCAGAGAAAAAGGGAAATTTCATCTTAATCTCACTATATTTGAAGAGAAAGTCTTTTCATTTTTGTCAAGTAAATTTTATTGTGTATATTTAAAGTTTACAAATGATGTTATAAAATGCACATTTATAGCAAAATGGCATAGCAACTATAGGATATAGGAAAATGAATGAACATTTTCATCATCTGAAATAATTATCCATTGTCCCCCATGTGACAGAGCAGTTATAATCTACTCATTTAGCAAAAATCCTAAATACAGTACACTATTCTTAACTATAGTCTTCATGTTTACATTAGATATTTTATATAAATTCATTTTCCCAAGTATTCTATCCTTTCAGTTAGAGAATGGAAAGGAGGAAATGGTAATGGTACTAAGTATCTAAAGTAGGAACAAGGTAAAGGCACTGAGGTGATCAACAAGTGAGGTATGGCCTGGGAAGTGGGAAAATATTCACCTAGGCAACTATGCACTTACCACAGGGTTTGGAACTTAAATCATTTAAAATGTTTATGTTGAGTAAGTGAATTGATTGGACTGATAAATCTACTTCTAGGATATTTCCTCACAAGAGCTCATGGATCCAGAAGCTGGAACTAATAGGACAGCTGTTGCTGAGTTCATTCTACTGGGCTTAGTGGAAACAGAAAAACTACAGTCTCTGGTCTTTGTACTCTTCCTCTTGGCCTACCTGGTCACAGTTGGTGGCAACCTCAGCATTCTGGCAGCCATCCTGGTGGAGCCCAAACTCCACACCCCCATGTACTTCTTTCTGGGGAATCTATCAGTGCTGGACGTTGGATGTATCACTGTCACTGTTCCTCCCATGTTGGGTCGTCTCCTGTCCCACAAGTGTACAGTTTCCTATGATGCATGTCTCACTCAGCTCTTCTTCTTCCACCTTCTGGCTGGTATGGACTGCTTCCTGTTGACTGCCATGGCCTATGACCGATTCCTGGCCATTTGCCGGCCCCTCACCTACAGCACCCGCATGAGCCAGACAGTTCAGAGGATGTTGGTAGCTGGACCCTGGGCATGTGCCTTCACCAATGCACTGACGCACACTATAGCCATATCCACACTCAACTTCTGTGGCCCCAATGTGATCAATCATTTCTACTGTGACCTCCCACAGCTCTTCCAGCTCTCCTGCTCTAGCACCCAACTCAATGAGCTGCTGCTCTTTGTAGCAGCAGCCTTCATGGCTGTCTCCCCCTTGGTCCTCATCACTGTGTCCTATGCCCATGTGGTGGCTGCTGTGCTACGAATCCGCTCTGCCGAAGGAAGGAAGAAGGCCTTCTCTACATGTGGCTCCCACCTCACTGTGGTGGGCATCTTCTATGGAACAGGAGTCTTCAGCTACATGAGGCTCAGTTCAATAGAATCTTCAGATAAGGATAAAGGGGTTGGGGTTTTCATGACTGTCATCAACCCAATGCTGAACCCACTTATCTACAGTCTCAGAAACCCTGATGTACAAGGTGCTCTTTGTCAGGTACTTGTGGGAAGACGATTACTGACCTGAGCAATGATAGGGTTTCTTCTCTTCTGCCTTTTCTGGATTGAAGAAGATTTCCCATAAAGGCAATAATCAGGAAAACAACTGGTCCGCAACCATTTTTTCTATTTCCTGATGCCTGAAAATTGGTGTTACATGTATTGTCTCACAAGGAAACCATACATAATTTATTCATTTATTCATCAAACAAATATTTATTCAATTATTTATATGATCCATTCAATCTTCTAGGACACTAGTAAATAAAATAGCCAAAAGTATACATTCATAAAATTTATATGCTATAGAAGTAGTCAAAATAAATAAGCATTGTATATAGTATATCACATGGCGATAAGTGCTATAAAGTAAGACAAAGATAAAGAATATGAGGTTAGGGACCAGCAGTTAGCGTAATGGCTATGTCACTGGACTCCCACATAGTTGACCACGGTTCAAGTCCCGGACCCAGTGGCTTAAACTCACACCGGGCACGTGTGCATGCGTGCCCAAGATCCCGAGAGGAGACTGGAGGAGAAGGGATTGCGGCGTGGCCATCCCCCCTAGGGGGTGATTTCTCATTTTCTATCTCTCTGTCTCTCTCTGTGTGTCTGGCGAGTGCATGCACCCTATAGCAAAAAATTCTCAAAAAAAAAAAAAAAGAATATGAGGTTAGATACTGCTAAGCAAGTCTCTTGTGCAATTACCTACCTTGTTTTTAGCTGTGCCTACTTTCTGGGTGGAGTTGAAGCCTTGAGAGCTCTATAAACCTGGAAAGCAATGCCCTATAGGGGAGCGCCATGTGGTGAGCCACAGCCAAAATAACCAAGAATTATCACTGCAAAGTTTCCTTCTAGTAGAGATATAAGATTCCTTCCATACTTTTTAAAACTACAGCCCAGTGCCAAGGTCTGTTTCATTCTATTGCCTTTCATCTCCAATGTCAGATTCTTCTCTTAACTACTCATCAGATGTTTAGAGGACAGGGAAGGTCTTAAGAAGGAAAGAGCCCACTAAATAAAAATTGTGTTAATGAATATGTGATATATCTTAAGTTCTAAAATGGAAGATTCTATCTTTATCCCCTGTCATTTCTTTTTCTCTTGTTTGGTAAGTCATTTTCCTTGCACATCTCATAAAGTCTTTGAAAAGAGAAACATTAATACTCCATCTAAGTCCTTAAAATTTTTGTTGTATATTATCCAATATTACCTGTCATCTCCTCTGGAACCTTATTTATCTCAGCCAAACCTCCTTGCTCAGAACATACATATTTATATATGAAGACCCTAGGAATGATTCCTCATTCTCTTTTTATTTTATTTTATTTTATTTTATTTTATTTTATTTGTAGTACATCAGTATAGCTTCAACTTAGCATTTCTTCATCCTGATGTTTATGCAGCCTTCAGCTCATTAATCCTTCTCTACAAGGACCTGGGAAGGCTACTTATACTGTTCTGGCAATGCTACTGTCCCTCTTCTGTATCATTCTTAAAACTGTCTCATGATGGGGCCAGCAGATGGCACAGTGTTTACATCACTGGACATCTACATGCCCAACCCTGGTTTGAGTCCCAGATCTGGTGGCTAGAAACTCATACTGGACACGTGTGCATGCGTGCCCAGGATCTCAGGAGGAGAATGAATTGTAGTGTGACCATCCCCTCAGAGAGGGGGTTGATTTCTCACTTTCCCTCTCACTGTCTCTCTCTCTCTCTTTCTAGTGAGAGCACACACCCTAAGGCAAAAACCTCTACAAACAACAAAAAAAGACAAAACAAACAAACAAAAACGCTGAAGTTTGGTTACCTGTGATCTCATCTTGAGGTGAAGGAGCAAGAGAATGGACTGAGATAAAGATGCAAAGAAAAGATGTGAGGCTGTGAGGTAGGACATGATGGGGATAGAGCAATGAAGATGAAATATGAGGCCATAGTGTGATATGGAACAGGATGGGGAGAAAAGGGGAGTAAGAATGAAGAGTAAAAGTGGGGAAAAGCATGAAGATAGGACTAACTGATGGCATAATGGTTACGTTGCTGAACTCCCACGTAGTCAACTGTAGTTATAGTATCAGACTCCGTAGCCTAAATTTCACACCAGGCATGTGTATGTGTGTGTCCAAAATCCCAAGAGGAGAATGGAGTAGAAGGGATTGCTGTGTGGCCATTCCCCACTGAGGAGTGATTTCTTGCTTTCTGTCTCTGTCTCTCCAGCGAGCTCACACACCCTATAGCAAAAATCTCACACACACACAAAAAAAAAAGGATATGATAAGAGAATAGGACAGAGGTGAAGTTCATCTCTTGTCTGATACTCTTGGGTCTTCAGAGTGAAAGAGCTTGAACTTCCTCAAAGAGCAAATTCTTGTGAACAAAAACCAGGGGCGTGGATTGTAATCACAGAATCCTTACTCATCCACAGCCTTGTGGAAAGGTCTTTACCATGTTTCCACCTATACCATGAGGAACTGGGACAAGATCATCTCTCTACAGTTTTTCACATTAGTGACCTCTGATTTTAATAGTCTGACTGAATTTTTCCCCAGTTCTAAATACAGCAGAAAAAATTTGAGCACATTACCACCATTCCCACCACTATCTCCACCCCATGAACATTTAACACTACAACTAATCTATTATATTATGTCAAAAGATCCACAGGCTTTGGCATTGCTTTTTCCTAAGCATTCATCCCTGTCCTGTGTTCTGCCTATCCCCCAAAACCAAAGGTTTCTTTAACAGGGAAGAAGTTGTATTGCCTTTGGTATTTCTCTCTTTGTGCCTCCAAATGTAGACATATTATTTAAAAATTATTCAGAAATGGTGGACCAGTAGATGGCATCGTGATTATGTCACTAGACTCCCACATGACCAACAGTGTTTCAAGTCCCAGACCTGTAGTCTTACATTCTACCACTTTCCTTCTCTCTCTATGGTGAGCTCATGTGTCCTATAGCAAATTAATAAATAATAATGACAATAAATAAGAAATAATTCTTTAAAAAATCATCCAGAAATGTACTGACAGCAAAAATATTCAGATGATAATAGGAAATAGTAATCCAGGTGTCCCTTCACTGCACCAAAAATACCATTATTCAGAGTTAAATCATCTTTAAAATTTTGTAATTATTCCTCCAGAGATTTTATGTATATATGACCTGTAGATTTTATATAATTAGAATCATTCTGTGGGGTTTTTTGTTTTTCCTACACATTATGCAATACAATATTTTACATGACAAAGCTAGTATTCTACCTGTTTTAATAGGAGCACAATATATCATCAAGCATATAAACCATAATGTATTTAATCAAACCTCTATTTATTAATTGGGGTGGTATCCAATTACTTTTCAGTAACAATGTTGTTATGTTGAGTATCCTTACAAAATTCTTTCCAAATTCCTGTAATCGTTTCTCTAGGATTAATTCCGATGAGCCATTTTATCAGATTTAATAGAAATTTTGAGATATGTATGTGCACATACACACACACACACACACAATCTTAATTTCCAAAACTTTCAACCCAACCTATTCATTTATTAAGTTAGGATAATGTCTACTTACCCATATCTCTGCCATAAAGGGTTTTGTTTTTTAGTTTTTTTATTTATTTTGCCATGAGCAAGAGAGACAGAAAGAGCAGGAACCCCACAGAGATCTGAGATTGAGGTCCACCCCCAGCCTCAACCAGACCAGATCATGGCTACATGCTTCCCAGTGTACTCAGAGATATCTCCAGACACAAATCAGCAATCTTCTCACGAAAGTCAGTCACCCACTTTCTTCCATTATACCACAGAGTTATGTAAATAAATATCTTCAAGTTTTACAATATAAAGATTGAGACATCAGTCTTTTAATTAGAATTATATTCATTATTCATTTATATTTCTTCTATAGGAATTGTATTTTTATATCTCTGCCCTCATTTCCATTGGATTGTTTTTTAATAGTTATTTAAAAATCTTAAGGTATTATAGTTATCAGTTTTTTGTTATGTAATTTACAAATATTTTTCCCAGCTTGCCATTTATCTTTCAATTTTATGTTTTACAAAATAGACATTTTATATTTTTAGGTAAACAATCTGTGTTTTCTTATAATGCTTCTTCATTTTTTCTATAGAACAAGGAAGCATTGTCAAAATACGTGATTTAGTGGTCAGCAGGTAGTGTGGTATTTAAGACATTGGACTACTACATGGTCAACTGCAGTTTGAGTCCCAGACCCAGCAGCTTGAAAATTGCACCAGGCATGTCTGTGAGCATGCCCCAAATCCCAAGAGGAAAATGGAGGAGAAGAGATTGAAGCATGGCCATCTCCCCTGCGGGTGATTTCTCACCTTTTCTCTCTCCATTTCTGTCTCTCTTCAGCAAGCGCACACACTTTATGGCAAAAACCTTTAAAAATATATGATTTAGATTATTTTTATTTATGTTCCATTGTAATACATCTCCACAACACATAATATAGTTTTTCAATATATAATGTAATGCAGATTCATGTTTACTGAATCGTCTTAGTTTTGTCTCTCTCGTTGAATGCATATTTTCTATCTGTAACACACAAGGTAGAATAAGTTATGTTGCATAAGAAACAGCCCCAAAGTCTCAGGAGTTTACAATAGTCTGAGGCTAGAGGGAAGGAAACAAAGTGTTTGTTTCTACTTTCATTCCCCACTATATATAACACTTCTGACACCAGATGTGTGAAAGTACTTCCCCACACACCAAGCAAGCAATTCTGTAGCTTTTAAGTGAACACAAACTGAATGTCCTACAACTTGATTAACTCAATTCTGAGACAGTCAACCTGAAGATAGTGTCAGAGCCCATTGGTGGAGTGCTCAGTCCCACAAGACAGCTTTCATTTCAGAAACCAGTTGCAAGCATCTGTGCTTCTGACCATGGCTATAAATTGAGGTTCTCACAACTCCCTTCTTGAATTCCATTAGTCTGCTACAATGGCTCATAGGACTCAAGGAAATGCTTTACTTACATTTATCTATTTATTATAAAAGATATCACAAAAGATACAGATGAACAGCCTGATAGAAAAGACACATAGGACAAGGCATATGGGAAGAAGCACAGAGCTTCTTAAAGGCATCACCCTCCAGGAACCTCCACATGTTCAGCTATCCTGAAGCTCCCTGAATCCTGTGCTTTGGGGTTTTATGGAGTTTTCATTATGTAGGCATGATTAGTTAAACCATTAGTCATCATGATCAACTTAACCTTTAGTCTCCCATCCCCCAAGGGTTGGAGAATGTCATGACTCTAATCATGCCTTGGTCTTTCTGGTACTAGCCCCTATCCTGAGGCTAACTAGGGTCACCAGCCACCTGATTCACATACAAAATATACCCTCAGCACTCTAGAGATTCCAGGATTATTAGCAGCTGTATGTCAGGAAACAGAGATGTAGACCAAAGATACACTTCACAATAAAGCAAACAGCAAAGGTTAATTTCTTGTGCATACTATATAGCCATTGAAAGTGAGCTGTAGCTGTAGATATCCTGCACTGCTTTTTCACTTTGCAATCCAGGGTGGTAGAGCATGGAAATTAAGAAAATTTCCAGGACCACGACAGACAGAAAGGAGACATGATAAACTATACTGCCTTGAAGTGGCTCATATTGCTCTGTCCGTGTTCCATTGACCAAAGAAAGCCATACTGTTATAATTGACATCGTGTCAGGGATATGAGATTCACCTTCCTGGAAGGGAAGGCAATGTGTGTGTTCCCCATAAGCCAATGGGTGTGTTCCCCAAAAGCCAAGGACCTTCTGTCACCACAGTACTTCATTAAAGTCTTCCCTTCATTTCAAAGATGACTCTACAAGGTCCAGAAAGAGAAACCCCAGAATCGGAATGTCTGAAATAAAAAGTAGGTTCAATACTGATCTACTCTGGGACTTTAGCAAGTTCAAATGACACGTTTTGTTTTGTTTTATCTTTAAAATAGGAATAAGATTTTTCCTTTCCTTTTTGAATCATCACAAGAGTGGAGTAAGATCATGAACACAAGGTTTATTAATAAATTCAAAAATACTAAGGAGAAAGATGTGATCCTTGAAGAATGAGATTGTTAAATAGACTCTGGATTTATTCTTTATGCTGATGGGAGTAATTTTTAGGCATGACTTGGCTTCCAGGTAAATGCAAAATAATGTATTGTGATAAAAACAAGTTTTTTAGGCACAACTTGGCTTCCAGGTAAATGCAAAATAATGTGTTGTGACAAAACAAATAGAAAGTTCATTTTAGGTCAGGAAAAAGAAAGAACAATCAGACATGAAATTAAAGAGAAGGAAAAAAGATTAAGAGACAGAATGATGTGAACACCTACTCAGAAAAGAAAAAAAAGAAAAGAAAAGAAAAGAAAAGAAAAGAATGTTTATTGACAAATGAGAAGTCCAGTTTAGTTGAAGGAGCAAGAGACTGAAATATTTGGGTCTCAGTATTAACATAAAATGACAAAATATCATTTAAAGCAGTTATGATTGAAAAACACACATAATAAATTAGTGATATAACATCTGATAACAATAATTTCAATTAAAAGATTTTTAATTATACCTTTTCAGTGTTATCTGAAATTAAAAAACAGGAAAATTTTCCAAGCAGAATTTTTTAAGATTTTACTGAGAATGCCTTCCTAGTCCAAGTACACATCTTCACTTCATCTGTTTTAATTATTGAACAAGTATGTAATACTTCATTTAAACAGAAAGCTCGTAGTGAGTTAAAAAAAATAAAAAAGAGGTCTGAAATATTATTCAAATATCAGTATAGCTACTGAATAAAATTTGTACTAATCCCAAGTGTACCCATCATAGAGAGAAGGGAATTTTCTTCTTACAGATGACTCTTCCCAGGGCTCCCTTCATGTCTCGGTTCCTCAGGCTGTAGATGAAAGGGTTCAGCATGGGGGTCACCACAGTGTACATCATAGCCATGACAGTCTCCTTCACAGTAGAATTATCAGCTGATGGACATAAGTAAAGACCAATGACTGTCCCATAGAACAGTGACACCACAGAGAGGTGGGAGCCACAGGTAGAGAAGGCTTTTCGGATACCCCTAGTAGAAGGAACCTTGAGGATGGAGGACACGATTCGTGCATAGGACATGATGATGAGTAGAAATGGGATGACAAGAATGAGGCCTCCCGTGATAAATATCACTAATGATGGTGCCATAGTGGAGGGGGAAGCAGATGGCCACATAGCGGTCATAGGCCATGGCCACAAGGAGGAAGCTCTCCAGGTCTGCGAAAAACAAGAAGAAGTACATTTGGGCCAGGCAGCCAGTATAGGGAATGGATGAGTCTTGGTTCTGCATAATCTGCAGCAATTTGGGCATTGTGACAGAGGAAAAACAAAGGTCAGAGAAGGACAAGTTGCTGAGAAACAAATACATTGGAGTGTGAAGATGGGAATCCAGCTGAATGAGGATGATGATGAGGAGGTTCCCCAGGACAGTGGTAAGGTACATGGCCAGGAACAGGGCATAGAACTGGTTTTGCTGTTCTGGCTGAATGGGCAAGCCCAGGAGAAAGAACTCTGAGATGATAGTTTGGTTCCTTTCCATCATGTGTGTCTTCACTATCTTTTAGAAAAAAATAAATGTATATATTTTGGAATATTCACTTTGTAAGCTAAGTGACATACGTCATTGAATGTAAAAAAAGAAATTGAAATAAAATATATCTATAAAGAGAGAGAGAAAATAAGATCTCTTAAAAATCCAAGTAAAATTAAATACATTTCTATGATGCATGGTCTGTTAGGTGTTCTCCAATAACTGATTTCACCATCATTATCCCTATTAACAGTTCTGATAACAGAATATTCTCATCATTAAATCCAAGTCACTTTTTAGATTTATTTTCTTCATTATCATTAGATACAACAATATCGACTGTCCCGTCCCTTCTAAACATTCTTGTCTATTAGTTTCTAAGTAATAATACTAGTTCTCCTGATTCTTCCATGGCCATTCATTTTCAATAACTGTAATTGCTTTCTTCTTGAACAGCATCTTATACAATATTGTGTTTGGGGACTTTTTTCCCTAAATATTTTTCTCTCATAATTCTACAGATGCAGCCCTGGAAGAGTTTACCTATTCCCATGGCATTGATTACCATCTAGATCTCCTGGGTAACTTTCTACCAACTTCAGTACTGTTTTACCAGTTGTTTACTGATTATCTCCCCATGGAACTATCATTACCATCCTCAACTCAATAGATCCCAAATGAAACTCATAACCTCAGCCTGCCCCTCTCCCAATTCCCTCCTCCAGTCTCTTGTATCTCAGTAAAAGGAATCCAGGCTCAAGTCAGAAACCTGAGAGTTTTGTTTCATTCATTCATTTCTTTCACCATCAGCATCTAATCTGGAAATTCCTTAGAGTCTGTCACTTTATTCCCTTTCTAACTCATCCACTGCTTCTCCCAACTGCCAGTATCACTATCCAAACAAGGCTGACATCTTACATTGTCTGGGCTATTGGAACAGCCTCTTAATTCATTTGTCTATTTTCACATTCACTTCCCTCAATCCCTTCATACTATGGTATTCTAAAATAAAAATCTTATGATCATTCTCCTTCTTAAAGTCTCATTCTCCTTCTTAAAGTCTTTATGAGCTCTCATTGTTCTTAAGATAAAGGCCAAACTCCTTTCCAGGGTACAAAAGGTACTTCATGACCCTTGTCTACCCAACCTGTTCCCACAAAAACACTTGTATCCCAATCTCCAATGGTGGTGGACTTACAAGTCGTAATTTATTGTTCCCAGCCTTTCACACTTCCTATTCCTCTTCCCTAGTACCTTCTTCCCTTTGCTCCCTCTTCACCTTGTTTACCCTTACTTATTCTTCAGGTATATTGCAAGTCACTGGCTCAGTTAACCCTTCCCTGTGTCCCCAGACTATGTTGGAACTGCTGCTATGGTTCCATAGCATCCTTATGTATCCAATAGCATCCAATGGCCTCAGACACTAGTTTATAGCTGACTTCCTTACTAGACTGTACACTCCATGCAGGAAAGGCCATGTTGACCATTGTGACTACAGCAAAGCTAGCACATGGCATGGCACCTAGATGTGGCCAATGTTTCATTAATAGTTGTTGACTATTCTTTAGACTGAGACATGTATTCCTCAGACTTTAAAGGAGCAAATTCCCATATTAGTTGTAATAATTACTCCTACTTAATCCTCCAAGGGGGGGAAAAAACTCACTAACTTTCTACCACTAGCTTTTGACACTTTGTTACAGAATTCCTGGATGTAACATCAGACCCATGGAAAATATCAGACTACCCCTCCATGCTACTCTTTATCCTTAACAGCCAACTCCACATGCACTTCATTTTGTTCCTAGTGTTGCTAGCCACATGATTCACACAAAATTCATTCATTATATTTATACAAAAACAAAATCTGATATGGAGATTTAGTAATCAAAAGGAAAATAAGGATAACTTGCTCATTTCTACTCTTGTTTTTTGTTTTGATTGTTTGGTTTGGTTTGGTTTTGCTATAGTACAAGTGTGCTCACTATAGAGAGAGACAAGAGAATGGGAAAGCAAGAAAGTATCCTCAGTGGGACAGGGGGATGGCAATGCCAAAATAATCCCTTCTCCTCCATTCTCTTCTTGGGATTTTGGACATGCACTGACATGCACCCAGCATAATTTTCAAGCTGCAGAGTCAGGGACTTGAAATGTGTGGCTAAACATGTGGGATCCAGCCCCTTAGCCTCTATGTCATCTACTGGCCCAATAATTTCTCCTCTTGAGATGTCATCCCAGTTCTTCTCCAGATATCCATGCCTCAGAGTGCCTAAAGCTAAGAAAGCTGAAGAGGAGCATTAAGGTACACGGGTTCCTTTCCTAAAGAGAGATGAATTTAGCTGCTGGGATTTTCACACTGCTTATACTGTTTGTTTTTGGGGTTTTTTTTAATGATTTCTTATTGTCATTCCTTCATTGTACATCTCTATAACAGAGGTTCCCAAATTCCAGGCTACACAGCAGGAGGTGAGCAGTGGGAGAGCAAGCAAAGCTTCCTCTGCTGCTCCTGTTGCCTGCATTACCACCTAAGCTCTGCCTCCTCTAGGACCAGTAGTAGCAGCAATAAAATCTCATAGGAGCCCCCAGATGGGAACTTCTAGTTGCAGAAAAACAAGCTCAGGGATCCCACTGATTCTGCATTATGGTTAGTTGTATAATTATTTAATTATATGTTACACTGTAATAATAATAAAAAAATAAGCTGCATAATAAATGTAATGCACTTAAAACATCATGAAACAAACCCATTCTGGTCTGTGAAAAAATTGTCTTCCATGAAACCGGCCTGGTGACGAAAAGGTTGGGGACTACTACTCTGTAGCACACAATATGGTTTTTCACAGTGTGCATGCAGTATGAGACTATCTATTTGGGGATGTACATCATTTTCAACAGAGAATTTTGCATTCTTGTGTCTATTAAGTGTTTCCTGTTTTATCTAGGTACATTAGTAGTTTTTTATATTTGGACATAATGTGATGTTGCAACTGGGAAATGTCTAAAGTGAAATTTTATACCCTGATTTCTCAGAATATTGCTTCTCTGGGAAATGAGTGGGACCCATCTCTGCTGTCATGGATCTTACTGGGAGTCATAAACCAGAGACACAGCACCTACAGAGGCTGTCACTCATCAGGCAAATGAGTTTCCACTTCTCCCTTAATAGTGCTGCTCACCTTGTTTTCTTGGCATATCCATACTGCTCAGTCTAGACTACACATAAGAACTGCAAAAGGCAGTATTTCTAAAAATTTATTATACATGTGAACTACCTGGTTCCCCTTTAAATGCTAATTTCAGTTCATCGGGTCTGGTGTGGAACCTACGATTCTACATTTTAGAAGTCCAAATTTTACATTTGATGACATAACTCTGCCAGTCTGTGGACCACAATTTTTAATAGTAAGGCATATAAGACATTTTTAAAATACAGATTACTATACCATCCTCAATAAATGTAATCAAAATCTCTGGGAGGGGGACCTGTCAAAAGTATCTTAAAGTTCCTTAGGTAATTCAAATATATAACCAAGGGTTAACAACATGTGCATTAAATGCCTGTCTTGAGCCTTCCCTGTGGCCTAGTGGTTAAGGGAGCCTCATACCAGATAGTAAACTGCACAGTTCAAATCCTGGCCCCCAGGAGCTTGAAAATTACACGAGGCATATGTGGGTAAGTGTTCAAAAACTCCAGACAAGATGGAGAAATGGAAGAGGGGGAGTGCAGTTCGACTATGCCCAATTGAAGGGTGCTTATTCCCTTTCTCTTTCTCTGGCAAGTACAAATGCCTTCTAGCAACTATCTTCTAAAAAATGAAATAAGTACATGTCTTACAGAGATGTCATTAGGTTTAAATGATATAATCTTGTGAGAGTATATCACATAGCAACTAATATTAATAACACTAGCATTTAAAAAGAAATTTTAAGTGATGAACATTAATCAAAATATTTTTGCAATGTGCCAAGGTCTTGAGAGGCAGAGAGGCAAGAAAAGGAAAGTTATTACACCTGAAAAAGTATCCTGCAGAACATCATATACCCTGTAAAATTAAGACCCTCAGATTTGAAGGACACCAGGCAACAGCTCATTTGCCCTCCTGCCCAACTTACCAGTGTGTATGAGGTTGATTCCAGGGCATTGACCCAAGATCCTGCTCCTTTATCAGTTGTAGGTGTGGAAAACAACGGCCTGTATAGCCATTACCTGCATCTGCATCAGCCTTTCTCACATCCCTTCTACCCATTCTTGGGCCTACGGGGCTGTGTCCCAGAGGAATCTAGATCCTGGAAGAACTCATTAAATACAAAGTAATTAACCAGTACCTCTCTAGGACAAGTTCTCTGAGAGTTCTGCAGCAGTTACTGATTGTGGTTACTCATCACACCTGACCATACTTTGTAGCTCTATAAGGGATGGAAATAGGGGTGGAGCAACTCATGGACAGATGCTTAAATCAATATGTGTTTAGGGAACAGATAGTAGTCATGTGTGGCTGGAGCCTACAGTTTGAAAGATGAAGAAGAATGGTTAGAAAAGCCATAAAAGAAAGGACCAGCCTCTAAATGTCCTAAAATACCTTAGAAGTGTAACAGTGTTGTCTTTAATCTTGTGGACAAGGAACATCAATCATCTTCGAGTAGAATTCCACCATGAAATACATGCTTTGGAAATATTCTAAGGGTAGCAGAATCTCTCATACAGCTAAACTCCGCACAAACATATCCCAGGAGAGATAAACTTGCCACTGACATGGATCAGACATCTATGGCCCAACCATATGCAGATACAGATGCTCCTCAGTTTACAATGGAATTATGTCCTGATGAGCTTATCATATTTTGAAAAGATTGTGAATTTAAATGCATTTAATACACCTACTGATCGTTATAGCTTAGCCTAGCTAATTTTAAACATGCTCAGAACACTTATACTAGCCTATGGCAAAATCATAACACAAAGCCTATTTAATAATCCTATGTTGAATATCTCATGTAATTTATTAACTTCTGTACTAAAAGTTAAAAAACAGAATGATTCGATGGGTACTCAAAATACAGCTCCTATTGAATGCATACTGTTTTTACACCATTGTAACGCTGGAAAATTTAGGTCAAACCATTATAACTCAGGACCATCTGTATACAGAAAGCACAGGAATAAGGGGCCAACTACATGGTACAATGGTAATGCACTGCTTAACAGAAGCTGGATCCCACAAGACCACAGTTCAAATCCCTGACCTGGTCAGCCCACAACAAGCTGGGCACATGCAGGTGTGCCCAAGTTCCACAAGGCGGACTGAAGAAAAGGGATTACAGTGTGACCAGACCCTGTGGAGAGGGTCTGGTCCTCTTCCTCTCTACTTTCCTCCTTCCTTCCTTCTTTCTTCATTCCCTCCTCCCTCTCATGTGTACATGCTCTATCATGAATAAGGGTACGAGGAGAGAAAAGGAGTAAGAAAAAAGATATACTCTTCCAGGTCATGTTCAATTCTTCCTCAGGCCAAGATATAAAAGGAAATAATTTCCATTGGGTTATTCTTAACTCTTCGCCTTCCTAGAAAAACCATAAAAACACCCAGACACCTCCATCATTTCTCTCTACCATTCTCCATATGTATGGTTACCTGTTTTAAAAATTTTTATTTGCTATTATTTTTTTTTATTATTTGACCAGACAAAGAGAGAGCAAGAGAGAGAGAAAGGGAAAGTGAGAAAGCAAGTCTCTAGGCCTGGACTCAAACCACTGTTGGCCATGTAGGAGTCCAGCACCCTAACCACTACACTACCTGCTGGCCCCTGTCAGATTATCTTTTAATGCCAGCTTTTCTTTACTCTGCAATAGATCATGAGACCACAGCTGACATGTATATCTCCTTCTTTCACACTTCATGACTCCTTTTTCATACTTCAGCTAGATTCAAACTGTGTTCCTTGAAGTCTGAATTCTCAGTGTTAGTACCTTTAACAGATTGCTGTAATATTTTTCCACTAACTGACACCCAAAAGAATCTGGATATCAGACATGTTTTTTTTTTCTTTCCTCTATGCATAGAGAAACAATATTCATTACAGAATTTAATCACCTCAGTACTATGGTAACTCCCTTATTTGCCTGCTGCTTCAGTGGCATAAAGGACACAAAATTGTCAAGTGGCAGTCTCAATTTCCAATAGAATGAAATCACTGCTATCCTGGTAGAGATATTTCTTCCTTGAGACTTTTAACAAATAATTCTTGTGTACTAATTACTTCAAATACTCTCAGCCATTATTTCTCATTCTAGTCACAGCTACAGTAACTATTCTGCACAGACTTCAAACAACCTCATACAGAAACAGCATTACTTCATGCCTCCTCCACCTGCTTCTTGTGTCCTCCCATTTGGTTTCTTTGATTTCACGGAGCAGAATATCATGGGAAAACCAGCTAAATGCTCCTATACACACAATATAAAAGTATAAAGAAGTTAATGCCCTATAATCAACCCTAAAACACATGAGCTGAGCATCTGGCCAAGGCCTGCTGGATCTTAGTAATTTCTAGTGGCCCCAGCTCAATAAGCCACCCTTGTATTGGGATCTTTCCTTCCCAACTTAATACCCTCTGCCTTTCATCTCTCCCTGTGAGATAAATACCCTCTGTCTTTCATCCCTCCCTATGAGATAAACTTCTCAAACAAACTGGTTGCAAATAAGACTTTGTCTCAGTCACTGATTTGGGGGTAACACAGACTATGACAGAAAGATCTGTAAACCAGCAGAGCTCAAAACTGTGGGAGTAGGAAGCAAAAATTTTAAGTGTGTTACTTGGTCTAATAGTGAGACCAAATAGTCTTGTTGCCATTCCTTGGTTTGCAAACTCATGAATCATGGGTGTTGGAGCAACAGAACCTTATATGGGTTCCTGGTTCAATGCACATGCCATATTCTGCAGAATAATACACCAATCTTTCTGGTACTCTTAATGTTTGTTATTTTGTAAACTACTTTGTCTCTAGCACTTGAGACAGTGCTTGGCACAGAGTAGATTCTCTTCTCATTAAATATTTAAAATACTTTAATTAAGTGAATTGCATGGTCTAGCAGTTCCAGAACAATGTTTAATAATAGTACTAATAGTGACACCTTTGTCTTGTTCCTGATAGTGGAATTGCCACTAGTATTTCCCCTTTAAGCTTGAGGCTGATTTTTAGGCTGACTTGGATGTATAAGAATTACATGTTAAAGAAGTATCTATATACTCCTATTACATTAGCATTTTCATCTGTTGGATATTAATAAATTCACCATTGCAATAAAAAGTTAAATTATTTTTTAAAAAACACCTTCTACACTTAAAGGATTTTGCCACAGACTCAGAGACACAGAGTAGTGCACAAATTGAAAGACTCATATATAATAAATGTAGCAAAGAGGGGGCTGGGATTCGAGAGAACTCAAACGCAGCCTTTTCTTGTGTTCTATATTTATTGTGTGAAGATCAGGTTACAAACAATAAAGTACTTTGAAGTAGATAAGTGACCTTTTCTCAGCAACCTTAACTGTATATATTTATGATGGAAAATTCTATAAATGTACAGTGGACAGGAAAGGATGAACATACAAACAGCCAGTCTTCTACACAACCAAGAACATCTTTAAGAAGGAAGCTAAAGATTTACTTGTAAACACAAAGGATAGTATGTAAGAACTATTATGTAGGACAGAGGGCACATTAGCCCAGTAGTACTTGGCTTGCTTCTCTAGGAAAGTCTTCTGTCCTTGAGGGCCCAGTGTGCCAGGTTACTCAAGGGGTTTTCCAGCAGATCTGGGCGATCATCACACAGGGTAATCTCCAACAGGATTTAAATATTTAATTCAACAAATACATAGAAAACAGTAGCTGTAAAACCATGAAGACGGTATATTAAACAATAACAGAAAAGTGCTGCCATTTATGCCTCTTAAACTTCCTTTACAACTATCTAAATTTCATTCATTACTTTAGTATAATACCTCATCTCAGCATCTACAATTTTAACAAATGCTTGAAAAGTTTTTTGTTCAGAAACAGATGCCGGTCTGACAGAAACACATTTGAAAATATTCTTTTTCTGATCATAGTTTCCAACACACCTATGAACTCGACCTCTAATGAGTCTTGGAAGTTCACGATCCTGTTTTTTAAAAAAACATATATTAAAAGGGTTATTTATTACTTCATTTGAATTTCAATTTTTTAAAACTAATAATATAATCAACTAAATATGAATCACCCAAAGTGCTGTAGTTCTCTCACCCAAATCAGGGTCCCATTGCTGACAAGATGATGATAGCTAGGCATACATGGGCACTCTGTCACAGAGGAAAGACCTTCACTTGGGTAGTGCTTATTATAAGCTAGTCAGTTTTGCTTCTTAAAAGACTGAATAATTCTGAACATGGCCATGTATTATCTACTCTTTTATCAGACCACCAAAGTCCACTTTCAGTAGATAGTAAATGAGGTGGTTCAAACCATCTCTCCAGCTGAGAACAACTAGAATAGCTGGATGAAATAAGCCGTTAATAAATCCTTTATGCATCAGAGAGCTATCAAGGCAGAGAATTAGAGAGACTCTATCTGGGTTAGTATGAGAGTCAAGGATGGAGACTGAGTTTGAAAGTGCTTTCACTCTGTGACATTCACCAATTTTTACCAAAAAAAAAAAAAAAAAAGTAATGGAGAGTCTAAGAAACTGAGCAAATCTTTTGATGGACTCATAAAGCTAAGAGGACAAGACATGAAATCTAAGGTACCCAAGGAAGAGTTTCTGGTGACTACCTCCACCCTAACCCCAGGCTTAGGGTTAAAACATAAAAATACTATGCCTTTAAGGGAGGAAACCAGTAAACCACAAAAAGACCAGCAATCTCCAAATCCTAACAATTATGAATAAAACCAAAGCATTTCACTAAAAGGTCATAAAAAATACCATTGTAATTATAGGGGGAAAGACTGATGATTGATAATAGGACTATATTACAATGAAGAACTTCTCCTCATCAGAAGTCACAATTAAGGGTGAAAAAGCAAACCACGGATTGTATTACAATGAAGAACTTCTGCTCATCAGAAGTCACCATTAAGGGTGAAAAAGCAAACCACGGAGTGTGAGAAAATATCTGCAATGTACATAATGGAAAAAGAACCATAAAACCTCCCATAAATCAATAATAAAAACATAAATGGAGCCAATTGCTGGCACAGAGGTAATATAACTGGACATACTTAGGAAAGGTCCTGGGTTCCATCCCAGAACCTCCCTGAGCATGTTGGGCTGACTGAGACTAAGGTGAGCTGTGGCATAAGCGGGGGGGTGCTATCTCTCTCTCTCTCTCTCTCTCTCTCTCCATGTTAGTTAAACAAATAAACAACTTTGATATCAGAACTAAAACCACACAAAATGTTGAAAATACTACTAAATTATTCACAGAATTTCTACTGCAATGGAATTATAGCCTTCATTGTTACATTCTGTTAGCATAAACTTTATAAAAAAATTATTTTAAAAATACTCACAATTTCATAAAATATACAAGGCAGTGTATTTTTTCCATCTCTCATAAGAAAAGTCTTTGAATGATATGGACCAGGTGTAACAGCTGAATCAAGAACAGCTAAATAACATTGAAATAGTAGAGAAAGTCAATGTTTGTTAAATAAAATTTTAAAAAGAGAAGTTGATATTTAAATTACTGTTCTCACACTGACCTCTCATAGTTCTATTTATACAACAATAAATAAGACATGTTAAGAAGGAAAGATATTTCTGAAATAGTTTTATACAAAAGAAAACAAAATTTCTGGCCCTCTTCAATTTAGTAACAGAATACATGTCAAATTCATAAAACTGACAGTAGCTGGACATCTGAAACTTTTTCCTTAGAACGATTTCTAAGGAAATCCCACATGAGTGCTTAATTCACACAAATCAGTAACAGATTCAGAAATAGAAAAAAAATCCTAACAAACTATAATCTCCTTTTATAAAATTTTATTTTTCTTTAAGATCTACTGGGTATGCCTACTGATATTAAAAACTGTTGTAAAATAATACTACTGAAATAGTTTTCGGATATTCTACCTACCCAATATTTCAAAAAGCAATACAGTTTTCTGTGCATGTTCACACCAATACTTCATGCTTTCAATAACTGCAGAAATAATTCGTAAAGAATTTCCTTTTTCTTTAAACTGTAACTGATAAAATGAGACTTCCTTTTAGAAAAAAAAATCATAACATTAAAAAATTCTTTCTTCACTATCATACTTTTTTACCTTCTATTTAAAGAGTCTAGGTCCTTAAAACATTCAAATATGTAAAATGTGTAAAAAAAATCTATTAAAAATTTTAGAACAGTTACTTCCCTAAATTAAAACTATCATTCATATATTATAGGAGGAGAAACCAGGATGCACTTAGAAACAATCAAGACAAGAATGACTTAAATAGGCATTCATTCACTTTCACTTATTCATTGAATATTTTTAAAGCATCGAGTGCCAGATCTTGTGATAAACCCTGATGATTCCTTTTCCTAATGTGTGCACACTCCAGGTGGGGAGCCAGACACGCTCATTCATTAATTCATTTCAAATGTGTTTATTGGGTATCTACTATGAGGTAGACTGTGGCATGAGTCCACAATGAGTCCACGAGTTGTAATAAAGGCCACTAAGGGAGCAAAAGTCAAAAACAAAGATATCTCCTTGAATTTTACAATCTAATGGAGGATTCATAAAATAATGAATACATATAAGCATCAAGCATTGATATATCCTGTGCATTACAAAGAAAAACAGGGCCAAAGGATAAAGAAGAGGCAGAGGTTATTATTTTAAATGGGTTGTGAAAACAGAAAGAACAGTAAGTATAAAAGGTATGAGATGAAAAAGTGTTCAACATTTTTGAAGATCAATTAAGAACACAGTGTATTGACATATTAATTTTCAAGGATAGGGGGACACGTTCATTTGTGGGGATGAGGGTTGTGAAGAACACCTGATAAGGGACCAGCAGTTGGCATAATGGCTATTTCGCTGGACTCCCATGTACTCAACCACGGTTCGAGCTTCAGACCTGGTGACTTAAACTCACGCCAGATGTGTGTGAGTGCATGCTCAAGATCCCAAAAGGAGGGACCAGCAGTTAGCGTAATGGCTATGTCGTTGGCTCCCATGTAGTCAACCAGGGTTCGAATCTTGGACACAGTGGCTTAAACTCACACCGGGCGCATGTGTGCCCAAGATCCCGAGAGGAGAATGGAGAAGAAGGGATTGCAGCATGGCCATCCCCCTGGGGGGTGATTTCTTGCTTTCTGTCTCTCTGTCTCTGTCTGTCTGGTGAGTGCACACACCCTATAGCAAAAACCTCTCAAAAAACAAAAAAATCCCAAAAGGAGAGTGGAGGACAAAGGATTGTAGCATTGCCAACCGCCTGGGGGGGCAGGGTGATGATTTCTTGCTTTCTTTCTCTCTGTCTTTCTGGCACGTGCACATGCCCTACAGCAAAAAAAAAAAAAAAAACCTCTTGATGGGATATGATAGTCAAAATACAGTTACTTTTCTCCTTGCTCACATCACAGTCAAGATTCTGACATGCTTCCAGTTGAAGATTATTGACATAAGCCACTATTAATAAGGTGACTGTGATAAATATCATTCTCATGTAAAAAGAAACATAATATTGAGAACTACTGTGAAGCATGCTATGTTAGTTACATTTACACACACACACAGAAAAAAAAACTAAATAAAAACAGAATTTACATGATGGCTTATTGAAAAGACTGCTTTTTCAGACACATGGGCAGAATAAACATGGGTTACTTAAGCACCCAAAGACTGATAATGGTAAAAAGCTGTTACCGTTTGGAGGCTGAAAGGATAAGAGAAAATAAAATTACCAAGCCCATAAAGCTGAACTGATGGCAGGGCTACATCTGCAGGGATACAATCACTGCTGATAACACAACATGTAAGCAGGGAGAGAAAAGAAAAACCCAACCTCTCTTCCCACTCTGCGATATCCTGCCAGTGACTTCCATAGACTGACCTCTAGCAGAAATCAGTAAGGGATCCTACTATGGTGCACTGTGTAGGACGATTCAGCCTTCCAGAGCACAGAAAAGGGCAGGTAAAGAATCTTTTGGGCCAAGGGGAGAAAAGGAGGAGAAAGAATAATCAGCACACATAATAATTTTTTCAAAAATGTACAAAGAACAATAAGAATACAATTAGCATGTAAAGAAGAAGTCGTCGAGATGTAGGTATAGGAAAGAAAGCAAAGCAAAACAGAGTCATAATAGAGTATATGCCATATTTAGAGAATTGTGAAGAGTCTGAAATTGCTTAAGCATAGTAGAGTTGTTGCAGTAAAGGCAATATGGCCAACAAAGCCAAAAACATTTACTATTTGGCCCTTCAGAGAAAAAGTTTGCATTCTCTGTTGATAAAAGCTTAGAATGACTTATGAAGAGCTTAAATGATTTCTGCAAGTAATGGATAAATTGTCATCATCTTAAGAGTTGGTAAACAGGGAAAGTCAGAATTCAGTACACAACTCTAAAGCACCTATGAAAAGAAGAAGCCATTCACACCCTTTAAGAAAACATTTTTAGGTACTAATGTTGGTCCACTTCAATGAAACTGGGTATTTGTGCTAATCAGGTACTGTATGTCATGGGCTTGATTTTAAATACTTTTATCTCTATAACTTAAGCCTCACATTTCAAAAAATGTAAATAAGTCATTAATTGATATGTGAACATTTACCTTGAAAGTGTTTTCTTCTGGGAAACCATCCAACATCTTTTTCTTAAATTGATTTTGTTGAAAACTGGGCTTAAATGCCTGTAATGCACTGCTTTTGTTACTTTTGTCTAGACCACTCATTGTGGAGCCAGGTGTTTTTGATGAATATGTTTGTCTAAGTACTTCATTGTGGTGAGATAAGTTAGGAGGGTCAGATATTCTTAATTGTTTTTGTTGTTGAGCTCTCAAACTCATTGGATAAGAATTTATTCCATCATTTGCCACTAGGTTTGTTCTTTGACACTGGGGCTTAAAATCATTCTTATTCCAAGTTTTCAAGGTGGTATTTTTGTTGCCATCTCTTGTAATAGTAGTAAAAAAAAAAAAAAAAAAAGAAAGAAAGAAAGAAGCAAAATTAAGTTTAAGGGACCCAAAATGGAAAGAAATATGTTGATTAAAATGTTTACAGTAATGTCTTCAACTGAACCAACATCCAACATGCAGTGTTTCATGATGGTAAAATTCATTTGATATGCTTAATGATACCCAGTGATTAAATGTGTAATAAATAAATTTAAATTTAAAAATACTATTTGTTCATATATACTTTTTCTTAATTTAAAAAAAAATGAAAATCTGGGGCAGGCAGGTCATGTGGTAGTTAAGAATGCTGGATTCTCACATGGCCAATTGCAGTTCAAGACCCGAACCTGGAGGCTTGCTTTCTCACTTTCTTTCTCTCTCCCCCTCTCTTGCTCTGTCTCTCTCTGGTCAAATTTAAATAAATTAATAAACTTAAATAAAGTAGTTCTTTTTTTTTTTTT
>NW_006204759.1:3725177-3741156 GCF_000334495.1 Tupaia belangeri chinensis
TACGTGGGAGCCCAGCGACATAGCCATTATGCTAACTGCTGGTCCCAATAAAGTAGTTCTTTTTAAAAAAAGAAAATTTGGGGAACCAGCAGTTAGCGTAATGGCTATGTCGCTGGACTCCCACGTGGTCGACCGTGGTTCGTGTCCCAGACCCGGTGGCTTAAAACTCACACCGGGCACGTGTGCATGCGTGCCCAAGATCCCGAGAGGAGAATGGAGGAGAAGGGATTGCGGCGTGGCCATCGCCCCGGGGGGTGATTTCTCGCTTTCTATCTCTCTGTCTCTCTCTGTCTGTCTGGCGAGCGCACACGCCCTACAGTGAAAATCTCTCAAAAAAAAAAAAAAGAAAATTTTTATTTACATTTCATTCCATTTACTTTACATTCAAAGACACACATACACAGAGAGTGAAAAGGTGGAAAAAGATATTCCATGTATAATAAATGGCAATCAAAAGAAAGCAAATGTGACTATATCAGACAAAATAGACCTCAAATGAAAAAGTACCTCTAGAATCAAAGAATGCCATTACATAAAGATAAAAGGGTCTGGGACGAGCAGTTAGCATAATAGCTATATTGCTGGACTTCCATGTAGCCGACTGTGGTTCAAATCCCGGACCTGGTGGCTTAAACTCACGCTGGGCGCATGTGCGTGCGTACCCAAGATCCCAAGAGGAGAATGGAGGAGAAGGGATTGCAGCGTGGTCATCCCCCCT
The DNA here is from genome assembly GCF_000334495.1 of Tupaia belangeri chinensis. NCBI lineage: Eukaryota > Metazoa > Chordata > Mammalia > Scandentia > Tupaiidae > Tupaia > Tupaia belangeri. Next base: position 3,725,896 of record NW_006204759.1, read on the forward strand.
GGGGGGTGATTTCTCGCTTTCTGTCTCTCTGTCTCTCTCTGTCTTTCTGGTGAGCACACACGCCCTATAACAAAAAACCTCTCTTGAAAAAAAAAAAAAGATAAAAGGGTCAATTCAATAGGAAGATGTAATTGTGAATATATGTGTATCCAACTTCAAAACCCTCAAGTATATAAAGAAGATACTGAAGGATCTAAAAGGATAAACTGACAGCAATACAAAACTAGAAGAGTATTTCAATATCCCACTTTTAATCATGGGTAGACCATCCAGAGAGAAAATCAATGAATGGTAGACTTGGACAACAATATAGATCAAAGGAACCAACAGATAAATACAGAACTGGCTACCCGACAGCAGAAGATTATACATTCTTCTCGAGAACACATGGAATATTCCCCAGGGTAGATCACACATTAGGTCACAAAATCAAACTTAACAAGTTTAATAATTTAAAAGCATAACAAATAGCTTTTCCAACTGCAATGATATGAAACTGAAAATCAGTAACAGTTAGAAAACAGGAAAATTTAGGACCAGTAGATGGCGTAATGATTACATTGCTGGACTCCCACATCGTTGACTGTGGTTTGAGTCCCAGAACTGGTGGCTTAAACTCATGCCAGGCACGTGTGCGTACATGCCCAAGATCCTGAAAGGAGAATGGAGGAGAAGGGATTGCAGCGTGGTCATCCCCCCTGGGGGGTGATTTCTCACTTTCTGTCTCTCTATCTCTGTCTTTCTGGCAAATGCACATGCCCTATAGCAAAAAAGAAAGAAAGAAAACAGAAAAATTCTGGGCCAGCTCTACCGCCCAGTAGTTAAGGCAGTCAGATTTCCCATGGCCAACCCTGTGGTTCGAGTCCCAGATCAGAATAAATGGTGGTATCAATAGCATATATATGCTAACATTTCTACAGCTAATTATTACTTACAGATATTTTCTAAATGTAATTCTAAGAAAGGAGAAAGAAATAAAGGAAGAAGAAAGAATGAAGAAAAGAAGAAAAAAATTAAAGAAAGAGAAGTTTTAAGTAAACTCACCTCCAATCGCCCTGGCTTCTTTCAGTATTTGATATTATAGATTTAGACACAGAATCTTGACTTCTCAGGGGATGAGAAATTGAATGTGGTATTTGCCTTTCAAGGAAATATATCATGTTAAATATTAATAGCTTGTTTTTATATTAAGAGATGTAAAATATACAGGGGCCGATAGGTGGTATGGTGGTTAGGGGCACTGGACTCCCACATGGCCAACTGCAGTTCGAATCCCAGACCTGGCAGCTTGCTTTCTCACCTTCCCTCTCTCTCACTCTCTCTCTTTGTCTCTCTCTTTCACTCTGTCCCTCTCTGGTCAAATTAAAATAAATAAATAAATAAAAATAAATAAAGTTAAATAAAATAATTCTTTTAAAAAACAGAGAAATGTAAAATATACATACAGGAACATCTGTTAGTAACACACATTTATTGGCTTATATTTGTCCACATACCCTGTGTTCATTGTTTTCTTTAAAGGAGCCAACTCTGGATTCATAGCTTCCCAGGCCCAATCTCAAAAGACATAAATAACATACATAAAAGTAAGCTATGTAGTATTTCTTAAAAATAACTACTTCAAATTAAGGGGTTTAAAACTTGAAGATATCGGGACCAGCAGTTAGTGTAATGGCTATGTCACTGGACTCCCCTGTAGTCGATGGCAGTTTGAGTCCCAGAAACGGTGGCTTAAACTCATGCTGGGCACACGTGCAAGTGTGCACAGGATCCCAAGAGGAGAATAGAGGAGAAAGGATTGCGGCATGGCCATTCTCCCTGGGGGTGGGGGGGTGATTTCTCTCTTTCTGTGTCTCTCTGTCTTTCTGGCAAGCACATACACCCTATAGCAAAAACCTCTCAAAAAAACAAACAAACAAAAAAAAAAAAACAGTGAAGATATGGACCCCAATAGCACTCTGCTGTAGGTTTTCTCACTGCATGCCTTATAAACACCTTCTTTACATAGGAAGATAGAAACATATCTAGTCACTGCCAAAAATACCTATTTCTGTCTCTCTCTTCCTCTCTCTTTCACAAAGGAGAAAAAATTTATATAATGATTCTTGACTCTTTACCTATTATCTATTAGTTAATTAATGATTCATAAGTAAAATCATAAGTTCATGGTAATAAATATTGGTAGAAATTTGAATATAAAATTTTATGTCTCTTTTCCATTGCATCTTAAGCAAAGAAAATAGTTTAATTTGTTATCTTCCACAATCAGTCCTAGGACAGTATCTTTTTTTGTTTTAGACATCTTTGCCCTAGGGCACATGTGCTCACCAGTAAGAAGGAAAGAGAGAAATCACTATGGTGGGGGCGAGGGGGGGGGATGGCCATGTTACAATCCCTTCTCCCTTCATTCTCCTCCTGGGATCTTGGACCTACACACACATGCACTCAACGTGATTTTCAAGCCACTGTGTCCGGGAAGTGAACCAATCAGCCATATGGGAATCCAGCGATCTAACCACTATGCCATCTACTGGCCCCTGGTACAGTATCTTTTACTTTGTAACATGAATTCAGTAAAAATCCAGTATTTCTTAAACTTTTTGATTCCACCCCACAGCAAGAAATACAACATAATTCAGAACATATATATGCATGGTATGTGTGAGAGAGCATAACAGACAGACATAGGCAGGAGAAAACATAGTGATATTTCACCAACAAATCTTATCCTATTTGTAATGCACAATATTTTCTATTCTACTCTACTCTAATTTATTCTTTTCTGTTTCTTTTTTGGAAAATTATTTGTGTTCCAGCCCAACTAATGGGTCAAAACAAAAATTTGAAGAACACTGATGAAGTCCTATGTCTTATCCAATACAAGAATCTTATTGTATCTCTGAAAAATAATAACTCTGGTTAGAGATTAGAGAATTCAGTACTTTACAAAGATGCACATTTTCTTTTAAAGCAGCTAAAGTTGTTATTTTTAAGGTCAACATTCATGCTACTTATAAAAAAATTTTTTTTCTTTTTCTTTTTTTTTTTTTTGAGAGTTTTTTGCTATGGGTCGCATGCGCTCACTAAAAAGAGACAGAGAGACAGAAAGTGAAAAATCACCCCCCAGGGGGGATGGCCACACTGCAATCCCTTCTCCTCCATTTTCTTCTCGGGATCTTGGGCACGCACACACATGTGCCCGGCGTGAGTTTTTAAGCCACCGGGTCCAGGACTCAAACCGCAGTCAACTACGTGGGAGTCCAGCGACATAGCCATTACACTAACTGCTGGTCCCAAAATATTTTTAATGGTGTATGGCCAGATAAATGCTGACTTGTACATATTCATGTGAATTTCTAATTTAACCAATAAAAATCAGAATAATAGTGGGACCAGCAGTTAGCGTAATGGCTATATCTCTAGACTCCCATGTAGTCGACCGTGGTTAGACTCCAGGACCCAGTGGTTTAAACTCACACTGGGCGCATGTGCATACGTGCCCAAGATCCCGAGGAGAAAAGAGGAGGAGGAATTGCAGTGTGGCCATCCCCCCTGGGGGGTAATTTCTCGCTTTCTGTCTCTCTGTCTCTGTCTTTCTGGCAATCGCACATGCCCTGTAGCAAAAACCTCTCCAAAAAAAGAAAATTAGAATAAATGAACTTCAGAACTCAACTTAAATTCCTCAAAGGTAGAACAAAACAAAATCATTATAAAAGCATATTAAGTTCTATGAGAGCACAATGGATGAAATTAACAATACAAGAATTGTTATATATAAAGATATTTTTTAAATTCTGGTTACATAAGATTCTATTAATGATTTTTAACTTTGCCTCCAAAATGTAAATGTATATAACCAGCATGTACCGAGTATATTTCAGAATATCTGCCTGACCATGCCTTCTTCTAAGGGAAGTAAAAAGTCAGCAAATTTTAATACTTTCTACCACCCACCACAGCAAACTAAATCAGAGCAGAGAGTGTCGTCATAAAGCTAAGCAAGATATTAGTGGCCTCATTTAAAAGATGAACTGAACCAAAGCCTGTCTCTATGATTTGAGTCAAGGGATACAGAGATGACCTCTGAGGACAAAAACTGAAAGGTCATGTAAACTCTCAGCCAGGCAACTTAGTTCATGTGCTAGCTGAAGTTAAAAGGAAGCCAGCTGAATGAGAGAGTATCTTAGTACTTTGGGACTACTATAAAAAGAAATACCTTAGACTTGGTAATTTATAAATTATAGAAAATTATTTCTCACAGTTCTGGAGGCTGGGAAGTCCAAGATCAAGGTGCCAACAGACGTGATGCCTGGTAGAAGCTCACTCTCTGCTTTACAGATAGTAACTCTTACGGTGTCCTCACAAGCAGAAGGAGCAAATAGCTCCCTTAAACATTTTTTATAAAGTCACAAATCCCATTCATGAGGGCCCCACCCTCATGATTTAATCACCTCCTGAAGTCCTCAACTCTTAACATTATCACACTGGTGATTAAGTTTCAACATATGAGTCTAGGGGAGACACATTCAGACTACAATAGAGAATAAAGAGCCAACAGATGAAGAACAAAAAAAATGTCATAAGAAGAGAAAAACGACTAAGGCCAACCACCAGAAATTCCTGGGCTTCTGTTCTTTCTAAAGTCTTTTTCTCCCCATTTTTCCTGTGTTCCCATGCAGTTTGAGTTTTTCCATTCTTTACCACCAAATGTGTAAGTCACAATATGCATGTGTTTTGAAAAAAAAAAAGTTTTACAATATAGTTTACTACTTCATTAGAACAAAGGCTTCAAATCTAAGCCACCCATATAAACAATGAAACTCAAACTCCAGAACTCAAATGTTCAGAAAAAGCCAAATAATTTTTATATTTGAATAATATAAGGAAGAAAATAAATAAACTTTCTGTTTTCATTATAAGAAAATAGAAATGGTAATTTTTCTATAATCCTAGTTCTTATTTCCTGAAATTATCACCTTACTTTCTTACCTGTTGGCAGAGGGGGGAAATCATAACTCTCAGAAAGAGTGCTGATACCTGGATCATTTTGAAGTGGATTAGAAGTTAATGGTTGTCTGGTCCTCTTTTTCTGATTGAACAACGGTACAGGCAAACAGCCTAAATTTAATGTAACAATAAATTAGTACTTAATAGGTAAATAACCAGATCTATTGAGTTGTCAGAAAAGCCATGACATAGTTTTCTGTTTTTCTATGCAAAAATGCAGCACGACTTTCTCAATGACCTAATAGTTACAGAATAGTAACTAGTACAAGTTAAACATCCCTAATCCAAAAATCCAAAATCTGAAATGCTTTGAAATCTGAATTTTTTTGAGTACCAACATGATGGCACAATGGAAAATTCCATACATGAAATATGTTTTGATTGTGATGAGTCCATTTATTTTGACTGTGATGGGCTATAGTCAAAATACTGCAATACAAAAATATAAAATTACTTTCAGACTGTGTGTTTAAGATGTATATGAAACATAAATGAATTTTGTGTTTAGACTCAGGTTCTATCCCCAAGATATCTCATTACTCACAGCAAATATTCAAAACTCTGAAAAACCCTGAAATCTGAAGCATTTATTTCATTTTAATTTTATGTATTTTACATTTATTCACTGAACATCATCCACAGCATACAAAATGCGATTTCCCATCCAGAATACACTGTGTAGTGGCTTAATCATACATGTTATCATCAACAAATAAGTTTCCATTTCTTGTTTCTTATATATATATAAAACAAGAAGCTAAAATTACTTTTCTTGAAATTAAAATGTATATTAAAAAATACCTGTTTAAGGACCACAGTAATCACCCTCCTTCCATATTGTCTCTGGTATCTACAGTTGCTTTCCATTCCTTTTTTCCCCCCCACATTTTATCGAATCACAAAATATCTTAATCTAACTACTGTCAATAGCAAGTTAGCTAATATATACCTATTGGTAAACACATGTCTGGCTTTTGGCATGAAACTCTGTGAGTAGAATGAATATACTATAAAGTAGCACCTAGCTGAGGCTATATAGCTTACTATGGTCATTAAATAGGTATTTTTAAATATCTTTTTAATTTCAAGAAAAGCAGTTTTAGCTTTAATAAATCAAAATCAAAAAAATATTAAAAGTACTTTGCTTAAGACTTAAAGCCAGGAAACAGGATTCTGTTCAAATAGTAGGTACATGAACCTATTGGTAGCTCAAGATAAGACAAAAATCCTTAAATCTGGAAAGCAAAGCATAGAAGGAAATCAGTAATGTTTTAGTCAAAAGTCATAAAATCCAATTTACCAGTTCAGTCTAACGTAGTTTATCTTCTGTTGTGTTCTGATCTTTCCGTTTAAGTTCTGGAAGATAACTGTTCCACTCTGGATTTGTCCATACCATTAAGTTGGCCATTTTCTTAGCTGTTTTTGAACTCTTATTTTTGTTTGTCTATATTTAGTTCTAATATAGCACTCCCTTCATAACTTCTTGGAGAGCTGGTCTTGTGTTGGTAAATTATTTCGGGTTTTGTTTATCTGAGAATGTTCGTGTCTTTTCTTCCTATATGAAGAATAATATTGCTGGGTATAGTATTCTTGCTTGAAATTGTTCTCATTCAACAATTTGAATAGATTTCCCCATTCTTTCCTTGCTTGCATTGTTTCCAATGAGAGTTCCGCTGTAAGCCTGATGGGATATCCTTTGCAGGTAACTTGGCATTTCTCTCTGGCCCAATCTCAGTATCTTATCTTTGTCTATGGTTTTGGTCAATGTGGCTATAATGTGTCTTGGAGAAGATCCTCTTGGGTTGATTCTATTTGTGTCCTTTGTATTTATTGGGTCTGGATCTTTGAAAGCCTCTCTAGATTTGAAAAGTTTTCTTCCAGGATTTAGTGGAGTAGGTATTCAATGCCCTTATTGGTCTCTTTACCATCTGGGATACTGATTATCCAGATGTTTGGACATCTAATGGTATCTAGTAGGTCTTATATATTTTTCTCTCTTTTTTGGCTATTTTTTCAGTCTTCATGGTGAATTTTATTAGTCCAGCAATTCTGTCTTCTACACCTGAGATTTGATCTTCTGTATGATCTAACCTGCTTTTAATACTTTCAAGGGAGGTTTTGATTTCCGGTTTTACAGCCTTCATCGCTATCAGTTCTGTTTGACTTTTTTTTTATGTTTATTTCCTCTTTCAGATCATGCAAGGACTTCCTCACCTCCTGGAACTCGTCAGCCCTTTTCCCCTGCATCTTCTGGAGTTTATTGTCTCTTTTCTCTTGAATCTCTGTTAGCTTTGTCACTGTGAATATTCTAAATGTTTTATCAGACATTTCTACAAATTCCATTTTATGGTCTGAAGATGAAGAGAAGTTATTCTTTTTCCTTGGAGAGGTATTTTCTTGGTTTTTCATATTTCTTATACCTCTGTGGTGATTTCTGGTTATCTGATGCGTTATATGTTTCTTCCTAATTCTTGAAGTTCAACCTGAGTGTTCAGAGGGATGCAGGAGATGATCTGCAATCTCACTGCCATTCCATTTTTCTCCCTTTGTGTAGCAGATTCAGTGTGAATTGAGGAATACTCTGACCCTAATAGTATTGAGCTATGGTTCACTTAGACCTGTCTACACACTCAATGCATGGATGCTGAGCAGCAAAGTGGTGAAGGTAAAAGAAAAAGGGAAAGAAAACAGAGAAAGAGAAAAAATACAAAAAACAATTTTTAATCAAAAAAATAAAAACTGCACAGTGCACAAGCACACCACACAAAAGCACCAATTCCCAGCTCCAATGGCGGAGTCTTCTGTGAAGACTGCACTTTTGCCTCTCCTAGATGGGAGGGAGGGAAAGGTGAGAATTAGCAAGAGAAAGGAGAATCTGGGAGCCAAGAAAATATTTTAAAGAATTTTTTTAAATTAATTTAAAAAATAAAAAGAGAGAAGAATACAAGGGAGGCCCTACCACTCATGAATTGGGTCTGGAGGGTGAAGTCTCAGTAGAAAATCTTCCATTAGTTTAGTCCCTGAAAGCACTAGTTCCCAGCTCCAATGGCTAAATCTGAAGCACTTTTAGTTCCAGGCATTTTGGATTTGAATTTATCCACCTTTACATGTTAGTTATATTTAATACATCCTTGGGCTGACTTTTATAACCTTAAGATCCTCAATTGCTTCATTTGTCTAAAAGACTTTTATGTTCTACTTAACATTACTTCAATTCTTCTTGTTTAAAAATAATCCCCATCCTCCTTCTCATCACTCAACCCTTTCAAAATCCACTTTTTGTTTTCTATATTTCCTCCTGTTACTGCCTAGTACCATATCAACTGGAGTGTGAGGGGAGAACTCCTGGAGTATAATGGAAGCGAAAAATAATCAAACTTTGAACCACACTTTCCAAAATCCTAACCACTCTTTTAACTACGTCAGGACATCATTTAGGGTGATAATTCTCAACATTTAGTTTGACTAAGATTTATATAAAATATTGCTTAACATATGGGTACTTAGATCCCATTCTAACAGATTTTATTTCTACAGATTTGGTCTGGAACCCAAAACTCCACAATTTTTTTTTTTTGGAGAAGTTTTTGCTGTAGGACACATGCGCTCTCCAGAAAGACAGAGACAGAGAGACAGAAAGCGAGAAATCACCCCCCAGGGAGGATGGCCACGCCACAATCCCTTCTCCTCCATTCTCCTCTTGGGATCTTGGGCATACACGCACATGCGCCCAGCATGAGTTTAAGTCGCCGGATCCAGGACTCGAACCACAGTCGACTACATGGGATTCCAGCGACATAGCCATTTCACTAATTGCTGGTCCCAAACTCTACAATTTTTAATAAGCAACTTAGATGTCTGCCAATAATATTTTCTGTGGATCATTTTGAGACTTAGAGAATGACAATATCCAATTCAAATAAGAATAAATTCGATCTCCAATTCCTGTAGATGGTAGAGCTGACATCTCAAGTCAGGTCAAAAGTCACAATGTACATACTTTAAAACTTAGGGAATTAAGAGGAAAAAGAGGTCCAAAAAGCTTTTCCATTGCTACAGAAAAAGTCAGTGAAGAACCGAAACAGGACCCATACTTCCTAAATCTCAATCAGAGCTCCTGTCACTATACCATTCTATAGCTGGTCCATCATAACTTGCACTAAAGAAGAATACAGACACTGTAAATCTTCATTGTGCATTATCATTCTCCTGGTTCTCATCCTTCTGTTCTGTCCTATACTAATAAATTAGGAAAGCAGAGATGATAAGAGTACCAATTAAGGAGACAGAGTGATTCTGGAAATATTTTGAACAAGTAAGTCACAAATACAAAGAAAAATAAATCTATTTCTTTGTTTACAGTTTAAAAGTATAGAAGAACTGAGCTGGACTGAGGTGTATATCATGCTAGGTAAAGTCTCTTCTCAATCTAAATGATGCATAGTGATTTATTAGTTGAATAATGATTTTAAAAATATATATAAATTAGAAAATAAAATAACATTTTATTTCAAAAAAGAGAACTCAAACTTACAGGATTTATAGAAAGAACCTTAGAGTAAATCTAGAAAAAAATTATTTTACTCCCATTTCTACCACTAAATATTTTGTCTTGAGTCAATTATTTTACTTCCTTAGACCTAAAGAAAAGTAAAGAGGCTAGGTTAAATGTTCACTCTTTGAGAAAGTTCCTTTTTAAATGTTCTATCTATGAACTACACAAAATATAGAAAAATTTAAAAAGCTGTTCAGTACCTGCTGTACTTCGAGTTGAATTTTCAGTGATGGTTCTCTTCATTTCCTTCAATATCAAAGTCTATAGTTTTTTCTTTAGCAGTTCAAATTTACAATATGAAGTTTTTGATTAAACCTTCAAAGAAAGAGACTTGTAACTCATTATGTATCAACAACAGAATCAAATTCTCAGCCTAGTAATTATTGAAACTATGGTTTTAAACTATTTTCAAACCTGATCATATGAACACTTTAGAAAGTCCTTTGCTTTCTGAGTAAGAGTTTACAACATAATTCATTTTCCAACTGTGTGCTCAAAATAAGTTATCACTACAGTGACTACAAACTTGCTTCCTAAACATGTGTGGATGTTCACACAAACTATGTAATTTATTCCAGAATCAATGACCCACAGTGAAAATAATCCTGAATCAAATCTTTACAGGGGGAAATGGACTACAGCACTGACAAACTTACATGCTTACAAGGTCAGAGAGAAAATATACACTATTGATCCAGCTATATGAGACATGCTCTGTGTCCCACTGTAACACTTTGTGCACACCATATGCTTTAGTCATAAAACCAAAGACTAAGTCCCATTTAATACCCAGAATAATGATAATGACGTTTTCCCTCAGTTTCTACAACTTCAACAAGTTTTTATTTTTCTTTTAAAACATAATTTCTGCTGTTGTAAAAGCATTTCTCCTACAAATATATTTTAATCCCAATTTTATTCAATGAACACTTGTTCATTGCATGGAAAAGCAAGATATAAACCTAAAGATAATTTCTGCTCCAAATTCACCGCCCAATGAAAAAGATAGATATGAGCACAACTAAGTAACAGTGCAAATCATACTAAGACAAATAATATGTTCCAAATATTGTTTGTAAAAAATAAAAGTTAGGAAACATGAGATCAAGGGCTGCCTATGTTTTGTTTCCATTATCTTGGGTTTGATGCTGGATATACTAGGCCCTTTAGAAAATATTTTTGGTGCCACTCAAGAAACCAGACTAGGGGTTATGCCACTTTTTCTCAACACAGAAACCAATGTCAACTCATAATCTAAATCTGGAAGGGTTTACAGGGGCTATTACACTTCTGATTATTATTCAAACGAAATTAAAAAATTGTAAGTGCAACATCTTCCCCCTGGACCACTGACCCTGGGGGCAGAAACCCTGAGTTCACAGCCGCTCCCCACCCCAGGCTCCCAATTGGACCTGAGTGGCCGTTGGTAACTTTAGTAATGTGGTTAGTGGCACTAAAAGTTTGCTCGACTTGCCAACACACACAAGCACACATACCAACACACACACGCACGCATACCAACACACATGTCCACACCCTGCCCCCAAAGACCGTTGCCTCAGATGGAGGCCATGACAGCCTATCTTGACCCCTCACTGGAAGCGCCGCTCAGAGTTGTTCTCTTCCAAAGCCCCGTCCTGACACACCCACAGCCTGGGGATACTTGATAACTAAGGTCAACATTCAATCTTTCCCTCGTTGCCCCTCCTGCCACCACAACGCACAATTTTAACTCTCAGCGGCCCTCGCTTCGGCTAATGGCTGTTCAGGCAGTCCTGTCAGCTGCGCCAAGCTTCCCACCTCCAAAAAAGCGCGGGAAGTCGGGCCGTGCGCAGGCGCAACTCAAAATCCGCGCGCTCAAAATGGCGCAGGCGCGCCTCGGCCCGGGCCTCCGACCGCGCAGGCGCAGGGACAAGCGCCTCTCACATGGGCCAGCGGGGCGAAGGCGCTGTCTTGTTGAGCAGCGGGAGGGGCCCCTGCCTCTCTCAGCTAGGAATGGTAGCGTCTAGGGGCCTCCCTTCGCATTTGCATGCAGTGGAGTACAAGGGAGTGTGGCCCCACCCCAGGTTTTGCCCAAAGTGTTGAAGAGCCTGCCCTTGTCACCATGACATGCCTGCTAAGCTGGCCTGTGCGTTAGCGTTGTCAGAAAAGTGTGCCAGCTTCTCCTTGGGTCAGCCCTGCAACCCGATGGTTAAGATAGCCCCATCCCGCATGGATGAATAATTGTGGTGTTCGAATCTTGGCCCCAGGGCTCGAAAAACTTTCAGGGCTCATGTGTGTGCATGCCCACAATTCAGGCAGGATGGATAAATGGAGGAGTAAGGAGTGCTGCGGAACCAGGCCCCTTTGGAAATGACCTCCTCTCTCCCTTTCTCTGGCAAGCTTTAGTGCCTTCTGGCATTAAAAAAAAAAAAAAAAAAAAAGGTTTGGGGTTGTGCCGTCTCAAAGTCTGCGGGTCTCGGCCTCGTCCCGCCCTCATCCCAGCCCCCATGATCATTTCTTGAATTCTAGACATCAGTCTGAAAGATGCGGATTGCAATCCAGAATGTTCCAAGAAGGAAATCCCCCCAAAACCACAGGCCTCAAAGCCATGTCATAGGTGACTGACTTGATCTGGCTCAACCTCTGCATTAGATGGGTCAGGGAATTAGTGTCCCCCCAGGCCAGTAGGAGAGTTGAGGCCTGCATTTAGATGCTGTGGTGCAAGGGAACTTAGGGGAGGGAAGGAGCCTGTGAGCTGCAGAAATACTTTACAAAGAAAGTAGAATGGTGTGTCAACCCAGACTCACATACCAGGCTTCCTGTCTGGGAAGGGTATGCGTTCCTGGTCCTGTGATCTTGGGTAACTTACCCACTCTAGACCTCTATTCCCTTCCTCAGTAAAATAGCAATAATAGTTTATACTTAATTGCGCTAGAAATATTTAAAGAGCAAAGGACAGTAGTCTCATACAATAAGCACTCAATAAATGTGAGCCCTCATTTAATAACAGCTGCCAGTTACTGGGTACTTACTATGGGCTAGATATAATCATTTCAGTTCTCTCTGAGCTCAAAGATCATATTTTGTTGTTATCATAACTTTTGATTATTAGAAGACTGGGGTAAGTGACAGGAAAAGGAGGAGAGGACTCAGAGATGAGGGAAAGTTGTTAGTTAAGGCCTCAGAGCATGAGGCCTTAATACACGCTAGTATTTTATTTGAAAATTAGGTCAAATAAAGGAACATGTAAGGAAATAATATTAGAGATAGACAGGGACCAAATAATAACAAACCTTAAATGCCAGAGTAAAGAATAAGTTTTAGAGCATAAATGGAAGCATCTACCAATTTGGAAAGAAGATTGATATTCATCATGGATCCAAAATGAGTAGAAGTCCAGGAAGCAGATGTTGACTTGATACCTCCATTCATACATACACACATGCATATATATATATATACAACACCCACCCCACACGCCAATATACTATTTAAGAAAACAAAAACAAAACAAAAAGACTTTAGGCCCACTGCAAGCAATGCCCTATCCTACATCTATAAGGAATGCTGACATGAGCATTATGGAATCCTCACTAGCAGTTTACAAACTTACCTTCTTTGGGTTATCATTTATTTTCATCTGGAAAGTTGGTAAGGTTAGGCAACATCAATAGGGCCACAGAGAAAAGGAAAATTAAATAATGAGAGTAGTTTGATTATATGGCTGCTGGACAACCAACATTATGTGTGAAAATCCTTATATATAATGTTGAAGACAAGACCTCCTTAGTCCCCAGTCACACTATGGGGAAATAACACCACCTTAAATTTGTATCCTACAAAACTTTTGGCATTGATCTATTGGACAGCCACAGCTATGAAGTAAAAAATTTCTCTCCTTTTGTTTTAAGCTACATTATGTTATTAATGAATCAGATACTTTCATCCCACAAAACATTTATAGTGTTGGAAATAATTAGGCTTATTTTTTAAGTAGTTCAAGACATTAAATATTCAATTAAAAGTAGGGTAGTGACAACTAGAAAGAGTTTCACTTTGCATTTTATCAGTTCTCTAAACTCTCAATAAAGAACTAGACTTATAAAAATGTATTTTTTGTGTGTGTGGGGCCTAAAATTCAAGTGTGTTTTGGGAAACAGAGAGTTAAAAATCTTTCGGAAGTTAACTTGGTATAAGAGTATGAAAAGCCTCTGTTGCTCTAGTTCTGAGGAAATGCTCTCCTTTTTTTCTAATAAAGCTTTCACAGAAGACCAACTCTGTACACAATAAACAAGGTAAGTATAGAAAAAAATTACTGCCATTTATTAATTCTCAGAAAAGTTACTTATTCTGGCATATATGAGGAACTTTATATATGAATATGAAATGTGCTTCAAATTGCTGATCTGTTCAAATTACAGAAAACAAGCTTCAAAATGCAAGTCATTAGTGTGAGCTACAAGTAAGAAACTGAAGCAGCATTTCCAAAAAGACTAGGGCAAAGGACAGAACAAACTACAAACCAGCAGAAAAAAAAAAGAAAACAGAATACAGTTGGGTGTTAATGATTTACCATAGTTACTGGTCTTAAAATCAAAGTAACTAGACAATACAGCTATCATCTTTTTATGTTTACATGTGTTTTCATTATCTCTACTCTGGCTGAAGTGCTTAGTGTACATCGATGTGGGCAGAAAATCAAAGGCCATGAGAATGTTTTCTTAGAACAGTAATTGTATTGCAAATTTAGATTTCAATTATTTTGCTTTCTCATCTATGTATTATAATCTCTTTAAGGATAAAATAGGAATTGGTTTATTAAAAGTTATGAAGCATTTATATTTTATAGTTCCACTATGTAGATTGTGTGCTTGTTTGTTTCCTAAGTATACTGTAAGGGCTATTTATGTGCATTCTGAAAAAGCATAATTTTAACTTTAGAGAGACAAAAAATAACAGAGAGGCAACCTATGGTCCTGTGAAAAACACTGGACTTAGAATCAGGAAACATGGCTCTCAGGCCTAGTCTTCTCCTAGTAGCTACAGAACCTTAATCAGGTTACCCAACTAATCTCTTTTACCTTTACCCCTATAATGACAATGTCAATACCTAACTTACCTTGTCTTACAAAATGGATGTCTAGGGACCAGCAGTTGGCATAATGGCTATGTCACTGGACTCCCATGTAGTCGACCACAATTCAAGTCCTGCACCTGGTGGCTTAAACTCACTCTGGGCACATGTGCGTGCGTGCCCAAGATCCCGAGAGGAGAATGGAGGGGAAGGGATTGCAGCGTGGCCATCCCCCCTGGGAGTGATTTCTCACTTTCTGTCTCCCTGTCTCTCTCTGTCTTTCTGGCAAGTGCATGCACCCTATAGCAAAAACCTCTCCAAAAATAAAAAATAAAATAAATAAATAAAAATAAACAAATGGATGTCTAAATAAATGGAGCTAGTGGGTGCAGAAGAGCATTATAAATTCAACTACTCTGCAATTGTAATCAATTAATCTTGTTATACCCCTATCCTGGTATCTAACAACCTGGCATTAAGACATAAGAGAATTTCCAATATTTGAACATATTTGACTTTATTACAGATTGAACATGAAATAGAATCATATTCAACTCAGGGGTCATTTCTCAAAAAAGATATACTCATCTTATTATATTCTGTATAGTTTCCCCTAATAAGACTGTCTTTTGAGTAACAAAGT
>NW_006204759.1:3741183-3770797 GCF_000334495.1 Tupaia belangeri chinensis
CTGGTAAATTAGGTCATGTCTATATAAACTTATGATATGGTTAGTAAGAAAGGTCTTCAAAAGTTCAAGCTGTGTATTATGAAAAAGCCATGCATTGGTTTTAAATTTTTTTGCACCAAAATAAACTCATACTGTAATTCCATTTTTCAATGAACTTTTTGAAATCCCCTCATGTTAACGTATGTTCCAAGGCATTACAAAGACTTGAGAATTACTAAGAGTTGCTTTTTATTTAGCATTTAGGCAAAAATATGAGAATGAGTTCTACGAAAGTTAACAGAGAATTAACCCAAAACTTCATGAAAGAGAAATTAAAGGACATTTAAAGTATCTCATTTTTGTTTTTGTTTTATTTTAGTTTTAGTTTTATAAGTTTATTTGGAAATCAGCAGTTATTCTCATCCACATTGACCATGTGTAGATTTTTTAAAGTGGTAACAGGTGCATGGGTTACTAGAAGTTGTTTGGTGAATCTTCATCCTCATTACATTTTCTGAGCAACCTTTCTTGGATACAGTATGGGATATTCCTTATTCGTTTGCCCAGATAGCTTTCTTCTTAAGAATTTTGTCAAAGGGTACATGCGCTCACTAGAAAGAGACAGTGAGAGGGAAAGTGAGAAATCACCCCCTGCGGGGATAACCACTCAACAACCCTTCCTCCTTCATTCTCCTTCTGGAATTTTGGGCATGCACATACATGCACAGGCATGATTTTCATGCATCTGGGTCTGAGATTCGAACCACACTCAGCCATGTGGGAGTCCAGCGCCTTAAACCACTATACCATGTGAATGACCCTTTGTTAAGCCTGGTATAAGTCTCAGGGATCATTGATTTTTGTCCCTGTGGCTTTGACTATGGAAAAAGCAATCTCTAAAGGTGCTAGTTCAGGAAGAGCTTTCTGAGGATCTCTCATTGTCTGTTTATAGATATAAGACTCAAATGCCCTCAGATCATGAAAAGTGCCTAAAATCATTTCAGAGAAAAAATATTTAAGTGTCAGTAGAAATATAAATATTAAATGATAATATGTACATTATAAGTCACTTTTTTATACTTTGAGAGGGCTATAAATATATAAACTATTTTTATTATTACAAATAATCATGAAAGAACCCTTAGATGGTGTTCTAGCTGAAGGAGAAAACAAAGTTTTGCCTTAGTATGAGATGCTAATTTATTATTGTATTTAGAGCTACTGACCATCTGAGGGAGTTCGAAGTTAACTAAACAGCTGTATCTCTAGCTGATCTGTGCATATTTCAATCCAAATATGGTAAAGGGGAGGACTAAAGAAGGGAGTGTCCATATAATAAACAGGGCTCAGACTTGTCACAGAAAATTTAAATATGTTTCACACAAGGAGATTCTGTACCTTGCACTTTGGTTAAAGTGTCATTTCTATTTAAGTCTCCAAACTTTACTGAAGAAATTGAGTTTTCTTTGCTCTCCTCGCTTCTGAATTTCAGGAATCATATAAAACTACTTGGTAAAATGACTTCTTGTGGAGTTGTTGAAAAACCTATAAAAAAGGTTGCTATCTTTGGAGGAACTCATGGGAATGAGCTAACAGGAGTGTTTCTAGTTAAGCACTGGCTAGAGAATGGCGCTGAGATTCAGAGAACAGGACTGGAGGTAAAACCGTTTATTACCAACCCAAGAGCAGTGAAGAAGTGTACCAGATATATTGACTGTGATCTGAATCGTGTTTTTGACCTTGAAAATCTTGGGTAAGATTGTATTTTGTGTTCTGTGTGCATGTATGTATGCATGAAACGTGGTAGGTGTGTGAGAGACAACATATATGTCTATGCATATGATATTCATGTTTGTATGTGTACAGCCATGACTCAGTTGCTATTATGAATAAGATCACTTTCACTTTTAATCATACTGCATTGTGAATTGCACAATTATCTAAACTGAGCATTCACGTGCTCTTTCACTTTTTAAAACACCAGCGTATTCTTAACTGTTTTCTATACAGACTGAGCCAATAAGAAAGAAAGCATTTTATTTTTAAATCCTATCTTTAAAGAAACAAATTTAATAATCCTTTGCATTAAGATAGTGTTTGGAACTATACTTGCATGCATATTTAATAGCTTTCTAGGAAATTCACAACTATGCTTTCAGCGATGTTTATGGGTGTACATAACATTCTAGTTAAAAAGAATGTAATGTTTCAATTAAGATTTGTTGAGTGAAAACATGAGTAAATGACCATCGCCAGAAAACATCAGATCGCTGTGTGATCTGAGGAATAGATGTACTTACTTTCAGTGGTGGAGTGTCGTAGATGAGATCATAAGAATTAAAGACACTTCACCTGGATTTTCTGAATTTAAATCACAGTTGATTTATAGACATACCATGTATGCAATCGTAATACTCTAGTTGTCCTAATTAATTTTGCCTTTGTTTATATTATAACTATCTGCCTCTAAGCATTTGCTTTTTACCACTTCTTTCTTTCATTTACCTAAATATACTATTAGACATTTATTCTACTCAGGGAACTGTGGGAGGTTCTGTGGAAGTGCAAAGCTGTGTATGAGATGTTTCTACCTTCAAGGAGTTGGTAGACAACTAACCGCATGGCTTTATGTACTTATTTTCTGATAAATGCTAATTTGAATTAGAGAATCCCTTAGGTTTAGTCTCAGCACAAAACAAAAATGGATACTACTTTGGGTACAATTACACCTCACTTTTGTGGAGTTGATGTTTTTTAGGGCAATTACTCAATATCAAGTCGTATTTTCACTAGCATAAATTTTAACTTCAGAAATGATTTCTCTTCATGACTTAGGTTATGTCAACATCAGTAACACTTATTAACCTAAAATAGGTATTAACTAACTATTCTAGTACAAAAATTTGATGAAGAATAACTCTTTTCGTCAACATATTAATGTCCCAAATAACTCCGAAATGCACTGGGGGTGGGTTTTCTTATGACCTCTCAATGCAATGCATTTCAGTGAATGCAATCTTTCAAATTAAATTCACTTTCTGCTTCTTTCTTTCCACGGTATTTAGAAGCTATACAGTTCATCTCCCACATCTAGTGGGTCACTAAATCCTCCCAATTATTCCTTGCGAGAACTTCTCAAATCCTGTCTTCCTCTCCCTCCATTTTTCACTGCCTTAGTTTATTTATGCTGCAGTCAGTTGGAACCATCTCCTAAAGGCTCTCTCAGCATCTAGGCTTACTCCAGGTCTTCCTGCCATCTAGTCTCCATACTGTAGCCATAGCAATCATCCTATCATGCAAATCTTATCATGTCTTGCCCCTGTTAATAATGCTTTAAAATTTCCAATCTTCAAGATATCCGTGCAACTTATTATAGCTGATAGTGCTCATTGGAGTCTTGCCCCTGCCTCATTCTTTGGGACTCTTTTAATGAGACCTGATCTCCAAACATGAAAACTTAAAGTGTCCATTCTTTTTCCAAATGTTAAGCTTTGCCAACTGGGTGCCAAATGAATTAAAACAATGTAGAAGCAAATAGGTTGGGGCAGACCTCATAGGATCAAGTCCATGAATCGACTTTTAAAATGCATGTATATCTATTAGGAATTGTGTTTGGTTGCATGTAACAGAGACCTGAGCATAGTAGTTTTAGAAAATGAGGGTTTCTTGTTCACAAATAGTAAGTCCAGAGGTGGGTGGTCCAGGACTGGAGCAGTGACTGCACAAAAACATCAGAGCCACAGGTGCCTTCTGTCTCCCGACTGCACTGCTTTTAGTATGCAGCTTTTGTCCTGGGTTTGCTTCATGCTCCCAAAATGGCTGCTCCACCTTCTTGATTTGAGACAGAAATTATCCAGGAGCAATGAATAGGTCCCTTAAAGATAATAACAAAAAGAGTCAAGGAGCAGAAGCACATGGAATTAGGGGAAATACGATTGAGTGGTTTAATGGCAAAAATACATTTAAATTATTATCATGTACAGGGAAAAAGAAGTTTCCTAACCACTGTAGATCAGGAGCAGACCGAGATCTACGCTCCTCTTATTTGAAAACACAGTAAAAATTATTAACCCTTGTCCCAGAAAAACACATATATGCATGCACCTGCAAATTTTGGCATTTTTGAAAGGTTTACAAACTCTGTAAATTTTGTCCCTAGAACACTAGTGTTTCCTGGACCTCAATTAAGAATACCTAGTTAGTTATGTGAGCACCTAAATTTGACTGTTTTAGTGCTCTAGAATTAGCTAGAGTGAAAAAGAAATTTTTGTTTAATTGTCTAGTCCCATAATAAATACCCCAGTGTGCCAAACCCACTAAGAAACTATTTATTAAATTGATGGATACATTCTGTTCAAGACTGATGTCAAACAGTAAATTCTGTTTGAAATAAAACTGCGACTAGCCACATAAATGAACCTTTATTTTGCAAGCATGCCAACAGAACACTAGTTGTATAGAATCAAATGGAGAGGAAAAAATGTTTCATTTACAAAGGTTTCAGATACATTTTTACTTCTCGTGGATTTTTTTATATTAAAATATTGCCAACTAGTTCTTTGTACACTGTGTTCATATTGTACATTTATGTTATCTTAGCCACAGATATTGTTCATCTTTCTCTTCCTACTAATAACAGCAAAAATAACTCAGAAGATCTGCCATATGAAGTGAGAAGGGCTCAAGAAATAAATCATCTATTTGGTCCAAAACTTAGTGAAGACTCCTATGACATTATTTTTGACCTTCACAACACTACTTCAAACATGGGGTGCACTCTTATTCTTGAAGATTCCAGAAATGACTTTTTAATTCAAATGTTTTACTACATTAAGGTAATGTCAGTGTTATTAATTTATAAATTGTACCTGTAAGTCAGTTAGAGATCTGAAACAAAGAGTCAGGAGTGTCCAAGAGAATTGGAATCTATTCCACAGCCAGGTTTGGGGAGATGTACATAGGCTGTGATGACAGGAGAAAAGAAAAAGAAATAAGTGAAACAATAAATAAATAAATAAATAAATAAATAAATAAATAAATAAATAAATAAATAAATAAATAAATAAATAAATAAATAAATAAATAAATAAATAAATAAATAAATAAATAAATAAATAAATAAATAAATAAATAAATAAATAAATAAATAAATAAATAAATAACTAAATAAATAAATAAGATCATAAAATACTTGTGGATTCTCATGCCTATAAAATTATTAGTTTTATCTAGACAGCCACCAAATATGGGCTGTTTGGTAAAAGTGATGAAAATCAATATGAAATTTTAAATGGTATGCACAAAGTATCTCTTTTAACAGGGTTTTAGGAAGCTCAAGAAATAGTCCTTTTATGTTAAATAAAGTCCAATGATACAATTGGCTCCCTTTAGATAGAGAAAAGTTGCTAGAAAATAACAACCAAGTGAAAACACAAATAATGAATTGTATGCTTATTTCTTTGTAACAGGCCTTCCTTCCTAAATTGTATTAATTTAGTGGAAAGAGTTTGAACACATAACCAGAAGAAACCTGGGTTCAAATCTTGGCTTTCTCGTTGACCAATATTGGACAAATACTCGACTCCCAAAACCTCGCTTTCCTCATTGTATAAAATTGGAGTAATGGCAAAAATCACCCCATATGGCTGCTAAAGGCCTTAAATGAGATAAAGTATTTAAAACATCTAGCTTAATACCTAGAAGATAGTAAAGGTTAACTGTTATTTTTGTTTCCCTTGTGATTTTTGGCAATAACTAGGTAGTGGTTCTAGTAGAAGAGCATCATGCAACAATTTTTTGTTGCTCACTGAAGAGAGAGCTGATTATTTTGGCTGCCAGATACAGAAGCAGTATGGCTGATATTTGGTAATCAAAACCAAGAAGCCAGGCCACCAGGTGGCATGAAGATCGGGGCAGCTGGATCCCACATGGCCAACTGTGCAATTTGATTCCTGTACCCAGCTTGAAAATCATGGGGGGGGGGGGGAGAGAAGAAGAAAGAAAAAGAAAATCATGCTGTGTGCATTGGCATCTATGCCCAGAATCCTGAGAGAATGGAGGAGAGGGGATAGTGGCATGGCCACCCACCCCTCCCAGGGGGGTTTCTCCTTTTCCCTCTCTCTCTGTCTTTGTGTCTCTCAGTGAGTACACACTCCCTATAACAAAAACTAAAAAGAAACCAAGAGTCCTGTCTCAGCTTCTCATTCAAATAAGTAAGAGGAGAAATCGGTCAACATCTGTAGAGACCTGGACCACAGGGGTAGAAACAAAATTCTTTAAGAGACCAATAATAAGCTAAATAGTAAGTGCAACCAGAGAGGAAAACAAAAACAACCAGATCCATTCAGAAAGACATATTATTGCATATTCTTTGATCACCGTTCTGGAGAATTGTTTAATGTACATTTTTCCCAAAAAAAAGCTATGTATAATTCAATTTTATTTGTAATGTATTTGTGTGTTTTCAAAACTATAATCGCATTGAATTTTTTAGTGTGTTTTTTATAAAGCTTATTTATCTTAGTGAAGGACGTGACACATATTGAAGGTATTATTCACTCTGTGTCAGTAAACAGAGCAAAGCAGATGGTCTTTACATAATAAGAAAGATGTTTTCAATCTTTCCAGAATTCTTTGGCTCCGTTACCCTGCTATGTTTATCTTATTGAGCATCCTTCCCTCAAATACGCAACCACTCGTTCTATAGCCAAGTATCCTGTTGGTAAGTCATATTTCCCCTGTCTTAATTGAATAGAATATGTCCTAGCTGAAACTCCAGGAAAATCATCTGTTAAAGAACATTTATACCTATGGCTTGTAATCGTCCAGTAATAAGTAAATTAACCCTGCAGAAACTGTGAGAAATTCAGGACTAATTGAAGGTAGGGTGCTGTGAAGGATTGAGAAAAGAGACGAGGAAAGGGTTAAAGTAGGGGGCTGAAGTTCTCTTGGGGCAGAAGCAAAAGTACACCAGAGCATAATAATGTGATTGAATGTATGGAAGAAAATGAAATGAGAAAAAAATAATAATAAAAAAGGAAAAAATATAAATTTTAAAAAAAAGTGCACCAGAGCAGAGCCCGTTTATTCCAAATAAAATCTGATAGACAGTGGGCAAGTTTAACTATAAAGAACAGTGTACAATATACATGACATTCTTTGTAGGCTATATTCCTGGTACAAGGTTGAGAGCTTTCATTGATTTAGTATTTAGACAACAACTTGGCTTATGGAATGTTGCCCAACATCTTGAGACACCGCCCATGCCTAGAGCTCCATCAGGTCGATCTTGCAGTCCCTGCAGCTTTCCATCTGGGAATGGGGTTGCTTTCAACTCCCTCCTGCATTCTTCCTGCTGGCTATCTCTCAAGCCTGGGCTGGTTTCTGTCTCCAACATGACCCTCAGTTTCACTGAGCAACTTTCTGATTTTGCTCCTATTGTTTCCTTTGCTCTACTGCTCGGCCCTTCAAATTAGTCTAGCAGAATTCTTCTCATCCTCAAGACTCAGTTCAAATGCTATTTCCTGTGGAACCTTTCTTAACTCCACTGCCAGAGTTGATGACTCCAAAAATTTGTACATTCAACAGATATTTATCATATTCTTATTAGAGAACAGTATGTGCCAGGTACTGGGGAGACAGCAAAGACAGACAAAGAGCTTAGTATCTGGTGAAAAGGCGGACAAGGAACCAGGTTTCTATTGCACAAAGTGATAAATGCTACAGAGGAGTACGAAAGTCCAAAGACAAGGTGCCCAACTAGACTCAAAGGGTCGCGAATAAAGCGAAATCCATGCTAACATTTAAGGAACAAGGAGACCCTTAAATGTGTATGGTAATATCTTTGATTGGGCTAATATACAGTGTATTCATGCTGGGAAAATTCATTTTATATGCTGTAAAGATATACAGTGATTGGATGCAGCAAAGAAGGAGAAAAGAGAAAAAGAAAAAGAAAGAAAGAGGAAAACGAAAGAGAGAAAGAAGAAAGGGAGAGAAAGAAAGAGAGGGGAGAAAGAGAGAGGGGAGGGGAGAAAGAGAGAGGGGAGGGGAGAAAGAGAGAGAAAGAAAGATGAAAGAAAGAAGAAAGAAAGAAAGAAAGAAAGAAAGAAAGAAAGAAAGAAAGAAAGAAAGAAAGAAAGAAAGAAAGAAAAAAAGAAAGAAAGGAAGGAAGGAAGGAAGGAAGGAAGGAAGGAAGGAAGGAAGGAAGGGGAAGAAAAAGAAAAGAAGGAGGCAAAAGGTGGGGTAGAGGGGGGGAAAGTTGGAAGCAGGTGATAGTGTTCTAGACCAGTGTTTTAAAATTATCTGTACTGGGGCCAGCAGGTGGTGTGGTAGAACTGGACTCCCATATGGTCGACCATAGTTCATGTGCATGCATGCCTAGAATCCAAGAAGAATAGAGGAGAAGGGATTGTGGCGTGGCCATCTCCCCTGGAGGGTGATTTCTCAGTTTTCTTCTCACTGTCTTTCTCTCTGTCTCTCCAATGAGTGCACACACCCTATGGCAAGAACTTTTTTAAAAATAACTTAATTAAAATAAAATAAAGTAAAATCATCTGTGCTGGACCCAGTCACAATAGCACAAATGGTAAGGTGCCACTGTATGAGCCTAAGCCACGTGGGAAGCCTGGGTTCAGGTCCCAGATCAACCTAAAACATGCCACACATGGTAGCATGTGCCCATACGAATATTGCAGCTATTGGAGTGGCTGGGAAGAGGATTGATTGTATAGACAGACCCTGTCAAAAGTACCTTTCTCTCTCTCTCTGTCTTTCTCTCTCTTTCACCATATATCTCTTTTACATAAAAGAAGAAATTAACTGTGGTGAAAGGCCATCACTTATTCACAATCTGCTACAGAGGAATACTTATTAGAGTAAAACGAAAAATGAAATATTAGAAATGTGATCACATACTTCAATGTCCCAGCAATGTCAAGTTGCTATAAAAGTTTTTTCCTTAGAGAGATTTTTGCTGTAGGGAGTGTGCACTCGCTGGAGAGACAGAAAGAGACAGAGAGACAGAAAGTGAGAGATCACCCCCTAAGGAGAACGGCCGTGTTGCAATCCCTTCTTCTCCATTCTCCTCTTGGGATTTTGGGCATGCATGGACACATGCCCAGTGTGAGTATTAAACCACTGTATCTGGGACTTGAACCATGGTCAACTATGTGGGAGTCCATTATGCCATCCGCTGATCCTGCTATAAAAGTTTTTAAGCTCTCTCATTTCTGTGCATATCTTGCCTGGGACTCATAGCCAACAGTTGGTGGGGCAGCTCTGGTGATACTTGGAGGAAAGAGCAATAACATGTCCAAGACTCCAAACCCCTGCTTAATTACATGTCACCCCTTCTGTACTGTATTCTCCATTATCTTGGCATTCTCTGTCTGCTACTCCCTTCTGCTGTCTAATAATTTGTTTATTAAATATTAGTTGAAACTACCAGTGAGCATACAACTCAAACTTTTAAATGATCATCAATCACTGTTTTCATCACACATATGCCACACTGACCCGTTCAAATATATCCTTTCCTTCCCACACAGTTCCTATAACAACGACTGTATGTAAAATAATAGCCTTCCACACTTCAGGGATTAGAAAATGCCTTCAATAGCTGGCTCTTCTGGGTCAAGTGCCCACTGATATGGTCCATAGCTCCTCCCCCTCCACACAAGACAGCCCATACCACATTTGCCATCTCTTCCAAAGGCGAGAATATGTAGAATGCTTTTGCTGCAGGTAACTCCAAATGGCTTGAACAATAAGATCATTTTGTCATTTTACATAACAGCTCAACAACATCGCATCTAACCAGGTCCTGTCTATCTTTCTAGTCTACTGTGTTTAGTGTGTCTTTAGCTGCCCTATGGACACAAGGTGTCCATTGTAGTCCCAGGCATCATGTGCCAGCATGACAATGTCAAGTGGAAAGAAGGGGACTCTCAGGAACTCCCCTGCAAATCTTTCAGTATGGCTCCTGGGTCAGAACGAGGTCACTCATGACCAGAACTAGATCACACGTCTTTGTTGTGTCGTTGTTGTTGTTGTCGCTAGAAAACCCGTGCACTTGCCAAAGGGAGACAGACAGAGAGGGAAAGTGAGAAAGCGTTCCCCCATGGAAGAAGGTGACCCTGCAATCCCTTCTCCTTCATTCTCCTTTTGGAGTTTTGGGTACACACACATGTGCCTGGCATGTTTTTTAAGCTGTTTGGTCCAGACTCCAACCCCACAGTCAGCCATGTGGGATCCAACCACCTTAACTACCAGGGCATTGACTGCCTCCACTCGTCTATTCTTAAATGAAGTACGAGGGTGATGAGATGATTATGATTAACTCAAACTATCCAACACTTGCTCTTGAGGTGGAGAAAAGTTCACTTATCCTGAAAATTGGATACCCAGCCAAAATCGAGATTCTATCATAAAGGAAGAAGGTGGGATGGATTTGGGGTAGGCAAACAACAACAATGTCTTTTACAATGTGCATACAGACATATCCACAAATACACCTTTTTACACATATGTATAAATCATTTATGCACAAATGCATATCTTAGTCACACTTACGATACCATGTAGCTAAATATATGTCCATACCTATGTACAAGAAAGCTACACACAGCAAATTTTAAAGTGAAGATGGAAAAAAGTATAGTAAGATTTTATGAAATGGAAAATAGTAGAAATGAATGAGAACAGGATGGCCATAAAAGAATATATATGCAGTAAGTGGAAGAGAATAAAGTAGATGGTATTGCACTTTGTAAATGGTTTAATAAATGGTGAAATCAATTACTTTGTATAGACTTAAACAAGAGAGAAGGGACTACCTAAGTGGTTTAGAGAAAGAGGGTTTTGTAGGTGAAAGGATGGATGCTTGGTGGCTACAGGAAATAGACCTCATGGTACAGAGATAGTTTTACTGTTGTTAGAAGAAATGTACACATCATGGGACAGACAGATGGTATAATGGTTGCATTACCAGATTCCCATATAGTCAACTTCAGTTCAAGTCCCAGACCAGCAGCTTAAAATTCACACCGGGAGCACGTGAGTGTGTACCCAAGATCCCAAGAGAAGAATAGAGGGGGAGGGATGGTGGCAGGCCATCCCCAAGGAAGGTGATTTCTAGCTTTCTGTCCCTCTGCCTTTCCAGTGAGAGCATGTGCTCTATAGTAAAAATCTCTCTCAGAAGGAAAAATGAAGAAATAAAGAATAAGAAATAAACATAGCCTTTATTCCCTACAGAAAATTAAAACCAGTGCACTGTTGAGACAGGATGGATTCCTGTGTTAGGGCAAGAATGTTGCTTTAGAGTCATATAGATGTCATGTTGACTTAAATCCATGGTTCATCTAGTCTAGATTTCTATGACTAAATAGATAGACTTCTTATTGTCACAGCTAAATGTTCAATCTATGACAGTTCCTCTTTGTGGCCATCTAGTATTTTGTCAGGATAACATACCTCTTTTATTTTAGTTTTTATTACCAGAGGGTGTGTGTCTTTGCTAGGGAGAGAGATGGGGGCAAGGAGAGAAAATACCTCCCAATAGGGTGTGGCCAAGCCATAATTCTTCTTTCTCACTTCTCCTTTCTGTCAGGATTTTGAGCATGCATACACACATGCCAGGTGTGTTTTTCAAGCTGCCAGGACAAGAATTTGAATGGTGGTTGGCCATGTAGGACCCAGTTCCCGATATACAACACTTACCCACTGTACTATGGGGCCAACCAACATACCTCTTTTACTGTGTTATGATTTTTAAGTACTTTGGCAATATCGAAGGTAACTTAAAGAAATAAAGACCCCAAAGTCTTAACTACTCTAAAATAACTCAGGCTTTTTTTCCCCATGTTCTTTCCTTGTCTTTATTTACTACGTATGAATCTTGAACACGTAAATATTCTGCTCTATTTTTTTACTTGACATTATAGCTCAGATTTTTATTCCGTGATGTTACATGGTCTACCTTTATAATAATGTCTTGTGATGGGATTCTAGATCTTGATATATAAAAGTCTCAATTTTACAATATAGTCTAATATTTCTATAAATCTGACTGTCTCCCCTTCTGTACCTAGGCATAGAAGTTGGACCTCAGCCTCAAGGGGTCTTGAGGGCTGATATTTTGGACCAAATGAGAAAAATGATTAAACACGCTCTTGATTTTATATGGCATTTCAATGAAGGTGAGTGGGAGTTGTTTCCTTGATATTGTGTGTATGTGTGTATGTGTACTTAACCACTTATGTTATATTTATCTATGTGTACACACACACACATATATATTATAGATAGATAGATAGATAAATACATAGATAGATATAAAATTTAACCACTAAACACTGAAATAACAACTGAAACCAGCTATTTCTCACTGGCCAAAATAGACACATTCAGGAAGAGCAGCCACCAAATAAAACCTCCAGATCAAATCCTTGTTTTCATTAACATCCCTTTGGTTGTTATTGTCCCATTTTGCCATAGGAAAAGAATTTCCTCCCTGCACTCTCGAGGTCTATAAAATAATAGAGAAAGTTGATTATCCCAGGAATAAAAGTGGAGAAATTGCTGCTATTATCCATCCTAATCTGCAGGTAACATTTGCTATTTCTTTTTGTTTTTTTAAGATTTATTTATTTTTCTTTATTCATGATAAAGCACATACGCACTCATGAGAGAGAGAGAAGCACCCTCCACAAGATTTGGTCACACCATGATCCTCTTCCTTCAGTCCTCCAGCCCATCAGATTTGGGGCACATAAATATTGCCTGGTGTGTTTCAGGCAGGCCACGGCAGAGATTTGGACCATGATCGCCACATGGGCTCCAGCTTCCTTTGAGCAGAGCGTTACAGCTACACCACACAGCTGGCCCTGCTGTTTCTTTAAAGCATTGAAAACACGCTCTCCCTTGGATTAGAACTTTACAGTTCATATAACATTTTACATATATTTTACATTTTCATCTGATGTTCTCATAAACACTGCAGTGTGAGAAGATATTCAGAACTTCACTCAGTGAATACTGAGTATAGCCTGTACTGGCTGAGGAGACATCAGTGAGAATGGTCTATACTTCCATGGAATTTATAGTCTAGACATACTAAAGTCTAAACCATGGTCTAGATACAAAGATAAACAGATGCTACAACAGAAAGATGAGATGGGAGATAGGTGATCAGACAAGGCCTCTTAGAGAAGGTGAGATTCCTACCCAATTACAGTAGAAAGAAATTATGATGACTATTTTTTTAGAATTATTTAATTTTATGTATTAGTTTTATTTTTTTTATTTGACCAGAGAGAGATGGGGGGTGGGGGAGGGAGTGGTGGGAGA
The DNA here is from genome assembly GCF_000334495.1 of Tupaia belangeri chinensis. Taxonomy (NCBI): domain Eukaryota; kingdom Metazoa; phylum Chordata; class Mammalia; order Scandentia; family Tupaiidae; genus Tupaia; species Tupaia belangeri. The sequence goes on from NW_006204759.1 coordinate 3,754,510, forward strand.
GGGGATGAGAAAACAAGCCACCAGATCTGGGACTTGAACCACAGTTGGCCATGTAGGAGTCCAGGGCATTAACCACCATGCCACCTGCCAGCCCCATAATGTCTATCTTAATATAGAAAAACAAAAGCTCAGAAGTTAGATCCTACCCATAGCCATACAGCTATCAATTACAGACCCAGAATCACATTCTTTGTATGACTGCATTGCTACTCCCTCCTTGTGATCACACTAAATAAATTATAGCCAAACAGTCGGAACTTCTTGTTCTAAAAAAAAAAAAGTTTTGCTATAGATTGCATGTGCTCACTGAAGAGAGAGGAAAGAAAAGTGAGAAACACACCCCTGGATTGCCACACTGCAATCCTATCTCCTCCATTGTCCTCTTGGGATTTGGGGCACACACATGCCCAGCATGTTTTTCAAGCCACACAGTCCAGGACTCGGACTTCACAATGGGCCATGTGGGATCCAGTCATTTTAACAACCACACCACTGGCTGGCTCTAGAACTTCTCTTTGGAATGTTTTCTGCAGCCATTCTCCAACTCTCCTCAGAATCCCGACATCAACTCTTTGCCTGGTTTGATCAACCATGACATAGTGAAGAAGGGAGAAAAGGCTCTTGGGAAAGTGTAGGAAGTTTAAATGTGGAAAGGACAAATAGAAAAGCAGGGAGAAGTGAAGATTCTTAGAAGCTAAGCTATCCCTTCTTCTTGGTGAGTACCCTGCACCTCTCAGACCTCAGAGATGGGAGAGACTGGTAGATTGTCTAGTCGGGTTTTTCACCTCTGACTACACGTTGCCAAAGAGCTTTCTTTTAAAATATTATCAGGACTCCACTCTGAGACAATCTGATTTTATCAGCGTGGGTAATCTGGGTTAGAAGCCACTGATTAGTTCAAATTCCTGTTTAATGACTCTCATCTAGTAGTGAAACTTCATATAAAGTAGTCTGCCCCAAAATTCAGGCTGGTAGAGCAAATCCTCCTTCACAGTTTAATGAGACACAGGCGAAAATTTGAAGAACGAGCCTTAGGCAGCATTTTAAAGGAAAGATAAAGATGGGGAAGAGAAAGGGAAAAAAGCACTGTAGCTGACAAAAATATCACATACGAAAAACAGAGGCCATGATGACAATGTCATGAGAGGCTAAAACGTGAGATTTTCTGAGTCTCACATTCCTCAAATATCTCCGTGAGGAGTACAGAACTAATCCTGAGAAGTGAGCTTGATCAGTAAGAAACAGGGTTAGTGACAGGTCTTGGCAGTCAGGAAGCAGTTTTGATTTAATCGACAATAAGGAAAAGGCTCAGTGTTCCATGGTGCAGGAGAGCAAGCTGGTTGGTTATTTCAAATAAATATTTTTGAATAATTACTAAGATTGTTCTGGGCCCTGAGATTCAAGATAGGCAAGGTCCCTTGTGGAGCTTCCATAGGAATAAGTAAACAACACATAAACATATAAATCATGCATATAGGTCATTTCAAACAATAAAAGTGCTTTAAAATAAATGGATCGAGTAATACAGCCAAGGGGAACAACTGGCTGCAGTTAGACAGAGTAGTTGGAAAGAGCCACTGCTGAGAAGGTAACACCAAGGCTGGAGCCTGGAAGATGGGAAGCCAGTCACGTGGAAAACAAGAGAAAGGCCTGAAGGCTGGAAAGAACTTGGAGGATGTGAGGGACAGGAGAGCAATGTCAATGGGGAGCAGGACAAGAGGAGAGCAGAGAGGGGGCTGCGACCCTAGAGCCAAAGATTCAGGCAGGGTTACAAGTCTAGATTTTGTTGAGACTAATGATTCTTAATTAGAAATGCCAACTGGCATTACCTAGGGAATCCCCCCACACACAACCTATCACAAACCACTATAGCAGTGCTTCTCTAATTCAGGCCAATGAGAATCACCTGAAAAACTTTACAAAAAGTCTGGTTCCTGGGTCCCCAGAGTGTCTGATGTAATTTATCAGGGTAGAGATAGAAATAAACTGAGTTTACCAGGTGACTGTTTTTTTCCAAGAGATTTTTGCTATAGGGCATGTGCACTTGCCAGAGAGACAGAGAGAGGCAGAAAGACAGAAAGCGAGAAATAACTCCCCAGGGGAACAGCGATACCACAAATCTTTCTCCTCTCGAGATTTTGGGCATGCACGCACACACACCTAGTGTGAGTCTTAAGCTGCCGGGTCCAGGACTCAAACCACGGTCAACTACATGGGAGTCCAGCGACATAACCATTATGCCATCTGCTGGTCCCTCACCAGGTGATTTCTACTGACTTAGGAGGGGTAGCATTTTTTTTTTGGAGAGATTTTCACTGTAGGGTGCGTGCGCTCGCCAGACAGACAGAGAGAGACATAGAGACAGAAAGCGAGAAATCACCCCCCCAGAGGGATGGTCACGCCGCAATCCCTTCTCCCCCATTCTCCTCTCGGGATCTTGGGCACGCACGCACACACGCCCGGCGTGAGTTTCAAGCCACCGGGTCCGGGACACGAACCGCGGTCGACTACGTGGGAGTCCAGCGACATAGCCATTACGCTAACTGCTGGTTCCCGGATAGGGTAGCATTTTCTTATATTGGAGTCTCTGCAGGCAGAGCCAACCACATGTGTGCTGGAAAAGCTTCTTCAGTGGTTCTGAGGCACTTCTGCCTGAAACCGCTGGTCCAGAGCAGCAGTACTCAACCAAGCCACACTGCAAAATCACCTGGAGCTTTAAAAAACAAAACAGAGTGAAGAATACAGGAGTGACATGAGGGATTTGGAGGCTCAAAGGTCCAAGTCCCTTTCAGATCAATTAATACCATAATGTGGGGACACATTTGGAATATATCCACCTTGTCTTAGACCTTTTTTCCCAGTGCACCCTCACCTTCTATACCATTTCCCATCAGAATAGGAGCTCCTGTATTTTGTGGCACAACATGACTCGTTTTCATAGTCAACAATAGAATGTCTTGCACACAGAAGGCTTTTAATGAATATTTCCTAAAATTTGCTGCACAGAACTTAACTGCAGCTATCAGGAGGTAAAATACGCATTTAGGTAGACACACAGTTAGTTTTGCTTTTGAATATTCTATGTATTTGGTAATATCCAAGGTAAACCTGATATTGAAGCAAATTTTAATTACACGTGTCACAAAAATGAAAAGGAGAACCCTTAAAACTACTGCCAGATTAATTACCCACTTTCAGTTTAGTAAGATCACTCATATGCTTCACAATGCACCTCTCAACTGTCTCCTTTATAAACTGCTGGTTGTCTAGGATCTGAGATAAAAAATTTAAAGGGGGAGAAAAACCAAACGTAATTTCTTTCTTTTTCTTGCTTCCTGAGAGGATCAAGACTGGAAACCAGTGCACCCTGGGGATCCTGTGTTTTTAACTCTTGATGGGAAGACCATTCCACTGGGTGGAGACTGTACCGTGTACCCGGTGTTTGTAAATGAGGCCGCATATTACGAAAAGAAAGAAGCGTTCGCGAAGACGACTAAACTAACACTCAATGCAAAAAGTGTTCGATCCTCTTTACATTAGAAATTGCATCCAGCTCACTTGTTATACAGTATCTTGAAAACTGTTAGTCTCTGAGCTCCTCAAGAGCCTCATTATCGTGCCTTATCTAACTTCAGATCCGCAGCACCTCGCCCAGTGCCTTACATGGTTCACATACAGGAAAATTACTCAACAAAAGTATAAACGAATGAGTACCTTTTAAAGCTATCATACTATGTTACATCAAAAAGCTATGATGGAGGGACCGGCAGTTATCGTGATGGTTATGTCGCTGGACTCCCACGTAGTCAACCATGGTTCGTGTCCCAGACCCGGTGGCTTAAAACTCACGCCGGGCGCGTGTGCGTGCGTACCCAAGACCCCGAGAGGAGAATGGAGGAGAAGGGATTGCAGCGTGACCATCCCCCGGGGGGGGTGATTTCTCGCTTTCTGTCTCTATGTCTCTCTCTGTCTGTCTGGCGAGCGCACGCAACCTATAGCGAAAATCTCTCCAAAAAAAACAGCAATGACGGGGGGCGGGGGGGGACCAGCAGTTAGCGTAATCTCAAAAAAAAAAACATAAGACGGGGGGGGGGGGGGGACCAGCAGTTAGCGTAATGGCTATGTTGCTGGACTCCCACGTAGTCGACCACGGTTCAAGTCACAGACCCGGTGGCTTAAACTCACACCGGGCACATGTACGTGCGTGCCCAAGATCCCGAGAGGAGAATGGAGAAGGGACTGCGGCGTGGTCATCCCTCCTGGGGGAGTGATTTCTCACTTTCTGTCTCTTTCTCTCTCTCTCTCTCTCTCTCTGTCTGGCAAGCACACACGCCCTATAGCAAAAACCTCTCCAAAAAAAGAGAAAAAAAAGAAAAAGCTATGACAAAGTGGAATGAGTTTATTTTTGTACCAAAAAAAAAAGTTTTTAAATCCACGTATAGTTTTTTTCATAATATGCATTTTCCATGACCTTTTTGAAGACCCCCTCATATTTTATGTGTGTAGTTTATTCAAAGAAACGTGCTTCCTATTTCTATATTGCTTTTTATGCATTATACTCACAGTTTAACATTCTTAATAAACAAACTTTAAATTCAAAATATAAAATCAATACTATGTACAATAAGTTATGAACTTGAACATAGAATTAAATGTATATTTTCAAGTAATGTATGATTGCTACTAGAAACTAACAGTGTAAACTTGGTATTTTAAATTTTTTTCTCAAAATATTTTTATTAATAAATTTTAATTGAAAATTATATATTTTATGATATACAACACAATGTTTAGAAATATAAATACATTATGGAAAGGGTAAATTGAGATCATTACCATATGTATTATTTTATTTCCTTATTTTTGTGTGGTGATAACATAAAATCTACTCTTTTAGAAAATTTCAAGTACAGAATACATTTCATTATCACCATGTTATACAATAGATTTCTTGAACTTATTTCTCTTATCTAACAAAAATTTTATATTGTTTTGCCAATATCTTCCCAATTCCACTATCTCCACCCCCTAGTAACCAATATCCTATTGAGTTGTTGAAAAAGTCATGATGCATTTTTGCATAGAAAAAAATATGTCATGACTTTCCAGCAGCCCAATATTCCCTGCTTCTGAGTTCAACATCTTCAGATCGCACATATGTGAGATCGTGTGGGCTTTCTCTTTCTGTTCCTGGCTTATTTCACTTAGCAATGAGGTCCTCCAGGTTTTTCCATATTGTTGACAATAGCAGGATTTTTTGTTTTTGTATTTGAATTAATAACTATGCATTAAGTACAGCCTATCAACTTTAGAAACAGTTGGGATATCCATAATATATTTGTAAATGTTCTTAGAGATGAAATGTAAAAAAGAAATGAGGGCTGACTGTAAAGATGACATAAGAAAGCAAGCAGAAACTGAACTGTCCTTTCTCCTCAGACAATAGCCCACAAAGCATCAGGGCTGTGCTGTGCCCACTGCTCCGCCCTGAGCTTGGGGAGCAGAGCTTCCTCAGGACCACGTACCTGGAGAAGCTAGCATTCCTTCCTAACACAGAATATTAAAATATAAGTACAAAAAGAGGCACATTTTCACAGCCATCACTTCTCATTTTGGAAAGAACATGCTTGCTCTCATTTCTAGGCAAATCTGTGAGGTGATCCTTGGGCTCCGGCAGCTTCCAGCAGAGGTGAGAGGACCAGTACCGGAGGACAGTCGACACTGGTTGAAATGTGGCCCAAGTCCATGTCTCTGATTCGCAGATACCTTCTTCCAAGACATTTCCTCATGTCCTAAATGACCAAATCTCTCACCTCCCTTGATTCTCCTCAAAGGACCTCAGGCTGAATGCTGCCTCTTCCCTGTCTAGGGTAAACTCTATGCATTGAGCTCTTCTCCCCCACCCTCTCTGCACCCTATTCCTCTGAGATCACTATCAGCTGGACCTTGTGAGCCCCTCGTGCCCATGCCCTTAGTTCATGGAACTGACCCGTGGCCAGGGCTATTCCAGAGGGATGCCTCACACCTCTCCCACAGTAAACATCACAAGACTAGAGGCACTAAACCCCAGACACTAACCCAGACATACCCTGATGACTCATTCTATTGATTGATAAGCTGATCTGTATTAAAACCCCTGAACAATGTATGTCTATGTTTGATTCATGCATGCTTTGTTCTTGGCCTATAAAACCTGAGCCTGTATTCAATGACTGAATGAACTGTTCTCCACCGAGCTATCAGTGGGGCATCCCCAGTAAGTAAACTCATGTCTTTCTCTGCTGGACCTCTGAGTGTGTTCTTTGGAACTGAAAACATTGTGGGCAAGCAACCCCCAGATTTGGGGGGCCCCTGAGACCCTTGTCCAATTTCAATAGGACCCTCCTCTCTTGGGGCACAGCAGCCAAATAAACAGCATTTTTAATCCCATGATTTAGACCCCCAAGGAATCTATGTTCATGGGTTTAAATGCACCAAAAATACTGACACTACCTCAAATTCATTCTTTTAGAGCTAACTCCAATTAAGCCCATTTCGCTCCATATTCAATGTTGTATAGAATTCAATTAAACTGCTTCTAAGTTTTTAGCATTTGTTTTTGTACTTTACCTAAATTAGTTTCATTGGAATAAACTCTCTTCTTTCTGAGTTCTGTAGTAAAAATTCCATTTATCAAACAGCTTTTGTACATAACAAGTTTCACCAAGCTTCCTTCACCCACTGTGAATGTTCCATTGTGTTTTACTTGAGACCGATTTTTCTGGGTCAATTTTTTCCAGATGTAAATTTTGGCATGAATACTTTATTCTTCCAGAAAACCTTAGTCATTTATAAAATTTACAATGTGCAATGTAGGTTACTGTGGTTTTAGTTTTTGAATTGATTATCTCTATTTGGTCTAATTTTCCCTAAGTCAGTCTTTAGTCTTAGTGCTTCTAATTAGATGTGATTTTTTTGTTTGTTTAATCTACAACATATTGCTATGTGGTTTTAGCCACTTTCAGTTTTGCTTTGAGTATTTCACACAATCTACAGACTCATTTTAGTCATTTATAAGACGAAGGTGGATCGTATTAATAATGCTCCTCTCATGAGGTTATTATAAGGATTAAGAGGGCTAAGTGCATGCCTGGAGCAGGATATGTACTTAATGATTTATTCAAGTTCAAATTCCTAGCACAAAAGGCTAGACAATAGCTCTATTAAGTGGAGAAATAACTTTCACCATGATGAAACTATGTGCCCTAAAGCAGGATTTTTATTGCTCTAGATGTGAATACAGGTACATTTGTAGGTTTGATGGTTCAAAGTCAAAGATATTTCCATCCAATGACTTCCATATTACTGTGAATTAAGCAATAAAGCCAGCGACAGCTATTGGAAGGGAAGTGGTGGGGTCATGTGTTTGAGAAGTATGACTGTTTAAAACAATTCTTAGAAAATGGAACAGACAACTGGGCAATAAGAAGCAGTAATCTGTTGTAAGATTATATGACACAAGGTATGTAAAGTGCATGGCTCATAGGAGGCATGCAAACATCTATTTCCTTCTCACCGCCTTCTGCCATCTGTAATGGAAGAAATGGTCTTATTTCAGTCAAAGTAAGAATAACTTAGTTGTAGCCTTAGTTGTATCCTCTCTCATTGCACATAGTGCATATTCAATCTTCGTTTAGTTGGTTCTACATCCTCACACACTGCAAATGAAATACATTTTTGCAAAATTAGACTGAATCTCTTCTTTTCTGCAGAATGTTGCTATCGTTATGGAAGAGGTAGCCTGGCGCAGTGAGAAAAGGTAGTATTTCTTGATACCAGACTAACTAAACTTCAGAAAATCTGGGTCCTTGGCCCGGGGAGAAGTACAGTGACCTTTGTATGTCAGTCCATTGGTCTCTCCAAGTTTCAATTTCCCCACCTGTTAAATAAGGGTATAATAAGCACCAAACCTAGAAAGTTGTGTTATTCAGATAACTGACATGAATAACAGAGCTTTACAACTAGGGCATCATGTAATCTCAAAGGCTGAAAAAAATAACCAACACAATCCCCTTTGGAAGGTTATTTTTCACAGTACCAAGAGCCATAGAAACATTGACACTTACCGACCTAAGCATCCCACTCCCAAAAATATACCATATGATGGGATTTCCATCCTTTTCCTAACATTCCACACAGAATGACCCCTGAATGGCACAAACGTTATGAACCAAAGCCTGTCCAAACGAGGGTGTGGATTATGCATAATCCCCTTTTCTTCATCGCTCAGCAAAACACATCCTAGTGAAGGAAGTTATTTGGGGAATGATTTGGATTAAGTAGAGAATTCACCAAATGCAATACTTCATTATAAATTGGTTACAAGTTCCACAACCCATAAAGACAAAGCAGCATCTTGCCATGCAAGTTAAGAACTGCTATCCTTGGGACCAGCAGTTTGCATAATGGCTATGTCGCTGGACTCCCATGTAGTCGACCGCAGTTCGAGTCCTGGACCCGGTGGCTTAAACTCACACCAGGCACATGTGCGTGCATGCCCAAGATCCCGAGAGGAGAGGGAGGAGAAGGGACTGCGGCATGGCCATCCCCCTTGGGGGGTGATTTCTCGCTTTCTGTCTGTCTCTGTCTTTCTGGTGAGCACACGCGCCCTATAGCAAAAACCTCTCCAAAAATACAAAAAGAAGCAAAAACCTCTCAAAAAAAATAAACTACTATCCTTAAGAACTCAAAATATATACATATATATGCATATATATATATATATGTGTGTGTGTGTGTATGTGTGTCTCTCTATATATATATATATAGACACAGACACACACACATATATATGAGTTGGGCTGACAAAAAATAATGATAATAATAATATCAGTTCTTTTCTGTTCATTCTGTCTTTGCCTCCTCATGTAACTCCTGTAAGGTAGCAGGAGGGATTTATAGTTCGGGTCTCCAGGTTGAGCCATTTATTTATATTTTTGCAAAATAAGTTGACAGCCAGCAGAGCATAATGGAGGTCCTAAGATTTGAACCATTATCACTTCTAGCTATGAACCCTTGGACACATCACTTCAGCTCCCTGGGTCTCTTCTTGCTTAAACTGCTTCCTTCTCAATTTGCTGAGTAATTCAAATGGGGTGCTAGACATGCACACACATTATGATGTAAACACCATACAAAGGTGACGTGACTTACAGCTCACTGGCTCTATCCCTGAGCTAGGACCAATAGCAATGCTTCAGATCTCAGATCCTTCTCTTTATCTACTCCTGTTAAGCAACACTTAAGACATTCTCATCAGTCTTCATATCGACACATCCAAGACAAGAAAAAACAATGACCAAACATGGCAAAATAAATATTTATTAGAAATCAAATAAGCATTTCTTCCATGGCACTAAAATATCCTTACTTTTTTCATGATTTCTTTCTTTAACACAGAGTTTCACAGACACACCACTAAAAACAAGTGTATATAACAAGTATTTGTATATAAATTAGAATTTATAAGGACCTGGCACACTCGGGAGAAGGGGATGACAATTCTGTGTTGAGAACCAAGATCATAGTAAAAAACATATAAATAAAATCAAAACCCAAGTATGGTTTACAGGCCCGGATGCTGGCTCATTTACCTGGGTGTCCTCCAGAGCAAAAGGACATAGTTTACCCAGGCCTTGAGGAAGGAAAGGAATGTCAATAATACTGGTCTCTTGCAGGCAGGAGCCTTCTAAGAACTTAATGACTTCACAGTACAACCTCGCACACCTCCCACATCCCAGGGAGAACGGTAAGCACCCATTTAACTCTAAACAGATGCATCACATAATGTCTAGAATAATGTATTCTTCCTGAGGAACAGTTTAGTGAAAAGAGCATTTGCAGCCAAAACCATTTTCTGAGCATGGGTGATCCCATTCCTACACACACTTTCCCTTTAAATCACTGAAATGTAAATCATGGAGTTTTGAGACATCCTGATGGGCCCACGGGCTCAGTGGTGTGCATGAGTATTGTGTGCATGTGTCTGTGTGGTTTTGTGCACATCTGTGTGCACACCTGAGTTTTGAAAGTCATAAGGATAATAGGGACAGTGTTGGCTGCCCAACAACTAATCTGAGCAAAAAACTCTAGTCCCCCAAAGCCAACCATGAAGATAGGCTCAAATGTATTCAAGGTGGATATCTGTGGTCCAGGAATCAGGACATTCCAGCCTTCCATCTTACATGACTTCCTGCGTGACTTTGAACAACTCAATTTCCTTCATAGAGCTTTAGTTTCCAGATATAAAATGAGGAAACTGGTCCTTTTGACTCATTACTTGAGTCATCGCTTCCCTTTGCCTTGGTAAACCTACCTCAGCCCAGAGCTTCTAGGCTGTTGGGATGCTTCTATTGGGAAGAACACCTGGTACATAAAATGCTCTTCCCAACAAATTATATTCAAATCCCCAGAGAGCTGCTTTTCAGAATGTGTGAGAAGACAAATATCCAGTTACTGATTTCTAGTGGGTCACTAGAAAAGTAATGATGTATTTTTGCATAGAATAACATAGAAAAATACAACATGACTTTTCCAACAACTCAATATTTACCTAACCTCCCAGCTCTTATTCAGGAGGAAAACAAAGCTCTGTATGGTTTTGTCTATTAATATCCAAGTCGAAGCAATTCTGGAATTCCTAGCTTCACAGTTTAGAACTTGGCACCATGGATCCAAATGACTATACTTCAAACCAGTCAGGTTAAATGTAAGGAAGTGACTCCAGATAGCAAATGCTAATTTGTAGACTTTCCAGACTAAAAGGGCCCTTGAAGTCATCCACACCATTTTCAACATCCCTAATAAGAGCTCAACCAAGCTTCTCTTTAGATATCTCCAATATCTGGAGCAGCTGCTGGATGGAATTGAATCCAAATCTTTCTCTACCTTTATTAGTTCTGCCCATCTAGAACACATCTCTTCTTCCTGTCCCCATGACAGTCCTCCTCAAATCTTCTCTTCCCCAGAGACATATGCCTAGTCCCTGGTCCGCTGCTCATGTCTCCGCTGGTCTGACCGTCATAGCTTAGAGTACTAGTTGACTCCTCGAGTCATCTAGGAGAACAGGGGCTGCGGCAGACTGTGAAACTTCAATAATGTGTCCTCTCATCCCACCTCTGCCTAACCAGCCCAACGGGGGCACACATGCCAAGTTCCTGGGGCCAGGCTAAGCTGGCACTCAGAGTGGCCCAGAGCAGAGAAACCAGTCCAGAGTAGATTGTTTGGCTTGGACCCCATACTTCCTCAAGTCAGATTAATTAGTCCATTGCCAAACTATCTAAAGACCAACATCTTTCTGTGCCATTTAAAGTTAAAACTCATGGTTACCCCTTTATACTTCTACCTCAAACATTCCCACTGACTCCTTTTACCAGATAATGGAGGCAGAGTGGATTTTCTGGCTGTTTAGGCCCTGGTCACTTCACCTCTGCCCCCAAACTGACTCTGTGTAATCGGAGGGAAGAAAAAACTCAGAGGATAAGGATCTAAAAATAAGGCCTAAGTTTGGCAAATGCTTCACTCTCACAAGCCTTCCCCTCCAACTTCAAAATTCACAGTTAACAAAATGTTTTACTTAACACCAAAGCACTTCAGGTATTTTGTTAAGTTCCCCCCATGAGAAATACTGATGTATGTACTAGTAACCTCTGAGACCTAAGACCACATAAATAGAGCAGCTGCTATTTCGGCTTCAGATGAAGCTACGATCCCCGCTCGCAGGCATGTGCTGTTGCGAGGCAGGACAGGAACGTAGCCAAGCCCTTTCACCCAGATCGCAGCGGCCCCGGCAGGACCTGCTGGCTGTCTCATGTGGACTTTTGTGTGTGTGAAGAAAAGCTTTTTGTCCTTGCTCTGGCCACCCTGGGGCCAAGTATATAATACTTACATCCAACCCCAAAGCCCAAAACCTATGTCTCAGCTTTTAAAATCATGTACTTCAACTGAAGTAATTTTCATTCAAAACTGAAATGTCTTTTCTATATTGAAAATGAAAACTCTGTGTTAATTACGCCACTAAAAACATCTCACAGTTTGAGATAGTGTGAGCCTTGGGTTTCATTCCAAGGGTGGTTTCCTGAAAGTCCCAGAAAGGCATTTCCATAACTCACTCCTCTCCTCCCCCAGAATATCCGGCTCAGTTCAGTTCCCTGCACAATCTGGAAGGGGATCAGGTCTCCCACAAATTCAGGTGACCCAGTCAAAATGGAGGAGGTGACAGAATATGTAGGCTGGGGTGGGGGCTGAGAAGAAAATGTCGGAAGGGCGGGCATCTCCCTGTTCCTCAGACACCTGCCACCATCTCTCCAAGCAGACCTACAGTTGGTAAAACCAGGGCCTTCACCCAGGACAACAGGAGACACCCAGGCTCAGGACAGGACTGCTGGCCTTGGGTTTGCTGAGTAACAAAATCAGGGGTGTTTCCCACTCTGACAAACCGAAACCTGCCCCTCAGTTCAGTCACCAGCTCGGCATGAGGGTGTTGTTGGCTTCCAGGCCAGCAGAGCCAGGGTCCGCCACTCTACACAGTCCCTAAGCATGGAGTCTGGGACTCAGCTTGCAGCATCAAACAGCCCATGTACACATCAGCTCTGGGCTCTGCTTCTATACCGAAGTTTCCGGAAATTCTTCTATTTCATCAAATGCATTGAGAGTGGTTTTGCTGTTGCTCCTAGACGAATCCTGGATTTTGTTAAAATCTGCTTATAAAAAAAAAATCCTATTTTAGATATATAGCACTCTGCACGCTATGTCTTCACATCTTAGTACACATCTAACTTTAAGAATTTGTTACAACTACGGTTCTAAAATGTCAGCATTCTGGCCCATAGCACAGTGACTATGTGCTATGCATAGGGAGCCAGATCCCACAGGGTCAACTCTGGTTTGAGTCCCAGCCTCAGCAGGTTGAAAAATGTGCCGAGCACATGTGCACGTGTGCCCCAAATCCTATAAACCAAGACAAATGGAGGAGAAGGGATCACAGTGTGACCACACCCAGTGAGAGGTGCTTCCTCTCTCTTTTAATCTCTCTTTTTGTCAGGTGAGTGCATTTTCCCTCTGGCAATAAATAGATAAAACTATCAGAGCTGGAAGGAACCCAAGAACCAATTTCATTCAACCTTCCCATTTACAGACGAGGAAGCCCAGGGTCTCCAGATTTGATTAGTCCAAGTTCACATGGTCAGACAGGATCATGCCCCATACCATACCACTTCACAGCCACAGTACCTGTCCGTCTCACAGGCCCTGGGTCTTCATTCAGGAAGGAAACGTGAGTTTTCCATTCAGTCCACTTCACCTCGTTGATCCTGCAAACGTGATCGTCATTCTCACTACTTTGCAATTGCACTTCACTAAATGCAAACAAGTGGCACTGCCTTTGGGACGTCCTGGTTTCTGCATAGCCCCTTTCTGGATCAAAAACACTTCTGCCCGCATGGTCACACCAGTATTGCTAGGCTTTGAAATCTGCCCAAGTCTCCCTTTTCCCAGACCTTAGGGGATCAGCTCTCCCACCAGCATAGGGGACTAGAACTCCTATAAGTTACTCAGACAGGAGTAAAGGGTCCATCCTCAGACACCAGTAGCTGTGCCTGACTGGTGAGAGGGAGCCCACAGAGAAGGAGGGAAAAGGGACAGGAAGGTTGTAGCTGAGAGTTATGTGGGCTAAACTTGTATAAGTTCAGCTAGTGTTAAGGAAGTAGTTGGGTTCATGTTCCAATAAGAGCATACAGCGTCTAAAGTTAGATTCATCTGGAGATACGGCTTTGCTTAAGTTCACATTCAAGGGACATTTGTAGAGTGAAGGTGCCACAGTCAGAAATATGTGAGAGCTTGTTGGAAGGTTCTAGCAGAGGAGTGCAGCTACTTGTATACCCTTGATAAAGAACGGGCCTCCTCTACCCAGGAAGATCATCCCCTCATCAGAGCATGTGGCTTTGGGAAGGACCCACATGGAGCTGTGAGAGAGGAAGAGGACACCAGCCTGGCCAGCCAGATTAACCCTCTCAGTCTATGGGGTGACAGAGGTTGCAGCCAGATCGCCTTCACATGCAAAATCAAAACTATTTGTTAGAGAAAATATTACAATTAAAAACAATGGTTTCCAGGGCTAGCAGGTGCCATGGTGGTTAAGGTGCTAGATTCCCACATGGCCAACTGCAGTTCGAGTCCCAGACTGTTGACTTTCTCTCTCTCTCTCTCTCTCTCTCTCTCTCTCTCTCTCTCTGTGTGTGTGTGTGTGTGTGTGTGTGTGTGTGTGTGTGTGTGTCTCTCTCTCTCTCTCTCTCTGATAAAATTTTAAAATGATAATGATAAATAAAATTAAATAAAATAACTCATAAAAAATGCTTTTAAAAATGAAAAATGTTTTTAAAAAGAAAGAAGGGATGGTTTCCAGCAGATGGAAATTTCACAAGGAGAATTAGGTTAAGGTACCGTTATAGTCAACAAAGGCAGCCTGTAGAATCAAGCACTACGGCAGGGGGCAGGAAGAGCTGGTCTCGGAAGAAAATGGGGCCGTGGGCTGTGCAAGGACTGACAAAACTCAGAAAGCTGGGGATCTGTCCAGAGTAACTGTCTCACTTTTTATTTGCCAGTGATACAAGGTGCCTCAAGTCCCTGGGTGTCACATGCACTCACACAGGGTAGACAGAAGGACAGTGCCCAGCTGGCAGATCTTTTCTAAACCAAACACTGGACAGGGAGAGATGGTGGAAGCACCTCCAAAAGGGCAGTCTCCTTCCTGCCCCCTTCTGAAGTTCCAGAACCCCCATCTCAGGGTCTGCAACCTTAAAAGAGCAACTTCTACCTTCTTGGGTGGCCAGGAGAGACTGTGGAGCCTGTGGCGGGGCAAGTGAGTGGCAGCACAGTTTCTCTAACATCCCATTCACTGACTCGTCCCTCTCTAGCCACCCCCAAAGACTACCACAGCAAGGCCCTCCTCCCTCGGTTACCGCAGGCACAGTCGAAAATCTTCCTCTGCCACTTTACACAGCTCTCCCATCCGGAATCTGCTCCTCAGCCATTCTGGTAACATTTTCTCAAACTCCAAGATGGTTCTGGCTCTCTGGGGACATAAACAAGCCTAAGAAGGTTGCTCATAGTTAGCCCTGGAAGCACGGATCTGGATTGTGCATGCAGGTGCACACATACACCCCACACATGTAAGTGCATGCACACACATGCATGCACACACAAGTATATGCCTGCCCACACAGGTGCATACACAAGTGCATGTGTGTGTGCATGTGCACACATACATATACATATGCACAAGTGCATGCATAGCCACACACACACACACAAAAGACACTCACACACTTGTGCATGCACATATACACACCACCAAATGGCCCACCTCACCCTCACTGGATGCTTAATGCATAGAGAGATCCCACAAGTTCAGTTAATTTATAGAATTCAAAAATGAAAAAACTGAAGGCTTGGAAAGAGATCTGCATTGCTTTAGGCATGACATAAGTACTGTTTCCGAAAGTCTAGGAACTTCCTAACCTGATTATGTTAGGATCCTGGAACTACACGGTAGGGGGAAGCTCAGACCTCATGTAGTCCTGCCCCCCTCTCAGGCTTGAAATCCCCTCGGCAGTTTTCTTGGAGATAATTTTTCCAGTCTTCCCTGAACATTAACAATTATCCAAGTAAGAAGACCTTAACGATTAGAAACAGGGACATAGAAACATAGTAAATGGGTGTATCAACTGGACCAGGGAGAAATGGTCCCATGTTGAAAAATCCACTTTGTAAGCTAAATAATGTGATTGACTGTATAAAAGAAAATGAAACAAAAAAAAGTAAGTAAATAATATAAATAAAGAAAGAAAGAAAAGAAAAAAAGAAAGAAACAGGGACCAGCAGGTGACTTAAGGCACTGGACTTACTTACACATGGCCAAATGCGGTTCAAGTCCCACAGACCTGACAGGCTTCAAACTCACGCTGGGCACATGGGCACGCATGCTCAAGATCCCAAGAGGAGAATAGAGGAGAAGGGATTGCCCATGGCCATCCTCCCAGGGAGTGATATATATATATTTTTTTTTTTTGAGAGGTTTTGCTATAGGGCACTCACCATAAAGACAAGAGAGAGAGACTGGCAGTTCACGTAATGGCTATGTCGCTGGACTCCCATGTAGTCGACCACGGTGGCTTAAATTCACACCGGGCACATGTGCATGTGTGCCCAAGATTCTGAGAGGCGAATGGAGGAGAAGGGATTGCTGCGTGAC
>NW_006204759.1:3770819-3789919 GCF_000334495.1 Tupaia belangeri chinensis
GGGGGGTGATTTCTCACTTTCTGTCTCTCTGTCTCTCTCTGTCTTTCTGGAGCAAAAACCTCTCCAAAAAAAGAAAAAAAAAAAAAGACAGAGAGAGACAGAAAGCGAGAAATCACCCCCCAGGGGGGATGGCCACGCTGCAGTCCCTTCTCCTCCATTCTGCTCTTGGAATCTTGTGCACGCATGCACATGCTCCTGGCATGAGTTTAAGCCACTGGGCCTGGGACTTCAACAGCGGTCGAGTACATGGGAGTCCAGTGACATAGCCATTACGCTAACTGCTGATCCCTCAGGGAGTGATTCTCACTTTCTATCTCTCTGTTTCTCTCTGGCAAGTGCACACATCCTATAATAAAATTCTCTTAAAAAATGAAGTAAAATATAGAAATGTCCTTGTGTCAAATCAAAGCTTTTCTCCCTATAGTTCCCCCATGTACCTCAGTTCTGCCTTCTGGGCCACAGAAGAGGGCTGCTCCCTTTTTCACTGGTAACTCTGGGGATATCTGAAGGAACTCTCCCCCTCTTCAACTCTAGTTCCAACAACCATTTCTTCTAGGACATAGTTTCCAGTCCTCTCTCAAGCCTGGTCACCACCTCGAGACCTATCCTGTGGGTTGGTGTCCTCAGCATGTGAGGAGTATTAAGGCCAGAATGGAATAGAAAAGAACTCCCACCTGCATTGTCCTTCTTAATGCAACTTAATGTCACACTTCAACACACACTATCACACTCTGACTCTGAGCAGAGCACCCCCTTGAGAACAGCTTTCTCTCACACCTGCTGGGTTCAGCCACACTTCTTAGACCTTGTACTCAAAGACCTAGACTAAACCTGGCCAGTTACAGAGGAGATCATGCAGATTCCTAGGCTTTCCCCCCAGATCCAAGTGCTGATGGTTGTCAATGACTGTGACTCTACCCTATGGTGCCTAGGCTTACCTGTAGACGCCAGATCCGCTCACTCTCCTTGGAGACGTTCTCCACGGTCTCTCCCATGAGGGCAATGAGCATGTTGAGGAGGAGAACGAAGGTAAGGATGACATAGGTGATGAGCAGGAACAGGAAGAGGATGGGGTACTTGGAGTTCTGCTGGATGTTCAGGTCGCCAAGCCCTATGGTGAGCTTGAAGAGTTCCAGCACGGCGTCACTGAAGCTGCCATAAGAGGTGCAGTCCTTGTTGTCCTCAGCACACTTCTCGATCAGCGAGGCCAGGGCTGGGAGGACAAAGCAAGGTGGTCTTCAGCTTCTCTGTCTGGTTAGTTACCCAACAAGCTGCTTTTATTTGCATGCACACACACTGCAAGCTTTCTGCCTCCTCTCTGGTCACATAAGTCCCATCTCCAGCATCAGACCCTCTGGAAGCCTCATCAGGCTGGATTCTCTGCACTGATCTATTGCAGAGAGCCTTGCCCATCCAAGAAAGCCCACACTCTTCTCTTTCTCCTCCACCATACATCCGGGGCTTTGCTCACCTGCAACCTTGCAGAGCTGCTAATTATAACCTCTGTGTGTCCTTGGCTCTCTACCTAGGTCTGAGCTCTCCCAAGACTCTGAGATCCTGAGTCTTCCTAATGCTCTGTCACAAGGCCTGGAATTTGATATTGTCTTCTTTCCAACAAGTCACAGTAGTGGTTCATTGTTGAGTGAATGAATACATGGATGGATGAATGAATGAATAAGCACATGAATGATGGCATAAAAAAGCACATTTTGACCCAGGGAAGGTACAGCCAGATTAGACAGCTATTTAATTTCAAATGCCAGTGATCACTGAAAATACTAAACATGGGGAGTAGAGGGGGACATACCTTTCTAAGCAGAGATTAGAAATAAAATCAAGTCATGCTATTCCTCCTGTAGTAAAGAGATTTTAAGAGAGCTCTCCCCATTCTGGGTCCCTTGCAGACCTGAGCGCTCACAGATACACACCTCAAGCAAACTGTGAGAGGAAGGTATATGGAGGGTCAAAAGACATCACCTGGAAGGATTACTTTGCTCCTATTTTTCTAAGACCATTCATCAAATTCCTGTGAACTTTAGTTTCTCTGTCTATAAAATGGGGCTGAAAACAGCTGCTGAGCCTATCTTAAGTTGTGAGGGTCACATGAGATGATGTACAGGAAAGTGAGAGGCATCCTCCTAGTGCTGTGGCTAAGTGCTGTGCTTTGGGAACCGGATCCCACATGTCTGACCACGGTTCAAGTCCCAGCCGCAGCAGCTTGAGAGACATGCCAGGCATATGTGTGAGCATATGTGCCCAAACTCCTGAAGGGAGGGAGGAGTGAAAGAGAAGAGATTGTGGTGTTGCCATGCCCATTGGGGGTGCTCTCTCTCTCGCTCTCTCTCGCTCTCTCTGGCAAGCACACATGCCCTGTGACAATTAAAAAAATTAAAACAACAATGACAACAAAGAAAATGAGCGGCATGGACAGGGAAGAGGGACAGGTCTGAGTCTCTATGCCTCAGTTACTTTATCATCCAGGATGATGATTTCCACTTGACCAAGTTGTTGAGCGAAGTAAAAATGCTAAGCCCGGCAAGTTCCCCCGCCCCGGGGTAGCTGTGAGAAAGGCTGCCAGAGTGCTATGCGCTTTGTCATTCTGGAATCTGTATGAGGTGCTCTGCCAGTGTGGAAGTTGCTATTACTTATAAATCAACTTTACCTACTCCAAATCCAAGTAAGAACACAATATATACAAACAGGAACTTCAGGACATCATGCAAAATGACCTACAAAGAAGCAAACATGATTGACATGTGAGATTTGAGCACACACTGGCTGCACCCTGCTCTCCTTACTTCTTCCCAGCCCCTACCCTAACCACAGCTTCTCTCAGGCCATGTCACCTTCACCTGACTGAAACCCCTTGACCCTCCAAGACTCCGTCTAGGCCCTGCCTCCTCCAGGAAGCCTTCATTCTTGCTCCAACCCTAGGTTCTCTCCTCTCTCCACCTCCTGGAACACAGTCTGTCCCTGTTCCTACTGATTCCCCCTATACCTGTCTCCATGGGACCAAATCACTGAAATCCTCACACTTTTCCAGAGGGAAAAGGGATGATGGAGCCAGCTCATACCAGCTCACAAGGACAGAGTATTAAATTCTCACGAGGTTTCTGTCCTGGTTGTTCAGCACAGCCGTTGTTAACTGAATCAGACTTTCAGTTAGAAGAGGAACAAGTTCTGGGCTGGCCTCAGAGCAGAGCAACAGGTCCTATACATAGGGACCTAGATCCCACGTGGCTATTGTGATTCAAGGCCCAGCCCCAGCAGCTAGAGAAGCGTGCTGAGTGCATGAGCGTGGGTGCCCAGGATCCTCATGTGGTGGAGAAACAGAGGGAAAAGAGTGCAGCGTGACTGCGCCCACTGGGCTGCTTCCTCTTCCTCTCTCTCACCAGCTAGCACACATGCCCTCTAGTGATCGTGTGTGTGTGTGTGTGTGTGTGTGTGTGTGTGCGTGTGTGCGTGTTTATTTTTCAAATATTTATAGGTCCTAGAGATCTAATGGATAGCACAATGACATGGTTAACAATTCTGTATTGCATACTTGGAATTTATTGAGAGTAGACTGTAAATATTCTCAACACACACACATAAAAAAAAACTAACTTGAAATTGATCATCATTTCACAATATATACATATATCAAATCCTCACACTATAAACCTTCAATCTTTACAATTTGTTTGTCAGTATACCTCAAAAGCTTAGAACAAAGTTGTGTGGCAAAAAGTAAAATCAACCATATAAATCTACAATTAAGCAATGTTGAAAACAAAGATCATAACTGTTCCAAAACCATGATTTGCTAGTTATTTTGCTACACGTTACAATCATACTTCTGAGGTTATTTAGGTCCATGGTAGCCATAAGGTGGACATATTATATAATGGGGTAACCATGCACCTCTTCCCAGCTCTGTACGCAGTGACATAATGTTGGCAGTTGGAACTAGGCCACGGGAAGATATTCACACCAAGAAAACTGGTAAATATTACAAATCACAGGCTGACTCATTGTTTTGCTGATGTCTAGATCTAGAATGACGACAGCAATGGAGAAAATGTTAAGGCAGATTAAATTTTAAAATATGTCCCGTCTGTAGCCATTACATCGTGAACAGCACACAAACGCGCAAACTATTAGCCAAGTGGCAAAAAATACTGCTCACATCACTGACAAACTAAAGTTTCAACACAGGTCTTCATTGCTTCACTTTCATCTCACTGCTTCTAAAGAAAAATACCAACCAACATCCCTGTCGGAATAATGCCCACTTGTCAATTGCAACCATAAGTTAACAACAGACAATAGAGGTCAATAATACAACAAATCATTCTTCGAGACTCAGCTGGCTAGGTGGAATTTACATAAGGTGTACTGCATATCTTATTATTATTTGTGAACTATGTGCCACATGTCTTTTGTATCATAAAATTTATAATAAATGTTTGACTGTGTATACAGGTGTACATGTGTGTATATGCATGTGTATATGTGTGCACATGTATGTATATACCTACATGTGTATGCACACACACACACACATATTCCCCTTTCGCCAGAGAGTGGTGTTAAATATTTACCACCATAGCAATGCCCAAGAGGAGTAACATTCCTTCAAAGTGTATACCTTCCCAGAGCCCAACAAGCCCAAGCATTTTAAGACTTGGGACACTTAAAGCTCAACTAAAAGCAATGAGAGGCCATGGCATTCAGGAAAAATAGCCATAGCCTAGCCCTTATCACAACTCTTTTCCTCTCTTTTCCTCATTAGACCTCAGTTTCCTCATCTGTAAAATGGACATTCTCTGAGGGCCCTCCTGCCCATGCTGCTGTGGACGCACCTTCTGGATCATGACGCTGTACATGCCCATGGACTGGAACCCTCGCGTGTAGTAGAGCATGTTCGCCCAGCCCAGGGCCATGGCCAGCACGAGGCAGGCGAGGTACTCTTTGTAGGCAAACAAGTACAAGAAGACAGACAGTATCACAAGCACAGCTTGGATAAAACTGTTCAGGAGACACAGGAGACAAGGGCCTTACTTACTTCTCAGCCTCAGGGCGGAGATATTCAAACCCCTCACACCGCCCTGGACCCCCCTGAGAGGTCACTCAGTGGCTGAGTCTGGACTCAGAGTCACTCAACTACATCTAAAATCCAGCTCATAGGGCCACCTGGGAGTGCAGCGGTTAAAAAAAATAGGGATCTGGAACCCATGTGGTCAACTGCAGCTCAAACGCCAGTCCCAGCGCTTTGAAAAATACATTGTGCACCCTGGGCATGTGTGCCCAAGGTCCTCATGGGGTGGACAAATGGAGGAGAAGAGATATGGTGTGACCACAGTCCACTGGGGATACTTCCTCTCTCTCGCTCGCTCTCTCTCTCTCTCTCTCGCTCTCTCTCTCGCTCGCTCTCTCTCTCTCTCTCACTCTCTCTCTCTCTCTCTCTCTCAATGACAAATACACATGACCTCTGGCAATTAAAAAAAAATTAAAATCCAGCCTTGGGAATAACATTGCCAGATTCAAGTCAGGACCAGTGGCGAGTTGGGTGAAGTTAAAAATAAATAAATAAATCCAGATCCCCAAGGCCTGAAGTGATTCAGGGCTGTAGCCCACTAAGCTGCATTTTTCAATCACCCACCTGATTTCTGATTCCCATACAGATTTGAGAGCCACTGGGTAGACCAAAGATGTGGCAAATGATGGCATTTTTAACCAAAATGACAAAACTGCCAACATCTGTATTATAAGTTAATCACAACCAATCTACTTTTTTATCTTAAAAGAAAATATGGTACGCACTAAGTGAAATAAGCCAGTTACCAAAAGACAAATACTGTATGATTCCACTTACATGAAATAACTAGAGTGGGCAAATGCCTAAAGACAGAAAATAGAATGGTGGTTGCCAGGGGCCGGGGGATGGGGAATAGGGAGTTATTATTTAATGAGTCCAAAGTTTCAGTTTTGCAAGAGTTCTGGAGATTGGTTGCCTGTATAAGTTTTGAGCTGTATGCTTAAAAATAAGATGGGGCCAGCAGGTGGCATGGTAGTTAAGGTGCTAGACTCCCACAGGGTTGATCATGGTTCAAATCCCAGACCTGGTGACTTGCTTTTTCACTTTCCCTCTCTGGTGAGCACATGTCCCATAGCAAACTAAAAATAATAACAATAATAAATAAAATTAAATAAACAATTCTTTAAAAAATAGTTAAGACGGTAACTTTTATGTTATGTATTTTAGTACAATTGACTTTGTTAAAAATGCAGCATAAACCAAACACAAGAATGAAATCGATCCCTTAATGGCACAGACACTTCAGCCTGGCAGACACCTCAATAAAAACTCTTGCTTATAGTGCCAGATCATTTCCTTAATTATAAAATTATAGAATAAAACCAAAATTAGAGCACAGGAAGATTGTTTTTCTGGTGCAGTGAAGGGCAAACATCTGGCTGGTCAACTGCATTTGAGGCTGGAATGAGGAAGGGGGTCTACACCTTCCTCCACACTATCAAGACAAGATGCAGAGCCGCAGGACAGAGCACTGGGGCTTTTGATCTGCATGAAAGCCAGAGGCTGTCTAAATGGGTTGCTCTCTGGAATCGTACTTCTTTGAAGGCGCCAGACGAGCACATAGCTTGGATCACAGGGCAGTGCTACATCTGGTCTGGCCACTTACTGCAGCATCTGGGTGCCCCACCTCCCCACAGAGGTGACAAACCCAGTTCATGGCTCTGCAAGGCAGGTAATACTTCATAAGACGTCCAGGCATTTGGAGACATCGGGCCAAGATTCCAGGTCCTGAAGACCCAGCCTCCCAAATGCTCCGAGGAGAACTTCAAAGAGGCCTACGGAGCTGCGGGGCCCAATGTTCCCCATCCCAAACCCCAGGTTCTGTTGCAGTCCCCTGGAAGCAATGCTGAATCAGCCTGTGTTCATTTACAGACAGAGGCCTCATAAGCCTTTGATGTCAGCTGCATATGAGCTCATCCAGAGAGACTGCTGAGTGGGCTTTCTGGCTAGAGCCTTGTGGTCACCAGCCCTGCACCAGCTCGGGGTAAAGATGACTGGGAGACTGGGGATCCAGCGTCACTGAAGCTCCACGTGACTGTCCATGACTCCCTTCCCTCCTCTGGAGCTTCAGTGGTGTCTATGGATGCAGCTTAATGATTTCTCAGAAACTGTCCAGTCCTGATTTGCCAGGGTTCAAGAGAGCAACTTTCAGGTCCCAGGCAACTAAGAGGGACTGCTCTAGAACATCTCGTTATTAAAAAGTAAAAGAGGGACCAGCAGTTACCGTAATGGCTATGTTGTGAACTCCCATGTAGCCGACCGTTGTTCAAGTCCCGGAACCGGTGGCTTAAATTCACGCCAGGCGCGTGTGCGTGCGTGCCCAAGATCTCAAGAGGAGAATGGGGGAGAAGGGATTTCAGCATGGCCATCCTCCCTGGGGGGAGATTTCTCGCTTTCTATCTCTCTGTCTCTCTCTGTCTTTCTGGCAAGTGCACGTGCCCTATAGCAAAAACCTCTCCAAAAAAAAAAAAAAAAAATGAAAGTAGAAGACTGCTGAGCCTTTGCACCTTCCTCAAGCCACCTGCAGCTGGGGGTTCTATGACAAGGTGGAGCCATCCCTCACTGACACGTGATGGAGGGCACTCCCCTAAGGTTTTCTGTTCCTCTCCATGGGCGTCCATATGCCTGTCTTGCTGGAAAGGAGAGAGGAGATTCCTGGCCAGGTAATGATGGCAAAAGGACTGGGACGAGGTGACATGGTAGGGCACCTGTTCCAGAGGGACACAGTAGCCACAAATGTGGACTTTGGCCCTGCCTGAGAGGTGGTGAGCAAGGGGACAGACCTACTTACAAGACGAAGTGAAACCAGGCATCTGAGAGGATGGACTGCAGGTCCGAGGGCCTCAGCAAAAAAAAACCTAAGGCGGGAGGAAAGAAAACTGCACCTTCTTCGTGCCCCCGACTTGAGGAGCCACGGAGAGAGTGCTTCCCCAGGACTGAGACTCAGCGGGAAGTGGTGTGGAAAAGCCCAGCCAGAGCCCAGGTGAGGGATGCAGAAGGAGACTTGCATCTGGGGGACAGAGCTGACCTCATCATGGGAGCAGATGCTCCCTCAGATCTTACCTCTCTCACTCGTCCCCCATCCTCACCCCAGAACTTCCAGGCAGCACAGTCACTGCAGCTCCCTGCCATTTCCTGAGGAAGGCCCAGCTCTCCAGCCTCTGAGCCCTGTTCACTCCGTTCCCCCACCCACCCTGTAATGACCTTGTCCCAAGTGCCCTCAAGCCCAGTCCTACCCTTCAAAAGTGCCACCCCTGCCTTCGAGCCTCCTCCACCTCCCCTGTCCCCGATAAAAGTCATCTCCCTTCCTCTGAGCACTGTTCTGAACCTGACTTAGAGCCCAGTCTACCTTAAAGCCTAGCTCTTCATGCCCTTCTCAAATCCCCCACCCGATGTGAGTCCAAAGAAGGCAAACTCCCTCTGTCCTATACTCCCCCAGGGCCCCACACATAGAAGGTGTTCAGGATGTTCCTACTGAGTCACTGGATGGATGGATGGATAGACACATGGATAAACAGAAAGATGATTGGATGAAGAATGGAAAGATGGTGAGTAAGGATGCATGGTATCTGAATGGACCAATGAGTGTCTGGGCCGATGAGAGTCAGCAGGTGATTGGATAATGGAGGGGGAGGGGAGAGAAGATGTGCACTGAGTGGCTGGGAGGGGAGGTAAATGGTAGATGGTTGGGCAGGTGGATCGAGGGTAGATAGATGAAGTAGGAAGCATAGGCCCACCTCACTCATTTATTCCCACGTTATTACTCAGGAATCAAAGCCTTAGAAAGGACATGGGTCCCCAAAGCCCCAGCAGTAATGGGAAGAAGGAAGGACCAAGGCCAGGTCCTCTCTCAGCCACCTGACTGCCTCACAGGGCAGTGTGGAAGGGCTCAGTGCCCACCCACCTCTTTCACAGAGATACACATGGCCCAGATGAGCACGAACATCCTCCCTAAGAGCTGCAGCCACCCCATCTTGTGCGTCAGGGCCAGGGGGTGTGGGAGGGCCTGAGGAAGAAGAGAGACACATGGTCAGGATGGGGAATGCAGAGGGCAGGGTGGTAACAGCTCTGAAGGGACCAGAATGTGTACCGGAAGAAGCGTTAAACCCAGCTCTGTGGAGGGGCAGAGAAGCAATGGAGCTCCCTGCCTCCTGCCTTCCCCGCCCTCAGTGGGAACCCAGAATTCTACAGGCAGGAAGACAACCTGATCTATTCTAACGAGCCCTCGCACCCTGAGCACTTGTCCTTCCCAGAGCCCACCCATATCCAGATGCTCAGCAGGGCCTCACAACTCAGTTCAATAAAGCTGAGACTGTGCCCCATGCAATGAGTGGGAAATCAAGACCCGGGGTGGTGGGGATGCTTGTCTGAGGGACCGCCCCCTTCTCATGTTTCCTGTGGCCCTCACAACAGAAACTCCTAAGCACGTCTAGATGTAGACAGAGAGCCCAGGTGGGGTCAGGGTCTCCTAATTCTCCAGCTCTCCACCCAATACAGGTGCCCCCTAGAGCTGAACAGCTGGGGCTTAGCCCAGTCAGTACCAAGACATACTGTATTCAGTTTCCTAGAAACTGTGAAAGGTGACAAGGAGGACTCCACACAAGCCTCTTGGCCTCTCTGGGCCTCAGTTTCCCCATCTGTACATGGGGCAGCTTAGATGCACATGGCCCAGATAAGCACAAACTTCCTCCCTAAGAGCTGCAGCCACCCCATCTTGTGTGTCAGGGCCAGGGAGTGTGGGCGGGCCAGTTCCCCAGCTCTATTTCCCCAGGGGCCCACATACCTCCTGCTCCCGGGGACGGTAGTAAGAGACGAGGGTCAGGGTGATGTTGTAGAAGAAATAAAAGCAGAAGGACAGGAAGAACATGTACTTGGCAAATTTCTTCCACTTCATATGCAGCAGCGTGTGCAGAGGCTCCAGGGTCAGCATCTCATGCCGGTTCTAGGGGTCGGACACCACAACTCACCATGGAGATGAGAGAAAGGGGGAGGGAGCATTTGCCAAGGGACCACTGGGAGCTGAGTCTGCACCGCCCCTGGCAGAAGGGGACAGACAATGGACTGGATGGGCTGATGTCAGGAGGGTCATTTCTGGCTCCTGAGTCCCCTTCCCTGTGTACACCTCAGGAGCCCAGGGTTTCCAGCAGGAAGGTCTGAGGGCTTGGCGAGGGTTGGGGGCAGAGACTGAGGTTGCAGCCTCAGTTTGCATCCCCTCCCCTCACTGTGTGACCTTAGGTCAGCTCTCAACTAAAGGGCTGAAGCCCTTCATCTATAAATCTGATAACAATTCCTGCACTACCAGCCAGACTGTGGTGGGAGTCCAGGGAGACCCCAGACAAGGCAGGCTCTAGGAAGCAGGATTCTTGATAAAATATGAAGAAGGAACACCCGGCCTGCTGCCTCACTTCCTCCCAAGGGCTAAAACCCTCTCTGAGCTGATCCTTTCTCTACACCACCAGTTTCACTGACCTCCCTCCTCTGGCCTCCTCCAGAAAGGCTCCCCTGATTGCTCCAGCTGTACATGCCCTGACCCTCTACTGGTACCAGGTTTGGGGGATGAAAGGATTCCAAACCTGGCCTATATACTAGCAGGGGGAATGAGAGGAAAGTAGGATGGAGACAATCGATACCAACCACCTCCTCACTCAAGCCCAGCAGTCTGGGGCCAGAAGACCCCTACTACCACTCAGGTCTACAATCCAAAGTCAGCCTGGAACCGCTGAGCTCAGCCTGGGCCCTAGGTCCTGCCCGTTCTGTGCCGGATTGCCCATGGAGGCAAGAGAATGGGGGACTACGGGGCTAGTGGTACAGTCTTCCCAGTGCCCTCGCCTGCGGTCCAGCCTCTGCTCCCTGCCCTGCCCAGGAGACGCACGTCGATGTTGGTGTTGTAGACAATGATTTCCAGCACTGAGTTGTCCGTCGTGGTGTCCACATTGGTGAGGTCGTACAGCGAGGACGACACGGGCCCATACGCCCAGTCGGTAAACTTCCTAGACAGACTCCGGAGTGGCTTCTCCTTGATCTCACGACTGAGGATGTACTTCAGGATCTGGGGAGAGACGGGCGCCACTGTCAACCACAGAACAGGGTGGGGCCAGCCAGAGCAGGTGGCACCAGGGAAGATGCTCCCATCAAGCATGGATTGAGTCTCGCCTCTGTGCCTGATGCCGTGACCCTGGGCCAGCCGTACCTGTGAGATGCATGGGAGGTTTGCAGTCCTGCCCATCTCACCAGGGACTGTGACTATTAGACAATAGGTGAAGGGCCCTTAGCACACTGCAGAGAGCTGCACAATCGCTGGTAAACCCTTGCGCCAATGGGGGACTCGGTGAAGAATGCAGGAAGTGACCATTTTTCAAAATAATTTCTATTTGACCTGCTCTTGAGAAGCAGCTGGATGTGTTCCCAGCTTCCACATCCTACCTTCAGTCAAGGCCCCTCCCTCCAGTCAAGGCCCCTCCAGCCGAGGTTTGCCACTCTGGCCATGCACACGGTGATGCATGAGACCCGTGGGACCCGCTCTGCAGGTCCTCAACCCTCCAACTCTGGGCCCCTGGGGAGTTTTGCTTTTGTTTTTGTTTTTGTTTTAATATGTTAAAAAGTACATGTACTGACCAGAGAGAGACAGAGACAGAGAAAGAAATAAAATGAGAATACACCCCCATACAATGGGAGTGGTCATGCCACAATCCCTTTTCCTACATTTCTCCCTCCTTTCAGAATGTTGGGTACACACACACCTGCACGCACACACGCATCCAGTGTGTTTCTCAAGCTGCCACACCTAGGACTCAGACCACATGGCCAGCTATGTGGGATCCAGCTGCCTTAACCACCAGGCCATGGCCTGACCCACTGGGGAGCTTTTAAAAATTCCACACCAGTAACTATAAAATCCAAATCTCCAGAGTCAAATCCCAAGAGTCTTATTTGGAAAACTTCCTGGTGTTTTGGAAGCTCAGGCTAGACAGGGAGCCAGTGCTCTCCCGCTCGCTACTCTGAAAGCTGAGCCCTGGCTTATCCTAGGATGGCAACCGGGGCCCTGGGGTGCCAACCCAAGAGGAAGAGCCTGTTGAGGAGGACTGTGTCCAAGCACTGATCCCACATAACCCAGTGGGATTCCATCCCATCTCACATGACAGCCTTGTCTCCAGAGCCCAAGCAGAGAGTGCCTCTGAATAGAGCCGGGTCTCCTCATCTTGTACCCCAGCCTATAAAAACCCCAAGGGCAGGGAATCAGCAGTTGGCATAATGGCTATGAGGCTGGACTCTTATGTAGTCGACCGTGGTCTGAGTTCTGGACCCGGTGGTTTAAACACGCCGGGCGCGTGTGCGTCCGTGCCCAAGATCCCAAGAGGAGAAAGAAGGAGAAGGGATTGTGGCGTGGCCATCTCCCCAGGGGGTGATTTCTTGCTTTCTGTCTGTCTGTCTCTCTCTGTCTTTCTGGCAAGCCCACACACCCTATAGCAAAAACCTCTCAAAAAAAAAAAAAAAGCCCAGGGGCAGAGTCCTGCATCTGAAGCATTGCTGCACCCTTCATGCTCACCAAGTGGCAACTTGGGCAGCATCCAGAAAAAGCTTTCTGAAGGACACTGGATAAAGGAGAAACAGAGCTGGGTAGGGTGCAAGTGTCTCTCCTAGGCTGGCCATGATGGACATGTTATCCTCTAAAGAACAAAGAGGTTGGAGACCATGTTCTGTGCAGGAAATGTCCTTCCTGGGCTGGGGTGGCAGGGACAGCACATACCACAGGGGCATGCAGGGAAGTGGCCCTTGGAGGAAGCTGGAGCTGCAACCACAATTTGACCTTCCTCAGAGCTCCCAGCAAGCTGTGACCCTGGGTGTGGGCCGCATAGAGGGAAGACACAATTCCTTCTCTGTTCAAGTCACTCTGCATCTTCTCCTTCCCCCACAACAGAATAAAAAGGTCCCTTGTGGGCCCCAGCCCTGACCGTTGGGACAGGACCCAAGGTCCCCGCAGCTGACTGGGGAGGCTGGTGCCCTGAGGCTGGTACGGCTGTTGATCACTCAACAGCACCACCCACCCAGCGCCCTCCTGCACCTCCCCCACAGTCCCCTCCTGGGGCTGAGGAACAGCTTAGACCCCAGGATCTGACCCCTGAGAAGGGAAACGAGTCCTGAGCTTGATCTCAAACCAGGTGACGACACCAGCCACTGAGAGAGATCTGAGCCCTGCCATGCCCGAGTTTGCATCAAGACTTCCAGCCTCAGCTTAGCATGAGCTCCTTGGCCACATCACACAAGACACCGAGCAGCCACACTCCCCTGGGGGTGTGGCTCCTGGTTTCCACCTGGGAGACAGGTGAGGTCTTCCCAGAAGAGAGATCATTGGCTGTGACTCACAGCAGCCATTCCTGAATTCCTGCCTCATCAGAGTTGGGAGCCTCAAAGGATGGACACTCCCCTCTGCCCAGATGCCTCACCTCACAGGAATTCTCCACCACAGAGCATGTGAGACACTGTCACCTTGGACTTGTGGTCTCCCAGTATGGCTCCAGCAAAGGGGGCCCACGGCAAGAGACAGAAACACAGGCTTTTGGAACTGAAGTGGGCCCACGTACCGTGTCACATTGGCGCTGCGTGGTCACTTGGAACAAAGCCCCCACAGGCTACAGCTGCACTTTCAGACCTACAGCTGAGACCTTCCCAGCTGAGGCTGTGGTCTGAAATCCCCAGACGGAGCCCCTAGCCAGGGCTTGTGAATGCCTCCCAGACCTCCCACCAGCCCACCAGTGTGGCCCAGCAGAGCCCAGCACGGTCCACCTCGGCCCAGCATGGCACATCAGAGCCCACCTCAGCCCACCTCGGCCCACCTCGGCCCACCTCGGCCCACCTCGGCCCACCTCAGCCCACCACGGCCCACAACGGCCCACCACGGCCCACCACGACCCACCACGGCCCCACCACAGCCACCACGGCCCACCTCGGCCTTGCCCATCTTGGCTGCCAGCTGCAGCGGCGTGAGGCCATCCTTGTTGCGCATGGTCTCCAGCTCCCAGTTGCCGCTCCTCAGCAGGATCATGTCATACATGTGCTTGACAAAGTCATTCTGCGTCTTGAAGTCCTCGGCCACGGTCACCAGCGCATGCAGGATGTTGTTTCCCCGGGAGTCCTGCGAGGTGATGTCGGTCTGCTCATTCTCCATCAGCAGCTGCACAATCTCGGGCTGGTTGGTGCAGGCCGCCAGGGCCAGGGGGGTCTCCCCTGCGGAAAGGGGAGTGCTAGGGCTCTCTCGTGGGCTAGAAGCAGTGTCCCTCGTGTCCCAGGACCAAGGTTCAAATTTAGTGGGACTGAATTCTGAGTTCCCCTGGCCATTTCCCCATCTCTCACTCACACAGTGGGGAGACTGAAGCTCCATCACTGTAGTGGCCTCCTAACCAATCCCCCTGCTTTCACTCTGGTCCTCCAACATGTAGCACAGCAGCCCGCAAACCCTCTTCAGTCCCACCTCTCCCAAGACAGAAGCTCAAGTTCCAGTGACAGCCACGAAGCCCTAGTCTTCTGACCTTTCCTCCTCTCTCCATCTCCCCTACACTCACTCCCCCTTCACTCACAGTGGCCTTCCTCCTCCTCCTCCTCGGGATGCATCGGGCATTCCCCACCTCAGGGCCTTCGCACAGACCACTCCCTCTGCCTGCAGATCTGTCTGCATCCTCACTCCCTCACCTCCTTCGAGTCTGCTCAAACATCACCTTTTCAGCGAGTCGCCCTAACCACTCTATTTAAAATGGAAACCCATTTCCCTCCTGTCCAGACAAAACTCCTGGGTCGTCTTCCCCTGCTGTGTGTTGCAGTTTTTCAATAGCACTTAACCATTTTCTACATTGTACAGAACATTCTTACTTACATGTTCAATTTCGAGGAGCTCCCTCCCCACCTGTAATGTAAACTCCATGAGAGTAGGGGTCTTTGTGTTGTTCACTGACAGACTTCAAGCACCTAGAACAGTGCCTGATGTCGATGTAAGTGCTCAATAAATGTTTGCTAAGAAGGGAGAAGGTAGGACCAGCAGATGGTGCAGTGGTTACATGGCTGGACTCCCATGTAGTTGACTGGGTTTTGAGTCCCAAACCTGGCGGCTTAAAGCTCACACCGGGTGCACGTGCATGCATGCTCAAAATCCCAAGAGGAGAATGGAGGAGAAGGGATTGTGGTGGGACCATTCCCCCGGGGTGTGATTTCTCACTTTCTGTCTCTCTGTCTCTGTCAAGCGCACACACCCTATAGCA
This sequence comes from Tupaia belangeri chinensis, assembly GCF_000334495.1. Classification (NCBI taxonomy): domain Eukaryota; kingdom Metazoa; phylum Chordata; class Mammalia; order Scandentia; family Tupaiidae; genus Tupaia; species Tupaia belangeri. The sequence goes on from NW_006204759.1 coordinate 3,786,150, forward strand.
AAAAATCTCTCTTAAAAAAAAAAAAAAGAAAGAAAGAAAGAAATAGGGACCAGCAGTTGGTGTAATGGCTATGTCGCTGGATTCCCATGTAGTCGACCGCGGTTCAAGTCCCAGACCCGGTGGCTTAAACTCACACCAGGCACGTGGGAATGTATGCCCAAGATCCCGGGAGGAGAATGGAGGAGAAGGGATTGTGGTGGGACCATTCCCCCGGGGTGTGATTTCTCACTTTCTGTCTCTCTGTCTCTGTCAAGCGCACACACCCTATAGCAAAAACCTCTCCAAATAAGAAAGAAAGAAAAGAAAGGAGAAGGCAGGAGACTCACACAGGGTTACACAGCAAGCCTGAGACAGAACCAGGACTGAACACCAGGTGTCCCACTGCCTCCCTCCCCTTCTTCTCCCTCCTTTTCCCTGTGTTCATCTCATCGAACAAATGCACCCCAGCACAGGATTCTCCAGGTCCTATGGATGACAGGAGCATAAAATGAACTGGACAAGACCCTGTCCTCAAGGACACCCAGACCCATCCAGCCTTGCTGAAAGATACCCAGAAAACAAGTCAGTTGTGGGGGTGGGGTGGGAAGAGCAGACAGAAGGAGGGTTAACTACGCAGGTGCCTAAGTTAGAGAAAATGTTTGCTGCAGAGGCGTTGTTCGTCCTGCTGTGACTGCGGTGGAGGTCACACAGCTGCGTGCGTTTGTGGAGATGAGCAGACTGTGCACTAACATGGGTGAGCTTCACGGTGTCTCGATTACACCTGTAACATTTTTTTTGTTCGCCCAGAGCGTCCTAACCCTAAGTGCGATCAGTCTGGGGATGCCGATGCTCTCACTTCTGACTCTTTGACCAGTCCTGAGAGCCACAGGGGACAGAGACCAGCGCTGGATGCCAGGACACCTACATCAGCCCCTTCCCACACTGGGGTGAGTCATTTCCCTTCTCAGAACCTTCTCCTCATCTGTAAAATGGGCTGTCTCGGTCCCCCTCCCAGGCATCTGTTCTTATAGATGACTGTGCCTTCTAAGACCACCAGGTGACACTGCCGGACTAAGGGACTCTCCACCCCACTCAGCTCCCCACCTTCTCCCTCTCCATCTGCCCTGGCCGTCGCCCCAGCCCCCTTCCTGGCTCTGCCCCAGTGGCCGCGTCCAGTCCACCTGGCTCAGGGTAGGGCCCCTCCCGCCTCTCTACCGCAGGACCCGGCGCCCCAGCGCCCCCGGGAGCCGGCTGCACCCACCGAAGTAAAAGCCTTCGTGCTGGGACTTGGGGTTGAAGAAGACGCCCTTGGCATGCGCGTTGACGTCGGCGCCGGCCGCTATGAGCACCGCGGTGATGTCTCCCTGCCCCCGCTCGATGGCGATGTTGAGCGCCGTCTGCCCTGAGAGCGGAAGGGACGCGGGGCGCTCAGAGCCTGGGACCCCAGCTGCGACCTACCTCCTCGCCTTCTTCCCGGATCCGGCCTCACGCCCTCCGCGCACCGTGGGGAAGGAACACTGCCTGCCGGTGCCGCCCGGCTAGTCCCTACTTCGTGCCGCGCTTCACTCAGGCATACCCCGACCAGGGAACATGGGGTGCAATTTTAATCCTCTGCCCCCAGAATCTCACAGCCTCACTGAGAATGAGGTGCTATGACAGAGAGAGCAGCGTAAGCAGATCTCAGCCCCAGGGGTGGGGAGGAGAGGTGGGATTTCCCAGAAACTGATTATTTAAAATAGTTCATAGCATATTAAAAAACCCCTACAAATCAGTAAAAAGGTGAATAACCTAAAAGAAAACCGAGAACATGTTATAAGCACCTCCCAGAGGAGAGAAGATAAACAATCAATAAGCGAAATGAAACGTGCAGTAATCAGGAAATTAAAATCAGAACCTGAAGTTGACACTTTTTGCATACCAGATTGACAGAGAAAAAATAAAAAAATAAAAATAAAAAAAAAGAAGTTGGATAATTTCCAGTATTAGTGACAGGTCCAGAAATGAGTGTTTTTGTACCCTATTGTGGGGGAGAGTACATTAGTATCCTTTGGAGCCAAATTTGGCAATAACTATGATAATTTTAATTATGCATGCCCTTGAACCCAAATAGTCCAAAACTGCGGTCTGCCATGTGCAGTACGGTCTGCGATATTGACATAGAGAAAAACTGGAAACCATCTGTTAAGAAAGAAATGGTGGAGGACCCAGCAGATAGCGTAATGGTTACACCACTGGACTCCCACATAGTTGATCGTGGTTCAAGTCCTGGACCCGGTGGCTTAAAACTCACACAGGGCATGTGTACGCGTGCGCCCAAAATCCCAAGAGGAGAGTGGAGGAGAAGGAATTGTGGCAGGGCCATCCCCCTCAGGGATGAATTCTCACTTTCTGTCTCTCTTTCTGGAGAGCACACATACCCTATAGCAAAAATCTCTCTTAAAAAAAAAAAAAGAAGGAAGAAGAAAAAGAAAGAAAGAAAGGACGAAAGAAAGAAAGAAAGAAAGGACGAAAGAAAGAAAGAAAGAAAGAAAGAAAGAAAGAAAGAAAGAAAGAAAGAAAGAAAGAAAGAAAGAAAGAAAGAAAGAATGGGGCCAGCCAGTAAGTGGTCTGGTGGTTAGGGCACTGCACTCCCACATGGCAGACAGCAGTTTGAATCTTAGACCTGGCTGCTTGCTTTCTCATTTTTCCCTCTCTCTCTCTCTTTCTGTTTCTCTCTGGTAAGTACATGTACCCTATAGCAAATTTTAAAATAATAATAATTCATAGAATTAAAATAAATATTTTTTAAAGAAAGAAGAATGGTGAAATTAGTTGTGCTATAGGGTACTGCAGACTATTAAAATAAATAGTTTTTTAGAGAAAGAATGGTAAAATTAGTTGTGCTATAGGGTACTGCAGACTAATTTGGTGGAAAGAAGCTAAGCTTTCATACTCTGGCACAAGAAGGTCTCTAGGACATAGAGTCAAAAGCAAGCAGGTATAGAACAATGCAGTTATTTCATGTTAAATAATATTGGGTCGTCAGGAAAGTCAAGACTCATTTTTGCGTAGAAAAATACATCATGACTTTGCCAACGACTTAATAAGTAAAACTATTTCTACATCCACATACACACACATCAAAGGGCTAGAAAACACTTCAAAGGAAACTAAGAGTGGGAGACACGTAAAGGTTTTGACTTTTTTTTAGAGAGGTTTTTGCTACAGGGTGTGTGCACTCACCAGAGAGACAGAGAGAGACAGAGCGACAGAAAGCAAGAAATCAACCCCGCCGGGGGTATGGTCACGCCACAATCCTTTCTCCTCCATTCTCCTCTTGGAATTTTGCCCACACACTGACATGTGCCTGGCATGAGTTTTAAGCTGCCCAGTCTGAGATTCAAAGTGTAGTCGACTACGTAGGACTCCAGTGAGTAACCATTACACCATCTGCTGGTCCCAAGGGTTTTGATTTTAATTTATCTAAAATGTTGGAATGATGTTTTACAGTGACATTCTATTCATGCATTATTTACATAATAAAAATAAATCATCAGGTTGAATATGAATTATGAATGTATAGAGGCTCAGTATGCTGTCTTACCTTTTATACTTAAAACTTTTAAATAAAAGTGTTTTCACTGGGCCAGCAGGTGGCATGAAGGTTAAGGGTCTGGATCCCACATGGCTAACTTTGCAATTGGAGTCCCAGACCCACCAACTTGAAAATCACAATGGACATATGTTCATGCATGCCCAAAATTCAGAGAAGAGAATGGAGGAGAAGGAATTGTAACATAGTCATCCACCCT
>NW_006204759.1:3789933-3791099 GCF_000334495.1 Tupaia belangeri chinensis
AGGGCGGTTGTTTTCTCTCTCTCTCTCTCTCTCTCTCTCTCTCTCTCTCTCTCTCTCTCTGTCTGTCTTTGGCGAGCACATGCACCCTATAGCAATCTAAAATAAATAAATAAAGTTTTCATTGAATAAGTACTAACAGCAAAAAGTAAGGCTCCAAAAAACTTCTGATAAAATGTTTAAAAATAGTATTAAAAACTTGTCATCAGATCTTCTGAACAGCTCAGGGAAGAAACATTAACTCCTGTTCAATGGGGAAACTGAGACTCAGAGAGGAAAGTGATCTGTCCAAAGTGAGGGGCTCCAGGTGGAAGGGACTGCTGAACAGTGGAAGAGTCCAACTCGGTGGGGCCCCAGGATCTGTTTTAAGCCTTTGACCTTTGAGCATAGCTTTGGTTGGTTCAGCACGTTGGCAAGGCTGCTTCTGTAAGCCCTCTGACCTAGGAACAAAGCTTGGGTCAATTTAGCATGTTGGCAAGGCCGCTTGCTATATGCTCCAGAAACTGTGGTAGTCTTCTTGGGAAGCAACCCCACCTCTGACTCCCTGATATACTACTATAAAAAAATTACGTAGCTCTCTTGAGTATGCGATAAGATTTCCTAAAAATCCCCCAACCACTCCCCTCGGCCCTGATCACCTTCTGTCAATTACAATGCTTTATCTCTGTGGTCACAATAGAGGGTGTGCTGAAGTTCTATCTAGGCAGAAATAATCTTGACCTTTGGAAGACCCTTCAAGGTACGTTTAAGCTTAAAGATAATGTTTTCTTTACATAAAATAAGATTAGGCCAAAACTGGCCCAGGACACCCCCACCCTTGCCAAGTGAAATAGATAAATATATTAGGATTCCTTAAATTAAGTTTTAGATCCCTATAAAACTATATAAGTATCATTCTTTATTGAGATTCATAAGAACTAATATCTATATTTGAGATTTTCTTTCCTTAGCATCGTGCTCAGTAATCACAAGATGGCTGCCGCTGCATCAGCTGATAATTATCTCTGCTTGCTGGAGCTGCTTTCCAGAAACTGCATTCCATGAAGACCCACCTACCACAATAGACCCACCCTTTATCCAACCCTGAATGGAACCTATTATCCCTATTGAACTGATAATTAGAACACATAGCCCCTCACCCATTTACTTGCATGTATCACATTTTCAAT
>NW_006204759.1:3791482-3823773 GCF_000334495.1 Tupaia belangeri chinensis
TCCCTCTCTCTCTCCCTCTCTCTCTCTCTCTCTCTCTCATCCTATAGCAAATTTTTAAGAACAATAAGAATAAATGAAATTAAATAAATATTTTTTTAAAAAGAAAAGAAGTGGCTGTACCCACCATGCAGAGAGAGTGGATACACACAGCCCCTTCAGACCACCAGCAAGAGGCAGATTCATGAAAGAAGAAAGGGATGATAGGAGATTGAGAAAAGAGAGAGGTAAGAATGAATGGCCAGAACAGCAAAGCCTTAATAGAGACACCAATAACCTTCATTTATTCACTCATTCAAAAAATACATACTAAGCATCTCTAATGTGAGCCCCTGACAGCACCAAGGAATCATCAACTATGGGCAACAGACTCCATCCCTGCCTTCAAAGACAGTGTGTCACATCACTGCAATACTGATGAAGAGAAAGGAGGGCACAGAGTGAACTGAAAAGGGGGAACAATTAGGACACACACATTTGAGGCACTGGTCTGAATCTTCCTGGCTATAGGACTACCGTGAACTCCCCAGTGACAGGTTGAAAACATTCTATGGTTCATCCAGTTTCTCTCTTTGCTTTGGCTACCAGGGAGCTCAGTACGAGATTCAACACTCAGTTACAGGAATCTTCCTGGAGTTTCCTCTTCTCTGTTTTTTAACTTCTGGTTTGTCACATTCCTGGACTTTGTCTCATATATAACAAAAACCTTCTGAAAGTCTGCAGAATTCAAATAATAAAATAACTTTCCTCCACGGGAAGTGCTAATGACCAAAGTAAAACTCCCACGTGAGAAAAGCTGTTATGTTTAATACATTCTGGCATATCAGCAAGATGATTTCCAGTTGTTATCTTTTATTTGTTTGTTTAATTTTCTAGAAAGCATGTACTCTCACCAGAGAGAGACAGAAAGTGAGAAATCAACCCCCCGAGGCGATGGCCATGCCACAGTCCCTTCTCCTCCATTCTCCCCTTGGGATTTTGGGCATACACGCACACACAACTGGTAAGTTTTTCAAACCATCAGGTCCAGGACTTGAACCATGCAGTCAGCCATATGGAATCCAGCCACCTTAACCACCACACCACCAACTAGCCCCATTTTCCAGTTATTCTTGAGCCAATCATTTTTGCCACGAACACCTCCTAAAATCCTAATGGACTGTGTACTGGCTCAGAATCTCAGATGAGGTCAACCGTCACTGATGATTCACAATGGATCTCCTGGGCAGGGAAAAACTCTCAAATTTGGTCTCCCTGTCCTCTCCCAATTACTAGGGAAGTCACAAAATTGAGACCCAAATGTGACAGTTAATGATAAAGATGAACAAGTCCAGCCCCTTAGCCTAGTGGTTAAGGGGGCCAAATGGTCAACCATGCAGTTTGAATCCCAGCCCCAGCGGTTTGGAAAACATGTCAGGTGCATGTGCATCTGTGCCCCAAATCTCAACATACTGGAGAGACGGAGGAGAAGGGATTGCAGCGTGACAAAGCCCAGCCCCACTGGGGGTGTTTTCTCCCTCTCCTCTCTGTTTCTCTGTCTTTCTGGTGAGTGTGCACACCCATTAGCAAAGTTAAATGTGATAATAGCAATGATGATGATGATGCTAACCATCCCCTCTTGCTGCCCCCTCTCTAACCTCACCTGCAGCCTTCTTCCCTGTGCTCAAATGTGCCCAGCCCACCTCAAGGTTCTTACCCTTGCCTTGCTCTGGATGCTTCTCATCACACAGGCCTCAGGTCCAAGTTCTCCCCAACCATCCACTCTATCGCGGCCCTTCTCCTGTCACCCTCTAGCACATCCCTTTTTATCATTTTCACAGCATGTGCCATCTAAACATCACCTTATTCAGAGGTGTAAGGAGAGAGTGCCCGATATGTCCCAGCACAGCCAAGGTGCTCTGGGTTTCCCTCTGTGCGACCTGGCTGCCAGTGACCCTGTGGCCCTGCACCCCACCGTAGAAACTACTGTCTGCACCGCAGGCAGGATACCTTCGTAGGCCTCCTCTGTGTACTCGGCATTGAGGAACCTGTCCAGGATGTCGTGCTCTTCAGCAAAGGCGAGCAGGACCCGCACAATCTCCTTGGTGTTGGGATTGATGTTTAGCAAGGCCTTCATCAGGCAGGTCTTCCCCGTGTCTGAGGCCGTCAGCTTGTGCATGAGGAAGTCTGCAGACATGAGCAGAGGATGGAGCCTCGGGAGGGTGTGGCAGCTGCAGCCTCAGCCCTCCAGACCCCAGAACATGCCCTCCGCAGGCCTCCCAGACCTCACACCTCCCCACTCTCCTCCTCCATCTCCCCATCTCGGAACATGCCCTGGCAGGCCTCCCAGACCTCACAACTCCCCACTCTCCTCCTCCATCTCCCCATCTCTGCTGTCCCTCCTCCATCTCTTCTGCTGTGTGCTCCTATATCTGAGACCTTTAGTTCTTTGTCCCATGCACCTTCTCCCCGATGGGGGGCAATCTCAGCCACTGAATGGCTTCCCACTTCCCACCTTGGTACTGACACCCTGAAACCTCATGACCCGTCACCTCCCCCTTAAGCTGCCGTGCTCCTGGTCCTCAAGACACCTAGGGCTGTGCCATGCACTGAGCTACCCCAACCCGATGGCACTGCCCTGGACCCCTCCCTCTTCCTCACATCCATGCCAAGTCCTGCCAATGCCACCATCTGAAGATCTCCCCAGAGTTGCTCCCCCTTCCCTAGCCCTGCTGCTTCAGAGTCCTGACTCTGCCTTTACGTTGGCCTTCTCCAGTTTTATCCTCATCCTCCACTTGGTAGGCAGTCAACACCCTTCCCTGATCCTCATTGCCCTCAGAGTCAAGTTCGAAGTCTCTAGCCCAGCATTCAAGGCTCCTCACACTCCAGACCCATGGGATAATGGAGGGAAGATGGACAGCAGAAGCCAAAAAGGGCCTCCAAACCCTGCACCTTCAGCCAGGACCAGGCACTGACCAGACACGTCCAGGCCACGGCGCCGCTTGCAAAGTTCCTGCAGCTCCACCAGCAGCTCCACCAGCTCCTCCACGTAGCCCTCGGACACCGCAGCAAAGATGCGCTTCTTCAGCCGCTTCTTCTTCCGCCTCTGCTCTTCCTTGGCCAGGTTTGCACTGAGGCCAGAAAATACTTCCAGCTCAGCATATGTGCACCCTCGGCCCCGAGTCTCTCTCCTTCCCCCTCCCCCCGGAGCTGCCCTGCCCCACCCCCCCCCGATGTTTTGTGGGCCTGTCACAATGCCTGCAGTCCCGGCAATAGTGCTCTGGGCCCAGGCTCTGTCAGGTTCCCCTTCTCATCCATGTGTGGCCACGTTGCACTGGAATATATATGTGGACACTCGTAGTAATGATCTGGAACAATCTAGAATAAATGCCTAACTACCGATAGTGATGACCTCACAAATTCGGGATTAAGGGAAGGGAAATTTTACTTTTGTGTTTTTTGCTGTCCCAATTTTTTTTCATCTCTCCTCCCCTACCCCCACACTCTGGATGGGCAGCCATGGCAGCCCAGCCACAGTGGCCCAAGCAGCAGGGCACAGTGGTGGAACCACATGGGAGGCCTAGGTCCAGATCCCAGGCACGTCCATGCAGCCCTGTGATCCTAGCTGTATGGGAGGCTGGGGGGGAGAATCATGACATAGCACGACTGTCAGGGGTACCTGTCTCTCTGTCTCTGTCTCTCTGTCTCTCTCTGGAGAAATAAAAATTCAGAAAACAAAAACAAACACAGGTCAGACAGTGGAACAGCAGTATAATGTGACACACTGCAAGGCTGGCCCACAGAGGAAGGTTCCAGGTTTCTGATCAGAGGCCTCCCTAAGTACACCGGGCACACATGTGCCCATGAATCTGTGGCTGGCTGGGGCTGGGGTGGGTCATGGCATGAAAACCCTGTTGGGGTTTTATTTCTCTCTTTTTCTCTGAAGAAGTAAATAAATGAACTTTCTTAAAAAATAAATAAACAGGAGCCAGGAGGTGGTGTGGTAGTTAAGGTGCTAGACTCCCACATGGCCCATCATGGTTTAAGTTCCAGAACCGACAGCTTGCGATCTCTCTCTCTCTCTCTCTCTCTCTCTCTCTCTCTCTCTCGATCTCATGCCCTACTGCAAATTTTAAAATAATAATTAATAAAATTAAATAAATAATTTTTAAATAAATTAACAAAAACAAACAGGTCACCATGGTAATGCATTGAGGTCTCCCTTTGTACGTGATCTTATGAAATGCATGGTGATGCCGTGCATGCATGTATTTTTAATTTACATATGTGGTACTGTGCTAAAGTGCTCATTTTTCGGCAAACTGCACTGTTATTTAAGTGAATTGTAATGAATGAGTATTATTTTATGATTTATAAAATTTGATACACCACTCCCCACCACACACACACACACACACACACACACACAAATGTTCTGTGCACCACAGCCATGGGCCCAGACCTCCGGTCATTTGTCTCTACGCCCCTAGGAATGGAGGCTTCTGTCCCTCGGACACCATCCCTTGATGGGCACGTAGAAGGTGGAAGAGCCAGACCTACCTTGGGCTATTGGGATTGGATGGGGTCTCTGTCACGTCATCCTGAGGAGACTGAGGGGAGTCCATGTCATCACAGTTGCCAGAGACGCTGAAGGCATGGGGGAGGGCAGGGGAGGGACAGACTTAAAACTGGGCACTAAGAGCATGCCACAGCCAGGCCAGGCCATATGGCCCAGGACACCTCACTGTCCATCTGCCAGAGTTGAGGGATGGGCCTGGGGCCAGTACTCACCACTGCCGGATGTTGGAGTCCATGGGCTTGGAGAAGACGGGGGGAGAGGTCTTGGCGACGGTGGGATTGGGCTCGAATCCTTCTATCTCCAGGAAGAAGTGTGCACTGAGGGGAAACCCAAGCAAGGCCATTAGAGCCGGGGCAGAGACCCACCTGCAGCAGCACACGCTGGATGCTGCTACTCCGCAGGCTGGGGCCACATGGCAAGCCTGGGTTCGCTTCCCAGCCTACCGTCAAAGCTAGGCACAGTGACATGTGCCTCCGTCCCAGTCATTCAGGAGGCTGAGGTGGGACGATGGTGGCCCAGCAAGACCCTGCCTACAACACCCCCCCACAAACGCGCACATACACCTGTGCCCAGCATCCCAGCCATGGAGGGTGCCCACCCCACTGCGCACCCACTCTTGGCCAGCTTTGTGTCCACTCGGTCTCACCCAGCACTCACGCGGCCCTTGAGGATGGGTCCTGCCTTTATCACCCTCATTTCACAGATGAGCAATGGCTGACTCGGGTAAACAACTTGTCTGAGGTCACACAGCAGGTGGGTGGCAGAGCCTGGATTCAAAGTTCGGTCTGGGTAACTGCATAGCTGGGAATTCTGGATGATGAACCCAAGAATCCCTCCTGAGGGTGACCTAACATCTGAGTGGGATTTCCCTGCCTGCAGCTGCTCCTAGGACTCATCAAAAATGGGGAACATGGCAACAGGGGCTGGGTTCCTCCAATGCCACCCAACTGCCCCTCAGGCCTCACACTTGATGTGAGGTCCTTCTGAGAGGTCTCTAGACTCTGAGATCCCCAAGGTCCTTCCTGATTCCCGAGGGGGAGGAAAGGACCTCAGCTACACCAGCTGCTCTGGCACTGCCCACCCCACACAGCTGCCTCTAGCCACGCTTGTGCTGTTTGTCTCAACAGAAAACAGGCTGGGAATGGCCAACCCAGAACAGGGAGGACCGCAGGCGGTGGGGAGGGAGTGAAGAACGGGATAGAGAACCCCTCAGTAAGAAGGAAAATCTATGGGGCTAGACAACAGTATACACAAAGCTCTGTGAAGCTGACACACGTCGCCCAAGTCCAGAGACCTCCCTGAGAACACTGGGCACGCGCATGACGCAATCTGGGGCTGGCTGAGACTGGAGTGGGCCACATCAGGGCCTTTTTGGTGGTTCTCTCTCTTTCTCTTCTCTCTCTAGAAAACTAAATAAATAAGCTTAAAAAAAAATTTTTAAAGAGGCCAGCCCCTCAGCACAGTGGTTAAGCTCTAGTTCATAGGGAGCCAGATCTCACATGACTGACAGGGTTAGAGTCCCAGCCCTGGCGTCTTGAAAACCCTATGAGTGAGTGCATGCCCAAATCATAATGGGATGGAGAAATAGAAGAAAGAGATTGCGGCGTGACCATACATTGGGAGGTTCTCTCTCTCTCTCTCTCTCTCTCTCTCTCTCTCTCTCTCTCTTTCCTGATGACTGCCTATGCCCTCTGGCAATTAAAGAAAAAATAAAAAACATTACATTAAAAAGGAAGAAGGGAAAACTAAGAAACCACTCTGGGCAATGGGCAGGGAGATGGGGGACAGAACCAGCTTCCTCCTTGGGCTGGGAGAAGAGAAGCAGGAGCCTCAGGCCCTGGGACCTGCCTGAGCCCCAGAGAAAGAGAGACTCTGCCTCATGAGAAGCAAGACTTGCCACAAGCCAAGACGTGACTCTGGCAGACACAGCCCTGCCCTGGTTCAGACACACCCACAAACACAAATGCGCATGTCCTCAGAAATCACAATCACACTCCAAGATGTACATTCTGGGGACAAGTAGGGTGCTGAGGATCAGGCCAAGAGTGGCCCCTGTGGCAGCAAAGCCCCCACCCCGCAGCTGCTGCAGCACAACTGCCAGTTCTGTGACCCAGCCAGGGACCACGCCTCCTGACCATGAGGGCCACCTCCATGTGCACAGGAGGAGGCCTCCCTACGCACCCCTGCTGCCTGCTTCTCTTCGGGCCCAGAGCACCAATATGGCCCCTGGATTCTTCACAAAGCCACAAAGAGGTCCCAAGTGCAGTCTCAGTCACATCAAGTTCAGGGAGAGGGGACAACAGGGAAGAGATTGTAGCCCCATTCTACAACTGAGGGAGCTGAGCTCAGTATGGAGAAGCAGCTCATTCACGCTCGTCACCCAGAGCAGAGGCCAAGCAGGTCTGAGAGCCTGAATCCTGCTGTCCAGGCTCACCGTTCAACACCCTCGCATAGCTCTGCTCCCCTCTTGGCTCTGGGCCTGCTTCCAGCTTCCCCCTCCAGGGGCGGCTGCTGGGGGAGGCGCCTGCCTGACTGCCTGATCATGCCACTTCCCAGGGTGGGGCAGGAAGGAGAGAGGCCTGGGACTGGCCTGAGGAATTCTCCTCTTCTCTAAGCACAGTCAAGCCTGGAAGGCTCAGAATGAACCGGAAATGGGGTGGAGAGCATCATTGGCTGATATGCTGGCCCGCACTCTGCTGTCCATTAAGAGACGCTTTCTGGGGGTCAGTGAGTGGCATGGTGGTTAAGGCACTGGATTCCCAGGTGGCCAAGTGTGGTTCAAATCCCAGACCTGGCTTGAAAACCAGGCATGTGCGTGTGTGTGCCCAAAATCCCAAGAGGAGAATGGAGAAGAAGGGATTGCAGCATCGCCATCACCCCTGGGGGGGTGTGATTTCTCACTTTTTCACTCACTGTCTCTGTGTCTCCACTCTGGTGAGCACATACGTCTTACAGCCTAAACCTTAGGGGGAAAAATAATAAAAACAGAGAGAGAGAGAGAGGTACCTTCTGACCTGACTTAAAATTAAATCTTTTTTCCAAAAGAGAAGACAAAAGAAAGAATGAACCCTTAGCTGGGAACACGAAGCCTGGGTTCTAGTCCAACTCTGTCTGTCTCTTGTGTGACTCTAGGTGTCATTTACCTTCTTTGGAGCAAATGTCTTCACCTGAAAGGAGTATAGTTGGGCCAGATGACCCCTAAGGTCCATATTTTGGAGCCAGTGAAGCTCCAGAATCATCCATTCATGGACTGCCCAGTGAAGTGGGTATCACAGTCTGTCAGTCTGCTTCTACTCCTCTGCACCCCTGCAGTGCTCAAGAACTGCTGCCCGAGCTGTCTCCGCTCGACTATGGCAGTCTGATCCAGGGCTCCAAGCATGTGTGCTGGCAGCCCAGCTCCAAAACATCCTAGTTGAGATTCACCAAATTCTCAGCTTTATGCCCAAGGCAGTTGGTCCAGTCCCCTGGTCCCCACCCCACCCTGCCTGTCTAAGTTTTTCAGTGGTGCATTTACTCAGCAAATACTTACTGAGCACTTCCAGCGTGCTGGACATGCTCCTGGAGCTGGGGATACAATGATGAACAAGTAGACAGCATTCCCTCCTCTCCCAGAGCTGTTGTTCCAGTGGGTTAGTGAGAACTGCCCCAAGAGTCACACCTGGACACAGTGCAGTGAGGCCATGGCTTTCCTCACTCTGGACAACACACCATCCCTCAGTTGTGCATTCCTCAATGGCAAGGACTCCAATTGTATCACCCTTGATTCCCCAGAGTTACCCTTGATAGCCCAGCACTGGTTCTGGCACTCAGAAGACCTCCCTTGAGTGCATGAGTGGGAGGACGGGTGAGGAGTGAAAGATAAATGAGTGGAAGGAAGAAAGGCTAGTCAGACAGATGGACAGAAGAGTGGATGAGTGAATAATGGAGCGGCGATAGCATGAAAGTCATGCTCAGGTGCTCTGAGCTGGCCATGATGAAATGATGGATGGACAAATGGGTTGGTTGATGAATGGAGGAATAGATGACGGATGGCAGATGGATGGCCAGTGAGTAGGAGGCTGAGTAGATAGGGTAGGTAGATGGAGAGCTCCGTGGACAGGACCAAGGAGCAGATACACCAGAACAACCTTAGACTATGCATGTTGCCAGGCAGTGGCAAGTTGGGTGGCTCCCAGTGGCTCTCAGCTGCCCAGAGCTCTCGCCTCTCCTAAACCCCCTGTTCTTCCCAGTCTTGCACAAGAAGCTGAGGGAAAGTCCTTTGGCTCTCCTCCACCTTCTCAGAGCCTCCTCCCAGAGCCCACGGGGCCTCAGGATGGTCCAGGAAGCCAGACCATGAGAACATCTGCCAAGGCAGGGGCCCGAGGGGGGGCAAGTGTTGCCTCATCGTCCCGTGCAGTGTCCTTACTCGTGCCGAGGGGCTGTGCTGAGCCGCCTGCTGCTGACTCATCAAAGCACCCACTCCTTCTCTGCTTTTCTTGCCTGCTCCTTCATTGACTCACCTACTTACTCAAAAACTACTCATCTGCTCCGTATAGGAAACTTGGGGGGGGCGGGGAGGGCACACACAACTCGCCCAGGGTCCCTGTCGCAGAGATGTCCAGCAGAGCTCAGACGTCATCCACCTCTTTGGAGACAAGCTGGGATACGGGAGCTCAAAGGCAAGGCAACTCCTTCCGGTTGAGGACAAGGCTCAGGAAAGACTGACTGGGATTCTCTTGGGATGGGATTTGGTCTGCATCGTGAAGGGGATCTGCTATTTGGGAAAAACCTTAGAGGCAGAGAGGGCGGCATGACAAAGCCTTCTTACAGGAAGAAGGCTAGGACTACACCTGGGGATGGAAGTGTTCCTCAGTGGCCGAGCACAGGGTGTGGAGAGGAGGGTAGTGACAGCCAAGCTGGGAGGCCCCAACTGTTGGGCAAGGACCTGACTCCTGGGGCAGGGCAGCCGCTGGACGATCCGGGCCCATCCCGTGCCTGCCCTGTTTGCCACTGCACACGCTGCATCCCACCCACCACGGTGAGCACATGGCGAGGTCTCAGCCACATGACCTCCTGGCTCCTGACCTACCCAGATGCTGTTCGTTCACTCCTACCTTGGGCCCAGACCAAAGGACACCCCCTGGGCCTGGTTACCTCAGGTGAGCAGACAGCATGACATCTCCCCACACCCCTGCCCCTTTGAAGGTAAAGAACAACTCCTGAACTAGGAAGAACAACTCCCAGGGCTAGGAAGGAGGCTGCCGGCCACCTGCTCTGTCCCGACGTACTCAGGTGCTCCGAGCTCTGCAAGACCAGCTACTCCACAGCCGTCATCTTCCTGGTCTCTGCCCCTGGGCACAACCTGGCCCAAGGCCCAGCAAGGAGGCCACAGTGGCAGCCTCTTACAGGGAAGGGCATGATGGTTCAGAAAAAGTTTCCAGGTCCAAAAATCTCTCCCACCTCCAGATTTCTTGATGCCGTCCACTCCGTCCTTAGTCCATGTCCTGAGTGGTCAGTACTGTCCTCTTTCTTTATAGATATCTTTTTTTTTTCTGTTCTTTCCTTTTTCTCTCTAGACTCAAGTCCCATCCTGTTCTGAGGGAGATGTCCACACCTCACACCAGGGCTGTAGGCTGGGCCAGGTCTCCTGGTGGCAGAACCGAGCCTGGAGCTCAGAGCACGAGTGGGTTGGGCTCAGAGAAGTCAGCCTGACAGGTCCTGCCGAGGGCAGACAGGATGTTCCTGAAACCCTGCCCTTCATCCTCCGAGGTCCAGACCTCCTCTGACAGAGAGAAGAAGGGGAAGGAGGAGGAGAGCTACGGAGACTTAGCTCAGGGATGTCCCTGCTCTTACCTGGACAAGCCCACTAGACCCCAGCTGCCCCCACAGTCCAGCGACACCTGTCTGAGTCTGGCCTCTCCCCAGTTTTCTCTCTTGTGTTCCGGGACACAGCTTTGGCCTCGATGTCCCTCGGGTGCCTCTTACCCCATATTCCACACCCGAACTTGGCTCGTTCTTCCTGACCTTGGTCCTTCTCTGATGTGCTCGTCAGAGATGGCACCATCATCCCTCCAGATCCCCCCACCAGAAAAAAGGAGTGTCTCTTGGCCCCTCTGTTTTCCCTCCCAGCGTTAATCCTGCAGGCCCCCTGAGATGTGCTCTCTGACTCACGGCAACACCAGTTCCCGGGCTCCCCAGCGGCGTCCTCGTGCTCTCCCAGCCCCTGGTCTCCAATCCATCTTCTACACTGATGGCCCAGAGTAATCTTTCTAAATTACTAACATTACCATGCTCTCTCTTCCACACAAAATCCTTCCATGGCTCTCCAGTGCCTTCAGGACTGTCCAAATTTCTGACCCCCAAGACCAGGCCCTAATGAGACTCACCTCCCAAGACTCCTCCCCCCACCCAACAAGGCAGCTGCACTGAATTCCTCACTAGTCCCAACCTGAACCTCT
The DNA here is from genome assembly GCF_000334495.1 of Tupaia belangeri chinensis. NCBI lineage: Eukaryota > Metazoa > Chordata > Mammalia > Scandentia > Tupaiidae > Tupaia > Tupaia belangeri. The sequence goes on from NW_006204759.1 coordinate 3,802,475, forward strand.
GCTCTCAGGTCCCTCTGCCTGGCATGCCCTTTCCCTTCCTTTCCACCTAATAATATCCGCTCTAACATCACCTCCTCCAGGAAGCACCTGAGACTGCCCACAGGCTCAGAATGACCCACCCCACCTAGGTCACCTTCTCTCCAGGCACTCCCTGCATTTTCCTTGATGTCCTTGTCACCAGACTGTGAGCAGGGGTAGGAATTCTTTCTCCTTGTGTTCTGGTCTCCCCACCCGTACCTAGCACATAGTACACCTTGGTGACTATGACGCAAACCAGCAGACAGAAGGGAAGCACCAAGCTCACTTCTGCCCAAGACAGGGCAGGGGGCATAGCAGATGGTTCAAGCCAGCCCAGGGGCCCCCAGGTCCAAGGGGAGCACAGTTGGGAAGATGGGAGGGGCATTCAGGTTTGAGGAGCATCAAGTCAGGGGAGAGGAGGGGGAGCTGCCAAGGAGCCAGCTCTGGGATAGAAGGTGGGACATCAGACCCTCTGCTCCCAGCAGGCTCCATGTCCCAGGTTGGGGACAGAGCTAAGCATCACAGCCCTGCCAGCTTGCAGGGGCCCTGCATAATGACAATGACAACGACGACAGCAAAGGTAACAAAAACACAAGCACCTAGCACGTGCCGGGCATCATGTCAGGCACTTGGTTGACCTGATCCCAGTTAACCATCATTCTCTGAGCTGGTGCCATTGCTGGCGTCCTCCTTACCCAGGTGGGGCCAGAGATCCTGAGTAACCTGGTCGGGTACACGGTAGATGTGAAAGACATTGGTGTGTGGACGATGTCGGCAGTGGGGTGCAGGCTGCCTGGAATCTCCACCTTTCCACTCCCCATCTCAACGGACAGGGAGCATGGCTTCGGCAACCCCTCAGCTCCTCCCAGAGCCTTCCTGCCCCCACCCAGGGAGGCCACTCTAACTGTGCCAGTCACACTGACCATCCCAGTTCATCCCCCAGGGTGGGCAGTGACGTCTGCCACCATCCCCCAGTTATACCCAGGTGGGCATCAGCCACCCCAGACGAGGCTCAGAGCTTCAGGTTCACTGGAGGACACGGCTCCCTGCGAGACCCTCACGGCAAGACTCCAGCCCTGAGCCTGCTAATCATACCTCTTCTTGGTGGGTGTGACCTCCGCTGGCCTCTTCTCTGGCAGAACTGCAGGGTTCCCACTGGGAATGGCTCCTCTTCTGCCCATAAGGGGCACCATCTCTTTGGGGTGGGCATTCATGGCTGAAACACAAGCAGATTCAGGAGACGCCAGGGACTTCAGAGAGCTTCGGGCCCTCTGTGGCCCCACCTGGCCCCACCCACACCTGCTGGCACAGGAAAGCTCTCTTCCCACTCTCCCAGGCCACCCACCCATCTCCAAGACAGGCAGGGCGTTTTCGCAGCTCCCCCTGCTCCCTGCTCCAGCACCCCTGCTCCTGTGGCCCTAGGAGAGCCCAGCAGAGTGTCCAGGTAGAGCCCACCAAGCCCCCACTCACTTAAGACCGCAGCCCACAGTCTCCAGTGACTCCCTGAGAACTAGCCCTACTCTCTCTACATCCCGCTTAGACATGTGTTCAGTGTTATTCTTAAAGAAGGTTGACCTCAAACGAGCAAGCTCGTCACCTCCTTCCCTCTAACAACACAGCTGTGGGCTTGTCTGGTGTTTCGGATTTCTCAGTGCCCAGGTGGTGACCACGGCTAACACAATGGTCATCTCTCTCACCCACCCAAAGCTGAGCACAGCCAGCCTCGTGGCTGTCTGTCCATGGCCTTCCTTCTTACCTGGAAGAAGTAGCTAAGTCCCCTTCCCTGGACACCCCCCACCAGGCGGAGAGGCAGCATCTCGGTCCAGACCTGCTTTACTGATGCTCGGTATGGGCTGGGCTCCATGCTGAGCACTCTGGGAAGACACACTGATATGCCTTAGAAAGCGACTAGGGAAGGCCTCTTGGAGAGACCTTAAAGGCTGCTGTGTGGAGGGAAGGTGATCAGGGTAGAAGGGACAGCCTGGGAAAAAAACTGGGAGTCGATAAATTCCATGGATGGCGAGGAGCCGATGCTGCTGGAGAACCTGGGAGGCTCATGGGAGCCCTAGCAGCAAAAGGCTTGGGAGCAGCCTGGGCCATATCATTGGCCTCGAACACCGCCTAGGAGCTGGGGCTGGTCTGGGGGCAGCAGAGCTTGGAGGGGCTTCAGGTTACAGAGGAGATGGCCACCTGAGGGACAGAGGCCGCTGGAGAATGGGGGAAACTAGGGGCCAGGGGGCCAGGAGGGGTGGTTCAGGGGGCCTAGCCATATAGGATGTGCTAGGCAGGGGAAGCATTACATGGAGGGGTAGTTCTGTGGTTAAGGGGGGGCAATCTCAGCTTAAGTCACCCTCGAAGAACTCAGAGACACAGAGGTGGAGGTAGCGGATGGATTCCTAAAAGAACCCAGCCAAGTAGGATGGAACTTGAGGCCATTGGTAATCCTGCCTCAAAAAGGAAGGCTTCCTGGAGGAAGTGTGCAGAACAGGTTGTCATTGGACTGGAGTGAGGTTTGGGAATGAGACAGCCTCCACCCTCACTAAAAGCGAGCAGGTTTAGGGGAGTCATCCAAGGAGTGTGGCACCCTGAGGCTGGGAGCTTTAGGGAGGAGCCTGAAGGCCTGATGGATGGGGCAACCCACCAAAAGGGAGCTGCGGGCAGGTAGACCCTAGCTCACCTCCAGAAACACCTCATGGGTATGGAGTGGCCTTTATCGCCTTCCCCAGCCCAAAGAGATGCCTGGTGGAGCTAAAAGGCTGGCCCAAGAGTTATGGAGAGGGATGGAGGCGTGTCTCCTCCCCCTCCTTGGACTTCCTTTCTGAGAAGCGCACTGAATGGCCCCTGAGGGCCCTGTGGCCCTGACCATGGCAGCTGGTTGCTCCATTCTGGCCGCCCTGGGCCCATGAGAGTGGGCTGTTCCAGGCAGCAGGGGCAGGAAAGGGTCAGGATAGCTGGGGCTGCTGCAGCTATAATTAGCTCCCTGAGTCAGCCAGTAAACCCTGCATTCTCACCTGCTGGACTCTCTTACTGTCCTGGCTCTGTCTCTCTCTGGGAAGTGGGAGGCGATGCTCCCCAACTCCGGCACAGATGGAAATGACCTTTCCTGGGAGCAGACCTGGGCCACAGAGAGGCCCCATGATCGCTGGCTCAGCGCCTCTGAAGTCCCCTGACCTGTCGCTGTCCAGCTCTGGGGCGACCTCCTCCCATCCCAAACCCCCATCAAGCTCCTGCCCTGAAGAGCCACATCCATGGTCCTGCCCCTCAGCAGCCTGAGACATTCCGCCTCTCCTTCTCTAAGATTCCAACCTCAGGCCGAGATCCCGGGTCTATCAGGACCTGTGTTCTCATACCCCCTTCAGCCCAGAGCTCTGGGCTATGTCTCCCCTGCTAGAGACCCAAGCTCCCTCCCAACTCTTCCCCAAAGCCTATCGACCCTGAGGACTCCTCAGGGCCACACTCTGGGGTCCCCAGCAGCCTTGGAAGGCACTGGCTGCCATGTGCAGGGAGGACTCACCTGGGCACCGGACCCGTGGCGGTAGACCTTGCTCTGTGATCACCGCATGCCTGGGGCCCAAGGCCCCCCGATGGGACTGTGGCTGAGACGGCAGGAGGCTCTCATGGCAGACAGAGGGATGGCTGGAATGAGGCATCGGAGGCAGAACTGGCTGGGCCACCTGCCTTGGGCGCCAGGCAAGCCACGCCCACCAGCCACAGCTGCAGCGCCAGCCACCCACGTGCCCTGGCGTGAATCAGCCCCACGCCCACACAGCAGCCTCAGCCTGGCTGGGGAAAAGGCAGGGCAGGCAGCAGGTGTCCCTACTCGGCCCTCTGTTGTATGTGATGTTCCAAAGGTACTTCTCTCCCCTCACAGGCCTGAGTTTCTCCATCTGGGAAGTGGAAATCATAATACCTACTTCCTAAGGATGTTGTGAGGGGGTCGAAGGGATCATGAAGATGGGAGGGCCTGACACCTCGGAAGGAAGGCCACAGCTAAGAACTGGCCTCGTAGAGCAAAAGGCAGTGTCTCCCAAAACCAGGCACCTGTCCTTCAAAGTCTCCCTGAAATCAGGTCATTTAGAGACAGAAGAAGTCCCATTCGATGTTCCCCATCAGTCATCACATATTATGACCTCAGAGTCAGCTTCACCCTTTCCCGGCTATATGACCTTGACTAAGTTATTTCTCCCAAGCCTTGGCTTCCTCATCTGTGAGATGCACCGTGGGGCTTAAATGAGAGAGTAAATCGAAAGGGCTAGTACGAGGCTCTGGGAACAGAAAGAATGCAGTAAACTATGTCAGCTATTACCGTGATTGTTTTTGTCATAGCTATTTATCCTCCCAGCAACTGCCCGGGCCACTTCTCTCCAAGGCCAGAGCATCGCAGGAAAATTCTGTGCCCTCCCTCCTGGCCCAGGCCACTGCTGTGAAGGGGGTGGAGCTAGGCTGGGGCGGCCTTGCCAGCCTCCACGTCACTCCAGACCTGCACACCTGCTCCCTTGGGCATGACACAGACAAGCTAGGACCAGGACAGAGCAGGAAGTCTGCCAACTGGGACGGTGCTGGCGCCTGATGCAGCAGGGACTTCCCCAAGTGCCATCAAGAGGCAATCTCCTTGATCCCTGTCGACCTACCAGGCGTGGGGAGCAGGCAGGAAGCAAGGCCAGGCTTCTAGGCCAGGGTTACATCAGGATCTGTAGCCAAAATAGGGCAGAACAAGGGGTTGTTTTTAGCCCCCATTTCTCTAAATTGTTATTATACTAAATTGACAAATAATTGTACATAGTTACGAGGTACCATGTGGCATTTTGATACCTGTAGATAATGCATAATTGTGCAATCAGAGTAAGTACGTCTCTCACCTCAAGGATGTATTGTTTCTTTGTATCGGGAACATTCCAAAATCTCTCTTCCAGCTTTTCTGAAATATATGATAGATCACTGTAATATAGAGTCATCTGACAGCGTTACTGAACTCTAGAACATCTTCCTCCTGTCTAGCTCTGGTCTTTATCTGCAACGAAACACTTACAATTCCACCCCCCGCTCCTCTCTTTCCAGCGTCTAGTAACCACGATTCTACTCTCCAGTTCGGGGTCTTTTGAACCAGCTCCCACCTAATCTTGGCTGCCGTGCAGGTAGCCTTCAGCACTCATTGCCAGCTACGAATGCCTGGGAGCCTGCAGGGGTTAGCAGGCTGCCCCTCACTGCCTGGCTTCTTGTTCTTTGCAACAGCCACGAGGCATGCTGTGCCCCCTGTCCCTCAGTGACCTCAGATTCTCCACTTTTTTAGTTCTTTTCGATTTACCATAGGGTGCATGTGCTCATCAGAGAGAGACAGAGGGATAGAGAAAGTGAGAAAGCGCCCCCAGCAGGCATGGCCATGCCCCAATCCCTTCTCCTCCATTCCTCTCTTTGGATTTTGCCATGCATGCACATGTGCTAGGCATGTGTTTGAAGCTGCTGAGGCTGACACTCGAACAGCACAGTAAGTCATGGGAGATCTAGCTCCTCAGATCACCACGCCATTAGCTGGTATCGAGAGTCTTTCTGCCAGTGGATGGAGCACGCAGGTCCTAAAGAGCAACAGTTTTCAGAGAAGGGAGAACCTTTTAAATGGGCTGTGTAGAGGACAAGCAGGGGAAAAGGGGTGGGACCTGGGCTGGGATGCAGGCAGGGAAAGGGAAAGGGCAGCCTCTGGATTCTCCTTTCCCAGTCTGACTCCCCTGACTCCTACATTTCAGGCAGTCCCCACACAGCTGCCCAGATCCCCCACATGTGGCTCCATCCTACCAGACTGAGGTCTCAGCAGAAGTTCAGTGAGCAACATCCGTCCACATGATGCCGAGGCCATCCCCTGCCTCCTGTAAAAGGCTCTCAAAGGACAATCCACCAGGTGGGCATTGGGCACATCCTCTCCACCCCCTGCACCTCCCAAGCCTGCAGACATCAGCCGAGGCAACAGGCCCAGAAATTCTGCACCCTTAGAAGGAAGAGGAAGAAAAGGTGTCTCCATGGGGCAGGGACAGGAAGGGAGGGGTGGACTTCTTCACAACACTCTAGGAAACCCCCACTTGGTGGAGAGGAAGGAAGCGGATGTCAGGGAGAACCCCATTACCAGCGTCCCTGGGCCTGAAGTAAAGACCCATCTGTCCTGGCAGGCCAGAGCTGTCCCTGGCCAGGGAAACTGAGCAGCAGGCCCAAGGGGGTCCTGGTTTGTGGCTCTTCCTGCTTCCAGGTCATGGAAAGAAGGACATGGAGGCAGAGACAAAGAGACAGCAACCAACCCCCTTGAAAATTGCAAGAGAGTAGATTTTAAGTGTTCGAACTATACATGCACACACACACACACACACACAATCGTAAGTATGTGAGGTCATGCATATATTAAATAGCTCAACTTGGCCACTTCACAACATCTACCTATAGCAAAACATCATGGCAGACACAATTGTACATATACACAATTTGTACTTGTCAAAAAAATGCTTAAACATACACATATGTCAACAATAACGTCATGTAAAGCAAACATTTTGTTTTGTTTCATTTCATTCCCATTTTTATCATTTTGCTTTATGAGAATACTAGCAAAGGAAAGAAACAGAAAAGTGAAAAAGAATATAACCTAACAAAAATATAACATACTAAGGTATAAATATATACAACATATGGGTCAATGCAATTAAGAAATTAAATGAAAAGACTAAAGGAAAATAAACAGAGAGAAACAGCAACAGGAGAAAAAGGGGGGGGGGTAAGAAGAAGAAAAGACCACTACATACCTCTCGGAACGGCCAAAATCAACAAGACTGACAACACCAAATGTTGACAAGGATGGGGAGCAATAGGAACTCACTCCCTGCTGATGAGAATTCAAAATGGGACAGCCACTTTGAAAGAAAGTCTGGTATTTACTCAAAAGAGCTGGAAACTATGTCCACATGAAAAACTGCATGTGGGTGTTTATTGCAGCTCTGTTCATAATTACCAAAGCTTGGAGATTCCAGAGATGACCCTCAGTAGGTGAATGAATGGGTGGTAAGCTAGAGGATGAAATATCATTCTGCAAGAAAAAGAAATGAGCTCTCATGCAGTGCAAAGAAATAGAAAAAAGTTCAATGCACATTACCAAGTGAAGCAAATCTATCTGAAGGGGCTACAAAAGGAGACAGCAGGAAGATCAGTGGTTGCCAGAGGTTGGAGGAAGGAGAGACAAATAGGCACAGCATGGAGGTTTTTATTTTCTTTTTTTTTTTTTTTTTTTTTTTTGGAGAGATTTTTCACTGTAGGGTGCGTGCGCTCGCCAGACAGACAGAGAGAGACATAGAGACAGAAAGCGAGAAATCACCCCCCAGGGGGGATGGTCACGCCACAATCCCTTCTCCTCCATTCTCCTCTCGGGATCTTGGGCACGCACGCACACGCGCCCGGCGTGAGTTTTAAGCCACCGGGTCTGGGACACGAACCGCGGTCGACTACGTGGGAGTCCAGCGACATAGCCATTACGCTAACTGCTGGTTCCCAGCATGGAGGTTTTTAGGGCAGTGGAATAACTCCTTGTGATATTGTGCTAGTAGATGGAACACACAGTCGTTATATTTTTGTCAATGTCGAAAGAGCATCCGTCCCCAGAGTGACCCTCAATGGACTTGGGATGATAATGTTGTGTCGATATAAGTTGATCAATTGTAACTGCAGCAGGGTGTCAGCAGCTGGGGAGGCTGTGGGTGTGGGGTCAGGGAGTAGATGGGAACTCTCTGTATGCTTTGCTCAGTTTTGCTATGAACATAATACTGCTCTAAAGATAAGGCTTACTAAGTTTAAAAAACAAAGAAAAGGAATAGGCCAGTTGCACTTTCTTTAAATAACCAATAAAAGAACATCTACAGGAGCCAGCCCTGTAGTGCCGCGGTTAAGTGCTGTGCATGAAAAGTTGGATCCCACGTGGCCAAAAGCAATTTGAATCCTGACCCCTTGGCTTGGAAAACACACAGGGTTGTGTGTGTGTGTGTGTGTGTGTGTGTGTGTGTGTGAATGCCCAAAATCCTGATGGGAAAGAGAAATGGAGGGTGTTTTCTCTGTGTCTCTGTGTCTGTACCTCTTTCTTGCTCTCTCTCCCCTCTCTCTTTAATATGCACATTTACCAACTGGCAATTAAAAAAAAAAAAAAAAGAACATCCACAGGATTCCAGCTCTGTGTAAGTTCAAAAGTTGATCTGGTTGGCAGAAATTTGCAGGTGTCTGACACCCACATGTTTTCTAGGAAGGCCTAAAGGCAAAGCATGGGAGTTCCAAGTCCACAACAGGAAGCAAGAGGCTGTCACATCTCCCTCTGACCCAGGCATAGGCTGTCGTGCCCCAGCCCGTTCTCTGCCAGGTGGCCTGACACAGCAGTTAAGAACGGGCTTTGGCGTCAAACTCCCTGGGGTCAGATGCAGGTAATGCTGTTTACTAGCTGTGTGATCTTACTAACTGTCGGAGCCTCAATTTTCTGATCTATAAAATGGAACTAATAATAGCTTCTTCCTGAGCTGTTAGGAGGCCTAAAGGATAATGCATACCGAGTTCCCTCACAGACACCACCATGCTGGCCATCACTATTCCTCCTCCGTGCTCACTCACAGGGCTCCATACATAGCCCATGTCACACATGAGCACCTGTGGACCAGCCCTCAGGCTCCCGCTTGAAGGCAACTCGATGCTGGAGGACACGAAGGAGGAGTCCCAGTATTTCCTCCAAAAACATCTCGCAGTAGGCCCAAGCCTCGGCCCCAGCTAAAGTTATCCATCTTTCCTGAACCACCATCCAACAATTCCATGACTAAGTAGCTCGTTTCACACTCTGCAAACATCAACACAGCCCATCTATGTCTGGGACAGAACTCTCTTCCAGATTATTTAATTTTTAAGCTCTAGTCTATAAAGGAAGGGTCAGCAAACTTTTCTGTAAAGGGCCAGATAGGAACTATTTCAGGCTTTTCCAGCTCTTCAGCCTCCGTTTCCATTCAGCTGCATTGTAGCATGAAAGCAGCCATAGGCAATATGTAATTAACTAGGTACAGCTGGGTTTTAGTAAAAATCGATTTACAAAAACGAGTGTCAGGCAGATTTTGCCCCTGGACTATGGTTTGCTGACTAGGATAGATGTTGTTTTGGTTTTTATTTATTTATGTCCTCCATAAATAAAGAAGTAAGAGAGACAGAGATGGAGAGACTACACCCCCAACAGGGTACAGATACAGTCATCCATCCCCAGCCTCAGCCAGCACTGGCTCATGGGTATGAGCATGCCCAGTGTACTCAGGGAGGTCTCCAGACACAAACCAGGAACCTCCTCATGTGGATCAGCCTCACGGAGCATCATGTTTTACTGCTACACCGCTGTCGGGCCCTTGCGGCAGATATTGATGTGAAGGAATGCTCTCGCTCATGGGTAACAATTAAAGAGTGACCAGAAGCTCCTAGTCATATAGGGTAGTGCACATGCAGGTGTGCACACACACACACGCACACACGTCCACACAGACTCCACGGAGCCAATTAGCTACGCCAGCGCAATGATTGACACAAATGTCACACTTGGTATGATGTATATGTGTCTATGTAATATTTATTCATTTGATGGGTGACAGGATGGATGTGGTGGAAGCATGTACCACAGGGGAGCAGAACCGTGACCACTACAAGTGGAAGATCACCGTAAATTCTCTCCCGGTGGCTTGGGGATGTAGTTCTAAATGTTTATCTGAACAATAGCAGCTAATACTTTTGAGCCTGTGATAGATCACAAAGAAGCAAGAAGTTACTCCTGGAAAGACTTGGTTTCACCAAAGCTGGGAAGAGGACCAGGCTCCCCCCACCTTCCCTGGGGAGTAAACAACCTCACCCTCCAGACCACCTTGGGCAGGCGAGACATTAAGCATGATACAGAAAGGAGGGGCTTCAGCACTTTACTGTAAAGGATCTTTTTTGTTCTCTCAAAAGGGTTTTCCTGGACTCCATTTACTTTTGCACACAGGAACATAAAATGAAAGAAAACAAGGGCCCCCAGGTGTTCCAGTAGCAATTTACCATTCATGTGTTGAATGACGTCGATAAAAACTTGGAAGTGAGGTCATTTCCTGTTGGGAGAGCCACCTGGGGGCAGGGATGGTTGGGGGCATGTCTCTTCCCAGGCCTCTGACAGTACTTCCCTCAGGCTATCCAGTGGTCTCGGGAAAGTTCCTGGGTGGGCCTGGCTGCCGACAGCACTGGGGTTTCCTAAACAGCCCCCAATGGCAGTGGTATCCTGAGGTCCGGCATTGAGAGCATTCTTGTGGCCCCCTCACTTCTCCCCTGAAGCCGGGGAATCCTTGAAGACCTCGGCATCTTCTGGCTTAAGGGACCCTGCAAAGTGCCTCAGATGAACTTCTTCGGGCTGAACAGAGTGCCTATCTCGAGTACTTGCATCTCTTAAAAGGGGAACCAGGGCAAAATTCTTCCAGTTTCTCCCTGAAACTGAAGGAGGAAACATCATTACTACCTTGGGTGCAAACAAATAAACATTTCGTTTTTGACGTCAGAAGTTCAAGGAGGCCCAGGCATGCAGCTGCTTCCTGAGGCACCTGGACTGGCGCAATTTTCTCTTCCCTCAGCTGCTCAAGGAGTCTTGTCCACCTTGATGGCCACTTTTATTCTTTTCCTCCTCCCCACTGGGCTTGCTTGTGGCCTCATGAGAGTCCATCGCTTTCCTCTCTCGGCCTCCATTTCCTTCCTGCCCAAGCAGGAGGGAGAGAAGGGCTCCACAGAGCCATACCGGGGCCTGCCCCATGAGCGGCTCAGCACAGCATCAGCCCCAGGGTGAGGAACACCAGCCAAAGAGTCAGGGTGTGGAGTCCTCTCCCCCAGGGAAGCATAGTGACACTAGGCCGTGGGCGGGGACCTCCATTGTGGCCTAAAACCCCAGGAAGTTCCTGAGGAAGTCCCAGGTGGCACCCACCACAGCCACCTCCAGCCTTCTGGCCATCTCAGAAAAATGGCAGCCAAGAGGAAAAGCTGTGCTTCCTCCTTCCATTTGCCAGAGCCCTGGCCAGCCAAGCCTCTGCTGGGCCCCTTGGATCTGATCTATCCAGAAAACCAATTCAACATCTCCCAGACTCCGGCCAAGACCCAGGCTGCTCTGCCAGTGTCCAACATGTGGCTGCATTTCAGAGCAAAAGGAATGCCCGAGGCTGGTCCCACCATGACCACTCCAGCTGAGCTCTCCAGGTCCTGGTGCTTCGCCCAGGCCTGGAAGCTGACACAGGCCCATCTCCCAACCCCAGTCTGAAGGAGGAGCCCTCAGGAAATCCAGACATAGCCACAGGAGGGCTCCATGGAGAGACAGACCCAGTGCTCCAGACTACCATCTATGGGCTGACAGAGAGGTGGGGACGTCCAGCCCCAGCAACTACTTGGCCTACCCTTGTCCAAGGCCTTCAAAGGAGGCATGAGACCTCCAGTGCCCAATGTTCACAGTTCTGATGTCCAAACTCCTTGCCCTGGGCCAGCACTCTGCTGAGCACTTTTGGAGCCCCTCACCCCTGCCCAGTCACCTGCACTGCTTGGTGGGGAGATGTCCTTGCTAACTGAACTACCTGACTGGTCAGCATGGAGCTTCTCCTGCTACAAAGCTGGGTAGAGAAGCAAAATTCATAGGAAATATTCACTAATTAGTTTACATGTGCAACCGGGGGACCTTCATCCATCCCCCAATGGTGTCCTAATTAACACTGCTATGTGATCTCTCTTACCCAGTCAATGTCTTTATTTATACGAGGGGTCTTAAATAACCTGATGAAGGGCCAGTTGGTGGCATGGAGGTTAAGGAAGCTGGATCCACATGGCCAGTCAAGAGGTTTGAGTCTCAGACCCTGGGAGCTGGGTCAGGGAGGCCTGCATGGAGTGGGAGGTCCATAAGGCTTCTCCCACACAGCATCAAGCCACCAGCCAGGGAGGCCCCTCCATGCCACAGCACCCACCCCTCATACCTCACCTCTGCCTGACCGCAGGGAGAAGCTCAGAGTGCGCTTGACACCCTCGCAGTTGCCTGGGTCTTCATTGATGATGCCCACGTTGGTGTTCCAGGTGGTCCAGTTCACCTCGTCCACCCTGCGGGGTGAGGGACCAGGGGAGCAGGAGCAGGTGGCTGAGGGCCATGCCTGGCTTTCCCAGCCAACCCTGGAAGCCCGTAGGTGAGGATGCAGACAGAGCTGTGGGGAGGGCAGAGAAGGCCCTGAACCCCATCCCTGAAGATGGGTTCTCCAACCACATCAAACTTCTGTTATTGGGTTCCTGGTTCACTGGATGACCCGCTTCTGAACACTTCAAATTTTCCAGTATTTAGCATTTGGGTCCCATCAGCTAAGATCTAAGCTGGGTCCCCTATGCCCACAGCTAGCCTTGGGTATCCCCATACCTACAGCTGGCCTTGGGAGAGTTCCCTGCACTTGTGGTGGGTGCAGAGGCCTGCAGCATGCCCTGTGCCATGGCTGAGCCCGGAGCGCCCCATGTTTTGACATTACCTGAAGCACCACCTGTAGTCGTCCTTGCCGTCAGGTGTGTAACCCACCTGCAGCAGCTTGCCCGAGCGGAAGGCCTTCCTCATGCACTTGAGGAAGCTCTTCTCTGTGTCCAGGATGGTGATGGCTCTCTGCAGGCAGACACAAAGGGCAGAGGAGCAGAAGCTCATCCAGGGGCCACCCAGCCACCAGTGCTGGGCACCAGGATCAGCCTCCCTGGGCTCCCTCCCAGCCGCAGACATCTCCCAGTGGGACCTCCAGGGCCCTCTGCATCCTGGTGGTGCACACCCCATGGAAGGGGCTCAGCCCATCCATCCCCTGCCCGGGCTCTGCTGGTGCCCTTTGGGTCTGGGCAGGGCCACCCCGTGAGTGATTCCCAGACCCTTTCCTGGGGAGCTCACAGAGGTAAGCACATGGCCTTCACAGGGGGTCTGCCTGGCTGAATCCTGACTCTGGGGCTTCCTAACTGTGTGGCCTTGAACCCAGGCTCCTAACTTCTCCGTGCCTCAGTGCCCTCATCCAAAAATGGACAGTAATAGAATACACCTCATAGGATTGTTGTGAGGAATAAATGAGATCAGGCAAATAAGATGCTTAGAATAGTGCCTGCCGGGGACCAGCAGTTAAAATAATGGCTATGTCGCTGGACTCCCACGTAGTAGACCACGGTTCGCGTCCCAGACCTGGTGGCTTAAACTCACATCGTGTGCGTGTGTGTGCGTGCCCAAGATCCCGAGAAGAGACTGGAGGAGAAGGGATAGGGATTGCAGAGTGGCCATCCCCCCTGGGGGGTGATTTCTCGCTTTCTATCTCTCTGTCTCTCTTTCTCTCTGTCTGGCGAGCACATGCGCCCTATAGCAAAAACCTCTTTAAAAAAAAAAAAAAAGAATAGTCCCTGTCTTAGTGCTACGGGATAAGAAGGGTACTTGTATTATGGTCGGGAGGCAGGCGTGAACCACATGGCTGTGGAAGGCAGCTGCCAGGTCCTGCCCGTACTGGCTGCTCCCCTGCATCTGGCCTCTAGTACCTAAACCCTAGGCCAGGTTCCTCTATGAGGGACACCCCATGGGGCTGAGCTCTCCATTCCCTTTCCTTGGGACCATGTAGCCCACCGTCAAGCACAGTGTCAAAGAACACCAGCTGAGCTAGTCCAACACCACCACACAGGTGACCTCAGTAGGTGGCCTGCAGGAAAGGAGTCACGGAGTCAGGTGCTGCTGCAGGATCGCCAGGCCTGGCGGGGCTTCCTGCCCCCTCCTCACATCCTGCAGGGGCTCGCATGCTCAGCGGTGCAAAGCAGCAGACAGAGCGGCTGCCACCCCACTGGCTGCACACCTCACTGGCCAGCTCACCTGCAGCTTCCAGATGTTCATGCTCTCCTGCGCGATCTTGTTGACGGTCTCACCCATGAGGGCAATGAGCATGTTGAGCAGGAGGATGTAGGTGAGAATCACATAGGCCAGTAAGAGGATGACGAAGACAGCCTTGAAGTCATAGTTTTCGGTGAACTCCAGGTCACCCATGCCGATGGTGAACTTGAACAGCTCCAGGCACGTGGAGTACAGGCTGTTGTAGGAGCTGTCTCTGCAGCCAGGCCCTCGCCATCTGTGCATCGTGGACTCAGGTGATGTTCTGTTTCTGTCTCCATCTTCGATCAGCGTCACCACCGCTGTAGGACAGGGGGAGAGGGGGTGCTGCCGATCAGAAGCAAGACCCCAGGTTCCCTAATGTACACTCTCATCCCAGGATGGATCTGCAACAAGAATGCTGCTCAGCCATGAGGCAGCTCTGTGTGTGTGTGTGTGTGTGTGTGTGTGTGTGTGTGTGTGTGTTTTAAAGCACCCCTTCTTCAAAACCATCAGAAAATTTTCATAATATATTGTCTTGTTATAAGGAGACTATGTTTTCTTCATCTGCTGGGGGAAAACTGTTAAACAAGTCTATATATGTGCAGTGATAATACAGCCACTCTTGCACAGTGCACAACCTGTTCAACCTTCCATGTCAGCCCTGGATCCACACTCACCGTGTCCATCACGCTCTGCCTAGGTCCCTTAGAGAGCCACTCTAGAAAAATGGGCACTGAGCAGCTCACAGCAGGATGGGCTCTTTGGCCTTTATATCCAGAAACTGGAATCCACACCTGTTAGGACCCTCCCAGTCACAATGGCCCATCCTTCCCAGAGATTTCAACACAAACTGCAGGGTGAGGACAGGGGAGGGTATAAGTGAACCATGTAGCTGCAGGACCCAGATGAGGGTCAAAGGAGAGCCATGTGCTCAAAACATTATGAAGGCATGGTGAAAGGGCATGAGAGCTAGCGAGAAAAGGCTCCCAATGACCACATTTCTGACAATCTGAGCATCAGAGTAAATGATACTAAGTATTATAACCCATTTAACAAAGTGAGAATCGGCGGCCATGAGACCGTCCTGGTGTAAATAAATCAACAAACGTCAGAGAATAGAAAGCTCTTTCTTATAACAAAAATGCCAGCTAATCAATGTGGAAGAAATGAAGGAGTTAGAAAACCATCCTTTGGGGACCAACAGATGACATAATGGTTACGTCTCTGGACTCTCATGTAGTCTACCCTGGTTCAAGTCTCAGACCTGGTGGCTTAAAACTCACACCAAGAAAAGACAAGAACATTCTCAGATAAACAAAATCTGAAGGAATTTACCAGCACCAGACCAGATCTCCAGGAAGTTCTGAAGGGAGTGCTATACCAGGAAAATTAAATACAGACACACAGAAATGAGAGTTCAAAAACTAAGAAAATGGCCAAGTTAATCATAGGGACAAGTATGGAGTTGAATATTATATCCCAGAATTTAATCAGAAAGATTGGATCACAACAGAAGATAAAGTACATGAGACTGAACTGGTGAAATAGCATTTTATGACTTCTGAGTAAAACATTGATTTTCTTCTAGGTTTTGTTTTCCAGTTTTAAGGATTTTTGTCCCATCTTGATCTGTCAATAAGTTCATGTACCTACTATTTGAACAGAATCCTAACCTGTTCCTGGCTTTAAGTTTTAAGCAGAGTTCCTTAGCATTTCTTTGATTTATTAAAGTTAAAACTGCTTTCCTTGAAATTACCAGCTGAACTTGCTATTGAAAGTAGATTATTTAAGAAATTGTGTGATCAATAAAATGTGGGGAGAAAAGAAATGAAAAACAACTGTAGACACCAGAGATAGTGTGGGAAGGGGGTGCGAAAGGACTGAGGATCAGAAATAGGGGTAAAAAATATATATATACATATATATTAAACTAGAAATGGAAAATTATTGATGATAACGTGCATGATTAAGCCACTATGTATTATACTCTGGATGGGAAATCACATTTTATATGCTGTGACGATGCTTAGGGAATGAATGTAAATTAATTTTTCAAAATGTTTCAAAAAATAAATAAATTTTAAAAATTAATTTTAAAAATTATATATAAGTAAAAAAAAAAAGAAAGAAACTCACACTGAGTGTGTATCTGTGCATACTCAAAATCCCAAGAGGAGAATGGAGGAGAAGGAATTGCTGCATGGCCATTCCCCTGGGCGGTGGGGGCTGATTTCTCACTTTCTGTCATTAGATTGGGTTGTCAGAAAAGTCATGATACATTTTTGCATAGCAAACATGGAAAGGATACGTCATGACTTTTCCAACAACCCAGTAGGATTAAGCAATTCAGGTAAAAATTGTCAATAGATGCTGAAACTACCAAGTGAAAGTCGGATGAGAAATAGGAGAGTGAGTGGCCTAGTATCAAGAACCTTCTCACAAATTATCGATTACAAAAAGAGACATAGTAACATCACAGTGTTAATGGATCACTGGCTGATCCATCAAAACCAAGTCATCAAAGTTAACATCACCAGAACTGGTAGAAACGGACATCACATGACTCCTGATAAAATGCACATTATTGCTTGGACATTCTGAGCAAAAATGCACACTTGAATCTAATCCTGAGGAAACATCAGATATACCCAAATTGAAAGACACCTTACAGAACAAATGGCCTTTACTCACTAAAAATGCTAAGGTCCTGGGGCCAGCAGGTGGCATAATGGTTAAGGCTCTGCACTCCCACATGGTTGACTACAGTTCAAGTCCTAGACTCAGCAGTTTAAAAGCCATGCCAGTCACCTGTGCATGCATGCCCAAAATCCCAGGAGGAGAATGGAGATGAAAGGATTGCAGCACGGTCATTTCCTCTGGGGGGAGGGGTATTTCCCACTTTCCTTCTCACTGTCTCTCTCCAGCTAGCATAAGTGCCTAAGGCAGGGGGTGGGTGGGGGGAGGGGGGAGAAGAAGGAGAAGAAAGAAAAAAAAAAAGCCCTAAAAAATGCTAAGGTCACAGAACACAGGGAAAGACTGAGGAACTGCTCCCAGTTAAAGGAGACTAAAGAGGCATGACAACAGGATGCAACACGCGATGCAGAATTTTCATTTTCCATAACAGACGTGATCAGAACAATTGGAGACATCTGAATAACAGCTTTAGGTGAGCTAATAGTGTGGTCAGTGTAACTTCTCTGATCCTGATCACTGTGCTGTTTATGTAAGAGGATGCTCTTGTTTTTAGGAAATACTGGAGCATTTAGTGGTAAAGGGTGGATCCTGTCTGCAATTTATTCTCAGCCTTTTCTTTAAGTGGAGGAGGTGGGGAGAAGGGTACAGTGAAACGTGGCAAAATAGGGGCAATCTGGATAAGGAGTACAGAGAAGCTATTTGTACTGCTCTTACAACTTTCCTCTAAGTCTGAAATAATGTCCAAATAAAACATTAAAAAAAAAAAATAGACACAGGACCAGCAGGTAGCACGGTGGTTAAGGCACTGGACACTCCCACATGGTCAACCATGCTTCAAGTCCCAGACCTGGTGGCTTTCTCTCTCTCTCTCTCTCTCTCTCTCTCTCTCTCTCTCTCTCTCTCCCCCTCCCTTCCTCCCTCCCTCCCTCTGTGTGTGTGTTTGTGTGTGTGTGTGTCTGGTCAAATTAAAATAAATGAGTGAATAAATAAAAAAATAAATAATTTTTAAAAAATAATAATGGGTAGGACCAGCAGATAGCATAATGGTTATGCTGCTGGACTCCCACATAGTCAACTGCAGTACGAGTCCCAGATCCGGCGGCTTTAAAACTCATGCTGGACACATGTGCATGACTACTCAAAATCCCAAGAGAAGAATGGAAGAGAAAGGATTGCAGTGTGGTCATCCCCCTGGGAGAGTGATTTCTCACTTTTTGTCTCTCTGTCTCTCCAGTGAGTGCACACACTTATAGCAAAAAAATCTAACAACTACAATACACACACACAAAAAGAGCCAAATACATCTATACTAGAAGCAAGCAGCACTTCCTGCCCCCGTGATTACCTAAACCATTTTATGAGTCCCATTTCCAAGTTCTCAAGCTCATTGCATATGTCCTCTGTCCCATCCAGACACCCACCTGTCCCCCGACCTGGCTCCTCCTCACCTACCCCTGCCCGTGCCCTCAGGAAGTGAGGTGAGCAGAGCCCCACCCTCCTACCAGCCCCACCCAGCCCATCACCTGTGGAAAACCCAAACAGGAAAACCATGTAGACGAACATGAAACGGCACAGGTCTCTCAGGATCATCTGCGGGAGAGAGCAGGCTTGTCAGAGCCACGTCCAGACCGAGGAGCAGCCCAAGGAAGGGCCTCAGCCTGGGGGTTAATCTCAAGCCAGGTTGAATACAGAGCATGCAGGAAGGTTTGGTTTGGTAGTTTTCAACTCAGTGCCACAAAGGAGTCGTCTGCCCTGCCCTCCTCCATGGGCTTTGTTCTGCCTGTGAGAGGGAGGCCTGGTAAGCCGAGGGGTCAAGTTCAGGGGAGCTCTCTCAGGGTCAAGGCTAGTGGCTTGATTTTGGGGGTTGAGGTGGTTGGCTAGAGTTGAACTAGCACCTCCCCAACTCAGAGAGTACGGTCAGTTTGTGGGGCAGGGTCTCACACAGCCATGAGGTCAGCAGGGTCCGGAGCACCCACCTTCTCGATCATGACGGCATAGATGCCCATCTGCTGAAAGCCACGGGTGTAGTAGAGCATGTTCATCCAGCCTATGGCCAGCGAGAACACCATGCAGGCCACATACTCCTTGAGATGGATGAAGTACAGCACCACCGTCCCCAGCATGAACAGTGACTGCACGAAGCTGCAGGTGGAGGGACAGGCAGCTCTGTCTACCACACTCCACAAACGAGAGTCCCCCACTGCTAGCCATGCGGACAACTGAGGGTGCTGTCCTGCTCCCTTCTGCCCATGCAGTCTCCATGGGAGCAACATCGCCCCCAAGGGGCAAAAATTTGTTAGGGGGCACAAAATTTTATTTTCTTATGTATGAAGCATAGGCCTGAATATATACAGTCCAGAAATGGATACACAGCACATTGTGGCATTAAACCCTCATGGTGTAGAGGGGACAATTAGAAAAACCAATGTTTAAAAAGGCAATAACAGGGGCTAGTAGGTGATGTAGTGGTTAAGGTGCTGGACTCCCACGTGGTTGACCATGGTTCAAGTCCCAGACCCAGTGGCTTGAAACTCACACCAGGCGCATGTGTGTGCATGCCCAAAATTCAGAGAGGGGAATGGAGATGAGAGGATTGTGGTATGGACATCCCCCTTGCGGTGGAGAGGGGTGATTTCTTGCTCCCTGTTTCTCTCGCTCTCTCTGTTTCTCTAGTGAATATATGTACCCTATAAGAAAAATCTCTCTCTCAAAAAAAGGCAATAATGAAAAAAGCCTGAGAAGCACTGCTTTAGCCCCAATCTCCTTCCTGACTTATCTCCTAGTGCTCAAGGGTGTGTGTGTGTGTGGGGGGGGTCCTTTTGTAATATCTGAAGGCATTTTTTATTATCAAGACTAGGGGTGGGAAAGAACTGCTGGCACATACACATTCTACAACACACAGAACAGCCCTGCCCTACCACAGCTAAGAGTTACCCAGTTCCAAATGTGGACAAGGCCAAGGCTGAGAAACCCTGCCTTCAACATTGGAGACTCTGGGCAGGCTCTGGGGCCTACTGGTTAAAGGTGCCTGATCCTACATGGCCAACTCTGTGGTTTCAATCCTTGCTCCAGTGGCCTAAAAAGCACGCCAGACACATGTGTGTGCATGCCCAAAATCTGGACAGGATGGAGAAATGGAGAAGGGATTATGGCGTGAACACAGCCCACTGGGGATTTTTCTCTCTCTGTCTTTCTCTGTCTGTCTCTGTTTCTCTCTGGCAACCACATTCGCCCTCTGACAAAACTAAGGGGAAAAAATACAATTAAAAGAGAGAGAGAGAGAGAGATTGGAAATTCCTCGAAGGACTTCCTGGAAGGAAACATGTTTATTTCATCTCCGTACTCAGTGCCAACCCAGTGACTGGCCGATGGATGGACCAATGGGTGGAGAAGTGAGCAAGGCTACCTCTCACTCAGACTGGAGGGCACACGAGCCCACAGCAGTGTTTGTCCTCGCCCAGTTCCTGGTACACAGATTCTCGCACGGAGTAGACTCTTAGTGTTCATCCATTCAGCAAATACTGAGTGCCTTTCATCATTCCTTCCACGTGTCTACTGAGGTCCTACTATGTGAGTGAGCCAAGACCAGGCTGGGAGTAACCAAGGGAAGGGCCGGGACTACTTGAGCCTGGGCGTTAAGCTGACCACTGCCACTTCAGCCCTGGGCCAAAAGAAGCACAAGACCCAGTATCACTTACAAGAGCATCTCACTGTAGCTGTCCACAAACAGGGTCTTCATTGACGGCCGCCTCTGCAGGAAATACTGAATCTACAGGTAAGCAGAGTGGTGGCAGGAAATGTTAGCCGAGCTCGATGGTGAGAACTCAGAATGCTTCCTACATGGGGTCTCAGCGGGGACCCTGGCGTGTTCAACAGCAAAGGTCACGAAGAGTGGGACAGCATGGGTCAGGCTAACAAGGTCGTCTTATGTGACCCCGGCAGGAGAGATTTTTTAAAATACAGAGTGGGATGACAAAAGTACTTCTTCTGGAACTAAGGGCCAGAAGGAAAATCATCAGAATGTTATCAATTGCTATCATCGAATGAGAGGATTGGAGATTTTTTTCTTCTTTCTAGTTGGTACTTTTTTTCTTAATTTTCTTTATCTAAGGATAACAGTGAAAATTCTTTGAGCGAGCCTCCATCGGACTAAGCCACCAGATTAAACACTGGCGTCTGGGAGGTCCTCTCTGGGACGCCCACACCCTCTGCTCCCTCCCACAAGCGAATCCTGCATTTCCCACAAGCGAATCCTGCATTTCCCACAAGCGAATCCTGCATTTCCCACACACGCTTCTATGCCAGCTGCACTTGCTACTGTGGCCCGGCACTTCTTCTCATGTAAACCACGATTGTGAAAAGAAAGGCAGATGTGTCTGTGAAGACAACATCCCCAGGATTCGGAAAGACTCCCTACAGGTGGAGCACTAGGGGGAAAAATGGGTATAACTTTGACCAAAAAGATTGGCGATAAAAAAAATTCACAATTATCTCCTATTCTGCATTCAGATCTCTTTGTCCTTATTTAAGTTCTTGTTCCTCTTTAAAGAAGCTGGAGCGGGAACCAGCAGTTAGCGTAATGGCTATGTCGCTGGATTCCCACATAGTCGACCGCGGTTTGTGTCCCGGACCCGGTGGCTTAAAACTCACGCCGGGCGCATGTGCGTGCGTGCCCAAGATCCCGAGAGGAGAATGAAGG
>NW_006204759.1:3823994-3826494 GCF_000334495.1 Tupaia belangeri chinensis
AATGTTAGCCGAGCTCGATGGTGAGAACTCAGAATGCTTCCTACATGGGGTCTCAGCGGGGACCCTGGCGTGTTCAACAGCAAAGGTCACGAAGAGTGGGACAGCATGGGTCAGGCTAACAAGGTCGTCTTATGTGACCCCGGCAGGAGAGATTTTTTAAAATACAGAGTGGGATGACAAAAGTACTTCTTCTGGAACTAAGGGCCAGAAGGAAAATCATCAGAATGTTATCAATTGCTATCATCGAATGAGAGGATTGGAGATTTTTTTCTTCTTTCTAGTTGGTACTTTTTTTCTTAATTTTCTTTATCTAAGGATAACAGTGAAAATTCTTTGAGCGAGCCTCCATCGGACTAAGCCACCAGATTAAACACTGGCGTCTGGGAGGTCCTCTCTGGGACGCCCACACCCTCTGCTCCCTCCCACAAGTGAATCCTGCATTTGCCACAAGCGAATCCTGCATTTCCCACACACGCTTCTATGCCAGCTGCACTTGCTACTGTGGCCCGGCACTTCTTCTCATGTAAACCACGATTGTGAAAAGAAAGGCAGATGTGTCTGTGAAGACAACATCCCCAGGATTCGGAAAGACTCCCTACAGGTGGAGCACTAGGGGGAAAAATGGGTATAACTTTGACCAAAAAGATTGGCGATAAAAAAAATTCACAATTATCTCCTATTCTGCATTCAGATCTCTTTGTCCTTATTTAAGTTCTTGTTCCTCTTTAAAGAAGCTGGAGCGGGAACCAGCAGTTAGCGTAATGGCTATGTCGCTGGATTCCCACATAGTCGACCGCGGTTCGTGTCCCGGACCCGGTGGCTTAAAACTCACGCCGGGCGCATGTGCGTGCGTGCCCAAGATCCCGAGAGGAGAATGAAGGAGAAGGGATTGCGGCGTGACCATCCCCCTTGGGGGGTGATTTCTCACTTTCTGTCTCTATGTCTCTCTCTGTCTGTCTGGCGAGCGCACGCGCCCTACAGTGAAAATCTCTCCAAAAAAAAAAAAAATTGAACAGGCTGTTCTGACTGACTAAACCCTACCAGTCATGATCCCATCTCTTAAGAGAATCCCACAGTACTTCAGTAATTAGATATTACATTGAGTGGAGAGGCTCACTGTGGAGAGCCCTGACCACGTTCTAACTCGCCTGTCCTGGGACATGCCAAGTGGCTTCCCCTGCACCACCCTTAGCTCTGACTGCCGGCAGAGCCCTCATCTTCACCTGTGCATTTTTAAGCTACTTAAGTGTCCCATGAATTTTTTTAAATGAGTGAATGGGGCTAGCAGGTGGTACAGTGGTTAAGGTGCTGGACCCCCACATGGCCGACTACAGTTCGAGTCTCGAAACTGGCAGCTTGCTTTCTCACTCTCTCTCTCTCAAACTCTCTCTCTCTCGCTCGCTCTCTCTCGTGAGTGCACGTGTCCTACAGAAAATTTCAAAAAAATCATAATAACAGATAAAATTCAAAAGTGAGTGATTCCCTGGGCTTTTTGTCTCAGTGATCGTGGAAATTCTCAGTATGGGAAGGAATGCTTACCCCTCGGAAAAAAAAGTAGACTCCCCCTAATACAGACAGAATCTCTCCAGTGACTCGGAAATAGTCTCCAACGGTGTTTTCCAGCTTGAAAGGAGGCTGTAAGATGCAGAGAGGTTGGTAGCTCCACTCACTCATTCATTCATTCATCCATTCAACACACACTTACCAGGTGCTGAATCCTGTGATTGGTTAAGACCAGCCACTGCCTTGGGGGCACGGCCTCCATCACAAGAGAAAGACATGAGGCATTATGAGGGGGACACCTGCAGGGAGCCCCTTTGTGGGACTCAATTTCCCCACAGCAGCTCCAGGTCCGAGGGAGCAACCATATGGTGTCATGCTGTCTCCAGAGAATGCCCCTGTGGGAGCCCTTCTTGGCAGGAGCAGGTGCTGGGAGAGGGGGCATCATGGCACCAATGCCGCAGGACCCCTGCTGCCCCCACAGCCCATGGTGAGCACCAGGCCTCTCAGGAGCATCAGAGTTTCCCCTGGATGACAGACGGACAGACCGTCCCACAGACACCTGCAGGTCCAGTCCTTGAATTTCAGCCAGTTTTCTGGAGTGGGTTACCACCATGTCTCATAAGCTCTAGTTCATAAGTTTGTCTCGTTTTCTCTTTTCCCTTAACAGGAAATGATTAAATGGCTTTAATGGGTGAGTATCATTCAGGTTTTATGTAAGCGTGCAGTAGAGATTTTAAACCGCATTTACAAACAAGAAATAAAGGAAATAAAGGCAGCAAAACTAAACGCCTTGGACATTGAACAGGAAGGACTCCATTCAGAGACTTGATGGAGTCCATGGCTTCTGGTAGACCAGAAAGCCGGGTCTGAAGCCAGTTCGATAGATGGCTTAGGACCATGCACAGAAGTGCTCAGAAATGTAAACCCAAGGGACCAGCAGTTAGCGAAATGGCTATGTCGCTGGTCTCCCATGTAGTCTACCACGGTTCGAGTCCCG
>NW_006204759.1:3831494-3837040 GCF_000334495.1 Tupaia belangeri chinensis
GTCACAAGTGGCCCATTCTAGAAAATCTCAAGCCAGAAGGAAATAGCAAAGAAAAATCCAAGAAATGAAACCAAAGTCTTAAAGCCTGGCTCCTCATCCTAAGAGGCTCTTAAGAACAGGGACAAGCTTCCAGGCTCCACTGGTACCGAGAGGCCTCCCCACCACCATCAGCCTTCCATGGCCTGACTTGTTCACAGGCCCCTGATTTAGCTTGGGCCTGCCTTACCCCAACCTGTCCCCTGGGGGCCCCACCTATCATCCCAAATGCCCACCTGCCATGGAAAAGCTCCAACAGCTTCTTTCTGTTTCACCCTATGTTCAACGTCCCCCCGCCCCCAACCCTCAGGCCCCGAGTCTTGCTGGTGATACGCAGAGTTGGAAATCAGAAGCGGCCATGCCTGGGGTCAGTGGTAGTACAGTGCTAATGCAGCTGGACGCACATGGAAAAGGTCCCAGGTTCACGTCCAAGTCCCGCTGTGCATGCCCAGTGCACGCAAACATGCCAGCTATGATCAGAAGTGGGGTGCTGTGTGGAGACCCTGTTGGGAGTACCTGTATCTCTGTCTCTTTATCTCAGCCTCTCTCTCATGCAAGAAACAAACTGCACTGCTCGTAATTTCTCTGACCTTACCGTAGGCCGGTGTGACGGAATCAGTCCTACATGCACAGTGGTAGTGACGCCAGGTACCCACAGTAGGTCAGGCAGGCCTGTCCCATAACCCCCTCACCCAGCGGTACCCCCAGCTCAGGGCCAGAGCCCCTGCCCTACCCCGATCTTCCCGGTCCCAGCCGCCAGAGCCAGCGGCGTCAGCCCCTTCTTGTTTGTGAGCTCCTCCAGCTTCAGCATGGGGTGAAGCTTGGCCCCCAGGATGAGAATCTCATTGTACATGCTCGTCACAAACTTGGTGTTGTCGGCCGTGTTGTCGGCCACCTCCACCAGGGCGTGCAGCACCGTGTTGCCCACCGAGTCCTTGGCGCTGATGTCTGCCGGCTGCCAGGAGTTCTGCAGCAGGAACTTCACGATGGCCAGCTGGTTGGTGCATGCGGCCAGAGAGAGCGGCAGCTCACCTGCAGTCGACACAGGCCCGCGGCGGGCCTCGGCCGTGAGACCGGGCTGGTGCCTAAGGCCACAGACCTCCAACTCCCTCTGCCTCTGCCCCAAATCTCCCCTTGGCCAAAGTCAAAAAGCCAAGCATCTGCCCCCTGGTCTCCCTACCGAAGTAGAAGCCAGGCCGCCCTTTGGTTTTCTTAAAGAAGTCCCCATTGGCTGCAGCCTGGACATCGGCTCCATTCTCCACCAGGAGGGTCACCAGTGCCATGTTCCGCCTCTCGATGGCAATGTGCAGTGCTGTCTGGCCTACGGAGGACGCACGCTGTTGGCTTTGTAATCTTATGTCCGGGTGCTTGGACAGGGGCTGGGGATGGGCTCTGGGCAGGCAGCAGACGCTGCAGCAGGAACTGGGCAGAAAATGCCTGGAGGGCCCACCACCCCACAGCAAGAGGCCAAGCCAGGCTAGGATTCCCAAAAGGGGCTCTGAGGAAGTCTAGAGGCAGGAGTAGCGAGTCCTGGTAACTGGAGACACCAGATTGAAAGCCAAAGGAGTCAAAATTGCTCAGGGGTAAGGTGGTGTAGAGATTAAAGTACTGGATCCCCCAGGACTGACAGCACAGTTCAAGTCCTGGACCCAGCAGCTTGAAAATCACCCTGGGCATGTGTGCATGTGTGCCCAAAATCCCAAGAGGAGACTAGAGGAGAAGGGACTGTGGTGTGGCCATTCCCCCTGGGGCAGGGGTTTATTTCTCTCTCTCTCTCTCTCTCTCTCTCTCTCTCTCTCTCTCTCTCTCTCTCTCTCTCTCTCTCTCTCTCTCTCTCTCTCTCTCTCTCTCTCTCTCTGTGTGTGTGTGTGTGTGTGTGTGTGTCTGGTGAGCATGCATGCCCTATAACAAAAACAAAAATTACTCAAGGGCAAGGAATAGCAGCAGAGAAAGAGACCAGAGGCCACAACTTCCAGAGGCAGGGACCTCCTAGGACCAGGGAGGGAGATAGCAGATGTAGAAGACAGGGACCATCAGAACCAGGAGAAACCCAGCCACCAGACAGGGAGACAGCCACTGCCACCCCGACCCAGAGAGCAGAGCAACCAGCGCAGTGGCTGGGGCAGGAAAGAAGGCGCTCAGAGGAATAAGGGCCCCAGGCACAGTCACCTCTTCGTCCCAGGGGGAGCCATGTGGACTGGGCCAGGCCTGCCCCTGCTGCCCTCCTCACCCTTGTAGTAGCTGTCGGTGTAGCTGGCGTTGACAAACTCCTTCAGGCTGTCCGTCTGCCGGGCGATGTCCAGGAGCAGGGGGATGGTGTCGTTCTGTCCGTCGTGCAGGTTGAGCATGGCTTTCAGCAGACAGGTTTTCCCTGTCTCAGGGTCTGAAAGCAAAGGTGAGGGTCAGAGTGAGGTTGGGGTGTAGACCCTCACAGGAACCCGCCCTGGGGACCACCTTTGAACTCGCTGTCGGTGAGCTGCTTCTTGCTCTTCTTCAGGAAGAGCAGCAGGCTCTCCAGCTCCTGGCAGTTGTTCTCAGCGACAGCTTCAAAGATTTTCTTGCGATCATAAAGCCTGTGGGTCTTCTCGGCACCAGCAGAGGTAGAATCCTGGGACAGCTGCCTGAAGACCAGAAAATACTATACCGTGGGACCGGCAGGTGGCGTAATGGTTACATCACTGGACTCCCATATAGTCGACCATGGTTCAAGTCCCAGACCCTGCCGCTTAAAACTCACACTGGGTAAGTGTGCATGTGTGCCCAGAATCCCGAGAGGAGAAGGCATTGTGGTGTGGTCATCCCCCTTGGGGACTGATTTCTCACTTTCTATTTCTCCGTCTCTCTCTGTCTCTCCAATGAGAATCCATGCACCCTACTGTAAAAATCTCTCTAAAGAAAAAAGAAAATACCATCTCATATCCTGGTGTCTCTTTGGCCCTGAGGCCTATGGAGTTTTCCAGGGAACATGACAAGCAAAGCAAAGAGGGAGAAACAGGACACACACACCACTCCTTACTCCAGGCAGCTGTCTGGGAAACAGACAGGGTGCACCCAGTAGGGTGTGTGTGTCCTCATTCCACCCTGCCCTGGCTGTAAGCATCCTCCTGAAAGTCTGCCACTGCCGCCTCCTCCCAAGCCCAGACCACCTGCTTCCTGCCTGCTCAGGAGCTGGGCTCAGGACGCAGTGGCTAGAGGGGGCTGGAGCAGGGGTTGCATGGCCCTTGCTAGGCGAAAAGCAACCTCAGGCCGCCCCAGGGATCAGCCAGCCTGAGTGCCCTCCTTGCTCTGCCTTGGACCACGCAGGAGGCTGGTGGGCTCTTTGCTGAAGCTGGTCTGTACCTTTTTGTTTAAAAGTCTCCAGCCTTGGGCCAGCAGGTAGAATGGGGTAAAGGTGTTGGACTCCCACATGGCCGACTGTGGTTTGAGTCCCAGACCTGGCAGCTTGCTTTCTTACTTTCCCTCTCTCCCTCTGTCTCTCTATCTCTCTGGTGAGTGCATGTGCCCTATAGCAAATTTAAATATAATAACAAATAGAATAAAATAAGTAATTCTATAAAATAAAGAAAAAGCCTCTAGCCTTGAGCTTTCAGACTGAAAGCCGAAGTGTTTGGGGCTGGTGAGCGTGCCAGGCCTGGATACCTAGTAGTGGGCTGGCAGCCAGGACCAATGCACGGCCAGCATCAGTGACCGTGTGTCCCATGAGGTCTTCTGAGGGCAAATGCTGGACCAGGCCACCTCCGAGGGCTCCTCAGCTCTGACTCCATGACCTCTAGCCCAGGACCTGCACCCGTCCGTGGAGAGCCGGCTGGGTGCCTGGCAGGCAGGGCTCCAGATGCACACGTACCTGGTATAGGTAGGGCCATCCCCAGGCTTCAGGACGATGACCACAGGACTGACTGTGATGGTTGGGCGGCAGGCCAGCTCACCGTCCTCATAAGAGCAATCCACAGAGGACGCCTCCTCCAAGTCACCCTTCCCAAAGAGCCGAGGGCGGCTCCTGGCCGCAGAGGAGGCTTGGGGCTTGGCTGGAGGTGGTTTGGAGCCAGGCTCTCCATCCAGGGGATCCGAGCGGGAATCTTCTGGGGGTCGGTTCTCAGACTCTTCTGAGGTTAAGCTATCCCAGTGCTCCATCTTTGCTGGGTCCTCCAGGTCCCAGTGTCCAGCCTGTGGACAGACATCGAGATGGGGTTTGTCCCCAGCTTGAGGACTCACATCCTTACCCTCACCTGCCTTCCCGGCTAAGCCCCTGTGAAGCAGGACACCCCAAAGGTCCAATCAGCGGCTGCCCCTGCACCAGCTCCAAAGCTTTCGGGGCTGTGCCTCTCACCCAAGCAGCCCCAGGGTAAGTGCATGTGCCGTCCTTAGACTTCAGCATCGGGGCTTGGGTGGGACCCCCAGTGTGGGGCCTGCAGGCTCTGGGGGACTGGGGTTAGATGAATCCCCTCTTCTCTGGACCTCAGTTGCCTCATCTGTAGGATGAAAATGACAACCACAGCTCTGCCTCCTCCAAAGCCCAGAATAAGGGAAACAAGGGGGATGGCTGCCTCTGGCTGCCTTCAGAGAGGAACTCCGTGATGAGGGTAGCTCAGCGCAAAGAGCCAAGTGGTCCGTGTCCCCGAGTGGTGATGGCAGCAGACACACCTGCACCCCGCACTGCAGGGCCTCCTGGGCCAGCTGTCCACGTGTCCTCTGCCACGCACGCGGCCTGCCCTTCTCTTCAACCTGGCTGCTGCAAACGTGGAGTCTGTGTGTGTCTTTGTTGTCGTTTGTTTTTGCACTGTGTATCATTTTTATGAACTCAGTGTATTTCAAACATCAAACACACTGGCCCTGAACTTTCAGGCTCAGAGTGATCTGGGGCTGGTGGACCTTCCAAGCCCGAACACCTGGACGAAAGCCAGCAGCTGAGGTCAACACGTCCAGTTATAAGCACATGCTGGTCCTGTTTCCCACTCCTTTTCCGACCTCATTTCCCATGCTTCCCTCCATCCAGCCGGGCACCCCTGGTCCCTGGCACCAGGGCTTCCCACACATTCTATCTCAGGGGCCTTGGCTCCCATGGTATCTTTAGCTGGGCCACCTTCTCCTCCTTCTCCCCTTACTCAAATCTGATCACCACTAAGATGCCACCTCCCGTCATGTTCAGCACTAATGTCACCTCCTCCAGGAAGCCGCTGCCTCCCCCCCCCCCCCCCCCCCCCGCCGCCGGGTGGCCTCTGGGCCAGCCAGCTGAAACTGAAGAGAAGGATTAGATCTTGCATCTATAAGCTACAGAAAGAACCTTTAACTGCCTTAAACAAACTGAGAAATACACTGTAGAGAAGGATTTTATCTACCTATGGACAGTGAGAAGATGATGGATACCAGCCCTGCATTACCTCAGGCAAGAACAGGAACTACCCTACCATTCTTAGGGAAGCCAGATACCAGAGGATAAGTCATGCTGCAGACCCCCACAACACCATTCCTCCTGGTCCCAGGATGGCTGGTGTGCCGCATCAAACGATAGG
>NW_006204759.1:3837092-3875156 GCF_000334495.1 Tupaia belangeri chinensis
GGGACGGCCCCCCCCCCCCCCCCCCCCGCCGATTCCTTCATTGATCATGTTCTCTTCCCCCTACAAAATGGCCCAGCTCACTGTCCACCTATCCCTCGTGGTCCTCTTGCGCCATGTGGTCTAGCAATTTCAATCTGTTGCTGCTCTATCTCACCACCCCCCCACACCCCGCGGCCCTGTGACCTCCTCCTGGGCAGGGACCTTTATTAAGGTCCACTCCTTTATTAAATAAACAAACAAACAAACAAATAAAAGAGTGCACTGGTCACTGTGGGAGTAATGAGAGCAAACACAGACCCTCTCGTTCTTGTTTTCATGGGAAGTCTGGGAGATTAATGTTCCAGCTGTGTCTGGATTCCTGAAAACTGCCCCTGAAGGATGGGCGGCTTCTAAAATCCAACATTTTCAAGTGAAAGTTCAGGCAATGAAAATTCAGAGCATATGGTTGGGCCACGGCAGTAAGTCGGCCATGGCCTCATGCCCAGATCCATGGAAAAATAATAAAATGAGGCAGCCTCCCCACTCCTCACCCTAAGAACTGGACAGACAGCTGCCTGCCAGTCCGTTCCCCTTCCTGCTTGCTGGTCTGCTTACAGGAGGGGAGGACTTGGGTCTTCCCTGATTCCCCCGTCAGGCAGACATGCAGGAGCAGGAAGAGTGTCCCTCCCAGAAACCCCCACTTCCGATCGCTCACCCAGTCACTCATCTCATCAGACTCTCCGAGTCCTCCTGGGGGCCCAGCCCGGCGCAGAGAGCAGTCAGATGCCCTGTGAGACAGAAACCTCTGGCCAAGGCAGAGGGACCCCAGGAGGGTCAGGGTGCTGAAGAAGGCTTCCCAGGGGAGGTGACAGATGAGCTGGGCCTGGAAGGGGAGCAGAGTTGGGCTGGGACTAGGGGGGAGGGTGGGGACCCCCAGAGCGGTAATGAAGAAGGCAGCAGTGGAACTAGAGAGCAGGTGACAGAACTGGATGGTTGTCAGCCCCGAGTGCCAAGGAACAGAATGTGGCGTTATCGCGGGAGCGGTAGGAAGCCATGAGCTGCTTCCAAAGCGTGGAAACCGGGCTCCGGTCTGCACTCTGAGACGATAACTCCCTGCCAAGGATGGCTTATAGTACAGAAGGCCTATTCTCATGTAAAACGCACCGGAGGCTAGTGAGGACAAAGTAACTGACAAGTTTGAGCCCGTGCGCTGCACCGAGCAACACGTGCCACGACGCTTTACGTGCTTCGCTCAGTTCTCCCGACAAGAGGTCAGCGCTGCACAGTGTGGAGACCCACACACGGGGGTTACCCGCTGAGGTCACCCAGTCAGTGAG
Organism: Tupaia belangeri chinensis; assembly: GCF_000334495.1. NCBI lineage: Eukaryota > Metazoa > Chordata > Mammalia > Scandentia > Tupaiidae > Tupaia > Tupaia belangeri. Next base: position 3,838,409 of record NW_006204759.1, read on the forward strand.
AAGTGGAACCTGGACTTGACCCCCGGCAGCCCAGCTCCAGAGCGTGTCCGGTACCCTACCTCCTATCTGGAAGGCTCGGGGCTCTTTCTTGGCATTGAACTTGGCCCCAAACCCTATGGCAGGGCCTGGACTCTGGTCAGACCAGGCATTCCCACGGTGGGGGACAGGCACGAACCTCAAACTTGAAGCATCCCCTGCTCAAATAAATTTTCCAAGAAGCTCACAACCCCAAAACAAAGCACAAGGACAACCCACACCATACTCCAGGCCTGGCTCTCCCAGATAAAACTGGCTGCAAAACCAGGAATAAAGCAGTCCCTGAGCAGCGGCTCTTAACAGCCCCGCCAGAGAGTGCCTGCCAGCAGGGGCCTCCGTGCACCTTCCCACAATGTTCTTCGTTAGGTTTTGACTCTTCCTTTGGCAGGTCCCAGTCTAACCAAACCAGTAAACAGGAAACAACCCACCCAGTGCCGTCAGACAGTCAACGCACCTTGAATCTGCACTGTACACTCTACACTATGGACTGAAGGATGGTCCTGAAAAAGATAACCTTGCCCACGAGGCTTGGTTTGGCCTCAGGGTCCTTCTTATCTCTGAAGCGAGGAAGGATACCACCCACCCCTGGGAGAAAGCTCCTTTCTTCTCCCTCCAGGTCCAGGTGAGACATCCCTGGGGGTAGCTGTCACACTCCCCAACATCTGTCCACAGAGGCTCACGGGGGCAACTCCCTCTCGCTGCCTGTGACTCCCTGGCAAGCTGGGGGCTGGTGCAGAGGTGATGGGAGGGGGTGTAGGACGCTGCTCAGGGACCTGGCCCTTGTCACCTCAGCCCCTGTCCTACCTGAGCATCTCCAAAAGGGATACAGAAAGCTGGGGCTTCCCACGGCGGAGACAAAGAACAGAGGAACTCACAGGGACAGAGAGCGGAGCCCGGACAAGAACCCAGGGCTCCTGTCTCCCCACACGCCCCCGCCGGCCTCAAGCCACCAGCCCCAGCAGCCACTGTGGCCTGTTTACCCCGGCGACTCCGGTGCAGGAGCAAACACAGTCAACACCAATAACACCAATATCACCACCACTGTCACCACACGGCACTCACTGCGCACCAGGTTACGTGCCCTACAACTCCGCTTCAGCCTCCAAACCTTCGGGACGGCCTCTGTCATCTTCCCCAGTTCTCGGCTAGGGTCACTGAGGCACGGGGAGCACAGCAGATCTGCTCGCAGTCGTGCAGCTGGAAAGGGGCAGGGGCCAGCTCGCGACCACGCACGACACCGTTCTAAAAGCTCCCACCTGTGCTGGCCAGAAACAAGAAAAAGGGACTCACCAGCTAGGCGCAGGCAGGCCCCAGGCCCAGTGGGTCTGGGAGCTCGGAGGAGATTGCTACTGGAAGGAGGAGTTGGGCTGGTGTGAAAGCAGAGCGGCCTCCCTGCCTCTGTGAGGGTCCTCGCCCCTCCTGGCCAGCTGCTCGGCACTGGCGGGGTGAGCTGTGGGCACACTCTGGCACTCAAGGAAATGCTTCCTGCAATGGCAGCAGCTGCTACGGCCGCAGCTCTGATTCCCAGAGGATCCCAAAGCTTTTCCCATCATTTTTGCCCTTTTTCAGAAACCACTTAGCCGCTGCCCCTCCTCCAGCCATGCCAGGGCCGTGGTGCACTTACCAGAGCTGCCACAGCACGAAGCCAGCCAGAGCCTTGACCTCAGCTCTCAGGGCTGCCAGGAGGCGCTGCTCAGCCTCTGGGAACCACCGTCCTGCACGCTGAGCCTCGGAGATAGCTCCCCAAATGCGCTTTCACAACCCCCGCATCCTGAACAGCTCTGTTTCCAGAATGAAGAAGGGATGGGGCCGTCATGTCACCTATCTTGCAGTCCTGGACTGTCACTTAGAGGCTGTTTGGAGACCATGTGCAAACTTAACCCAGTCCCTGCTTCTCTTGAACCCCTGGTTTTCTGTGTGCCCAAATTTGGGATGAGGATTGAGGTGAGGACCTTTCTCCACTGGGGGTCTTCAGTGAACCACAGAACCCAGCACTGTGTCTATTTTCCTGCGTCACCAGCAGCACTCTAAGTGCACGGGAGAGAAGTGACACTCTCACAGACCATGGATAAATAGGACATTAGGACTTCATTCTCTCCCCGAACCCGGCTGAGAAAAGGTGCAACTCTTCCTGGGAGTGAACACAGGCTGCAACCCCAGATGTTCTGCAGAAGCCATCCTAGCAGCTGCCTATAGGAACCTTATGGGACCCCAGGAAGCCATGGATCAGATGCAACCTGTCAGCCTGCCTGGAGTAGCTGGGTAGATCCGACCCCCGAGTCAAGGCATTCAGGTGCAGACACCCCATGATTCTACAGGTCAGATTGCAAAGAGCATTCTCAAACCCACTCTCCCAGCCCGGGCCCTATAACAACCCTGCTCGGTAGGAGCAGAGACTGCCGTACCCAGTTTTTCAGGTGAGAAATCCATGACACCAAGCAATCAGAACACTGCCCAGGTCACACTGCCGGGCTGGGCATGGACTCCAGGCCACACCCCTGTTATACGTGCATGTTAGCTCTCACTGAAGCTGCATGGTTCCCTCTGAACCTTAGAATTATTCTTTTAAAAAAGAATAGTGGTAAAATTCATGTATATGAGGAAATGTAGCATATTAACCATTTTTAAGTTGTAATTTGGTGACATTAAGCACATCCACAGTGCTGTGCCACTGTCCATCTGTAACTTTGTATCACCCCAAAGGAAACTCAGCACCACTTAAACTACAACTCCCGGCTCCTCTTCCCCCCAGCCCACACGCCCCAGTCTACCTCTGCCTCTATGGATTTAACTAGTCGAGGCCCTCCAGTGAGTGGAACCACAGAGTATTTGTCTTTTCGTGACTGGTTCTTTCACCCAGCTTCATGTCCTCAGGATTCATGGCCTGTGGCTAAGGGAGCGTGATTCCACATGGCTGACCACACCACTTAAATCCCCATCCCCATGTCTTAAAAAATACACCGCAGGACCAGTAGTTAGCATAATGGCTATATCGCTGGACTCCCATGTGGTCGACCACGGTTCGTGACCCGGATCTGGTGGCTTGAACTCACGCTGGGCACTTGTGCGTGCGTGCCCAAGATCCATAGAGGAGAATGGAGGAGAAGGGATTGCGGCGTGGCCATCCCCCAGGGGGTGATTTCTCGCTTTCTGTCTCTCTGTCTCTCTCTGTCTGTCTGGCGAGTGCACACCCTATAGCAAAAACCTCTCCAAAAAAAGATACACCAGGTGTGTGTGAGGTTGCCCAAAATCCTGACAGGGTGGAGAACGGGAGGAGAAGGGCTTGTGCCTGACCATGCCTCACTGGGGAATGCTTTCTCCCTCTCTGTCTGTCTCTGTGTCTCTCTGGAGAGCATACGCTCCACTGGCAAAAAAAAAAAAGTATTTTTGCCACAGGGCATGTGTGCTCACCAGAGAGGAGAGATACAGAGAGAGATAGTGAGAGGGAAGGTGAGAAGTCAGATTTCTGCCTCCAGGGAAGATGGCATATGTCACTAAATGTGCCCCCTCTGTCAACAGAGCCCTCAGGACTAGTGCACCATGGGAGGTGCACAGCCAGCCAGGAAATCCTGGCTCCCTTCCTTCACCCATAACTCCTTCTCAGCCTCCCCGGCTGTCTGTCCTCATCATGCCCTTCCCCCACACACAGAGGTTCCCCAGAACCCGGTCCCCTCCACACAGCCTCCCTGGAGACCCTCACTCCTCCCCAGGACCCCACTGACCTTTCCAACCTGGAGACTCCTTCATCCAGGTGTCCAGCCCAGGCCTGCCCCTGACTGTTCAAGGTATTTTTTTTTTTTATTTAATTTTGTATCATGATACCTGGTTGTCCATCTTTGTGGGAACAGTGTGGTTTTTCACAGGCATACGGTGGTAATCGCATGAGGCACATGGAGCGATAACCAAGGCCACAGACACATCCGTCCCTGCCATCACTGACCACGACTGTCTTCTGCAGGGAGGACCACCCTCCTCCTCCCCTCCACGCACCCCAAGACAGACCCCTCTTCCCTTCCCACTGAGTAACCCCTGAGCATCTGCTGCCTGAAAAGGCACCAGCTTCCTTCTGGCCACCAAATCCAAGGCTCTTGGTCATCTCCAGCCTCTCCTGTCTCCTCTGGGCTGCATTTCTGTGGCTCGGCCCTCCTGGTGCCACCCGCCCCATCTCTTCACCTGAACCACCAGAATTGCCTGTCTTCTCCAGGCCACCTCCCCCACACCCTGCCACCTGCAAGAACAGTCCCAGAACACCCTGGTCGCACTCCCTTTCTTCTCAATGGTCTCCACTGCAACCTGAGCCCACAGCCTTAGCCTCCTCCCCCACAGAGACCCAGCCCATCAATCGCCTGAGCGCACCCCCTTCCCAGTCTCACTGGCTACACCTGCCTCCATGCCCTTCCCCTTCTGCCTTCTGCCCAAGATGAGACTCTGATGCTGGGGTTCTACCTGCCATTCAAAGGGCCCCTCTGGGTGGAGGTGGTGGGGGTGATTCAGGAGAAAATGATTAACAGGGATATGAACGCATGTGAACACGGGAAATGGGTTATGGAACAGCATACCATAGCAGAGGAGAAAAGTCTTTGACTTATTGGGGAGGGCTCAGGCACCCACTCAGCACAGCACAGCTGGAGCCCCACTCTGCAGAGCTGGGTCTCAGGGCAGGGACCAGAAACAAGAGAGAGATGGGGTTGGAGGGTCTGTGTGTCGGCAGGGAATGAATCAGGACTGAAAACGGCCCAGCTGTGCCAGATGCCAGCTGCATTCAATATTCAATATATACATTTTTTTAAAAAGCTAGTAGAACTATTATTGAAAATGCATAACCTAACGAGATGCTCAGTGTTAAAGGAGATACATATATCTATAGCCTTGATCAGATTACGACGCTGTGTGCATTATTACTGCACACATGCTACGAAGAACTACACTATACTCCACCAAGATGTACAATGAGTATATGCAAACCAGAAATCGTAATAACAAATTGGATTTTTTTTAATTCTACCTCTTTCAAAAGTGCTCCCTCTCAAGAGCCATGGCCAAAACTGCTCACCTCTAAACTGCGGCAGAAATTTCTACCCATTCTTTCTATCACAAGACCTGTGATTACAATGAAAATGGCAATAGGCTGGCAGGTGGTGTGGTAGCTAAGGTACTGTACTCCCACATGGCTGACCATGGTTCAAGTCTTGGACCTGGCAACTAGCTTTGTCTCTTTCTCTTTCTCTCTATCTCTCTCTGGTCAAATATAAAACTATAATAACAAATGGAAATAAATACATAAATTCTTCTTTTTTTTTAGCGAGAGAGAGATTTTTGCTATAGGGCATATGCACTTGCCAGAGAGAGAGAGACAGACAGAGAGACAGAAAGTGAGAAATAACCCCCCAGGGAGAATAGCCACACCAATCTCTTCTCCTCCATGCTCCTCTCGGGATTTTGGGTATGCACACACACACCTGGCATGAGTTTCAAGCTGCCAGGTTCGGGACTCGAACCATAGTCAACTACGTGGGAGTCCAGTTATGTAGTAAGCATTACGCCATCTACTGGTTCCAATTAATAATTCTTTTAAAAATTAAAAAAATGACAACAGCAACAATGATCATGAATTTTTATCAAATACTGGGTTCTGGAATAAGCACTTTGCATCATCTCGTCAGACTCTCACAAAAATTTCAAAAAACCAAGTGTAATTTTGTCCCCACTTTACCAATAAGAAAATGACGTGCAGGGGCCAGCAGGTGGCATGGTGGTTAAAGGCGCTGGACCCCCACATGGCTGGCCACGGTTCAAGTCCTGGACCTGACAGCTTGCTTTCTCACTTTCTCTCTCTCTCTCTCTCTGCCCCTCTCTGGTCAAATTAAAATAAATAAAAATGAATAAATAAGGTTAAATAAAATAATTCTTTAAAAAAAAAAAAACATGGCGAAAATGAAGTGCAGACAGACCACTTAACCTGCCAAGGACAGCAGTAACTGTGCTGGTCCCATCTGGAGCTCCCTCAAGCTTGTGTTGAGATATAACGTCTCTGATTTCTGTGTCTGCCTTCCCAGAATTTAAATGGCTCCAGAGCGAGATACAGCTCTCCTTCCCACCATCCCTTCTCTGAACTGTCTCCTGCCCATAGGGGCATACAGGAAGTATTTATCGGCCTGGCTTTATCTGGACGGCACCTGCACTAAGGGGTCCTACTAGAACTCGTGACATGGTGACAGAGACAAGACCTCAGAGATGGGCATCAAAGCCATCTGTGTGGTTCTCTGCATCTTAATTTGAAAAACAATGTTCTCGGGACCAGCGGGTGGGGTGGTATAGTAGTTAAGGCACTGGACTCCCACATGGCTGACCGCAGTTCGAGTCCCAGACCTGGTGACTTGAAACTCACGTCAGGTGCATGTGTGCCCAAAATCCCAAGAGGAGAATGGAGGAGAAGGGGTTGTGGTGTGACCATCTCCCCTGGAGGGTTATTTCTCACTTTTTTTCTCTCTCTCTCTGTGTCTCTGGTGTTCTTGACTCTATGTATTGATGTAGATCACAGTCACTTAACAATGACTTCTGGGAGGGGGTGCTTCTAACAAAGATTGAACCCAGTGGAGACAACGGGCAGCACCAGAAGGCAGCAAGCGGTTGGGTGGACCGGCCATCTCTGGTATGACAGATGCTAAACCGCCTGTCTCTGAAGACCACAGTTTTCTCTTCGTGACCACCAGGGGGCACATAGGAGCCAAATTTTTCTTCATCCTCCTGGGCTCCTCTGAGATTTGAGGCCAGACTTTCTGGAAGCCAGCAAACTCCTCTGTGCAGAAAAGCCTGATGGCTCCATCCAGCTAGGAGCTCACACCAGTGAGAGTGGTCAAGGCAGCACCGCGGGTGCCTGCAACCTGCCCAAGGACAGTGACGACTCTACCAGTCTCAGCTTGAGTTTCCTAAATCTTGCACTGGGATTCAACTTTCCTGGGTTTTGTATCTTACTTTCCTCATTTTAAATGACCTCAGATCCAATTTGCCACCAGGTCCAGGTGGCAAACAACAAATCCGGAAGAAATCGGCCTCCTTCTCCATGTGGTCTGTGTCTCAGCATCACTAAGTGCCCATGTGAGTCACCTAACCCCCATGGAGGACAGGGGTCTGTGAGAGCCCAGTCTCTAAGGGGATGCAGCAGGCGGTCCGAGCTGGGGAGGGCTCAGGCTCTCACTTGGCACAGCACAGCTGGAGCCCTGCTCTGCAGAGCTGAATTGGGGTAGGAACAGGGGACAAAAGGGAGGGTCTGCGTGCTGGACAGAGGGTGGATGTGTCCTGAAGCAGCCCAGCCGTCCTGGATGCCAGCTGCATGAACTTGGGCTGATTACTGAATCTCTGGGTTCACCTCTGCTCCCCCAAACAGGCAGGAGCACCTGCCCTGCCCGCCCACATTATGGGGCTTGTCTGGGGATTAGTAAGGACACTGGGTGTGAAAGGCTCTGAGAGCTGGTAAGCTATTGGCAGGCGGTGGGATTATTGTTCACGTCTTCATCATTTTGGCACAAGAACCACATCTGCTGGCTCCTGAGTGGTATCCGGCCATTAGCTTAGAGATTGTGACTAATCATTTTCTAATGAGGAAAAAAAAAAACAAGTTTTGCTTAATGTTTTATGAGTCCTGCAAGTGGGCATCTCTATAAGGACCAAATCTCACTTTTGAGGACTTGGCCTGTCCAGCTAATCACAGCTAAGAGAAGACGTCGGGTGGGGGGCCCTCTTTCCTGGGGACCACCATGTGCCCTGTGAAGCCCACAGCAGGGCAGTAGGGAGAGCGAGAACGAGATGCTCTCCGCCCAGGAGCCCACTTGAGGGAGGAAGACCTGCACAGGCTCCCTCTGATGCTGGGCAGGACCAGACCCCCATAACACGCATAAGTCGGGGCTCCAGGGCCCACAGACCACACCAACAGTGAACACTGGGTGGAGTCCTGGGTTCCAGCTGCAATTGTAATCCTCTGGCAGGTGTGGCACCAGGGACAATCCTTGTGGCAGTTGGATGGCATATGGGCTAGGGCATGAACAAGATGTAGGATTCTGGGGCCAGCAGGTAGTGTGGTGGTTAAGCACTGGACTCCCAAATGGCTGACCATGGTTCAAACTCCGGACCTGGAAGTTTGCTTTCTCACTCTCCCTTTCTCTCTCTCTCTCTCTCTCTCTCTCTCTCTCTCTCTGTGTGTGTGGGTGTGTGTGTGTGTGTGTGTGTATGTGTGTCTTTCTCTGGACCAATAATTAAATAATTAAATAATTAAATAAAATTAATAATTTTAAAAATTAAAAAATACATAGCCTGCAAGGAGGAGGACATTCCAAACATAGGTTTCAGCCAAAGTGAAGATGCAGGAGGGCAGGGCAGAGACCAGGGACTCTGCCCTCAAGGAGCTTACAGTCCATTTAAGAGAAGGAAAATCAAGTACATGAAAGCCTCAGAAGCAACATGGCTGTAGTCCAGGGCCGTGGCACAGTGTGTGTGGCAGCAGGAAGGGGAGGAAGCCGGGGGGCAGGAGGGCTCTGGCTCACTTCTCTGTGCTGGTCAGGCCCCACCACCTCTCTCCAGGCCATTTTAGAGCCTCCTCTGTAACACTCCTCCTCCAGTCCGGCGTCCCCTCTGCTCCTTCAGAGCCCATGATGCCTCAGTCCTCCAAACCCCTCGGCCTGGCGTTCGAGACCCTTCCCTGTCTGGCCCACACTCCTGGCCACAATCCCTACGGCATCCTTTCATTTGCCCACGACCAAGTTACATCAGGCGCTTTGTCACACCATGGACAAAGTGGCATCAATATAAATATGTCCCCTTCACTTGACCCCTCTGCCTAGAGTGCTAAAGAGGGCAGGTTCTGCCATCCAAACCCTTGCATCGTGACCTCAGGGAAATTACTTAACTTTTGTGTATCAGTTTCTCCACCTTTGAGATGGGGATTACAGTACCCACCATCTAGAGCATTAGAAAGATCAAATGAGTTCAAAGGAGTCGGGTTGAGACCAGCTCACGGTAGGAAGGCAGATACTCAGAAAACGTTAGCTGTACTTGGCGTCAGCAGATGGGCACTTCTGAGGCTCACCTGCAAGAAGAATGAGCTGCTCTTCCTCCGGGCACGTGGGTAACTGTCATTCTAGTGATGGAAATTCAACAACAGAGGGCAGGTGGCAAGGGCTCGCCATCACATTGTCCTTACTCGGGGACCTCCACCCTCTGGAATGCCATCGGTCACTTGTGGCCCAGGAAAAGTGTAGAAATAGCACTCCAGTTCCTACAGACTCCTGCACCAAATGACACGCTTCTGTTCACATTTCACGGGCTGCAGCAAGGTAGGCGGGTAAGTGCAATCCTATCATGTGCTTGTCAGATCAAGATATTGGGGTGCAGAGCCCCAACTGCCAGCACGGCTGCCTACTTCATCATTCTAGGAGTGGGCTGGTTTCACACACCGACTGGTACTTCCCAGAAATGAGTGCAGAAACGGTGAGGGGTTGGTGACTTCAGGCTGAAGAGAGGAAGCCTTGGCAACTGTATTCAACATCCCCAGCCCCAAAGAGGGTCCAGGCACGCAAAGCAGATGCAGCAGCAGGACTGTCCATCCACGAGCTTGGATCCTCTGAGGCTTAGCCCTCAGAAGTAAAGCGAAGACACTCTAGGAGAGCGCTGGGCACAGGCTGGCTCGCCTGGGCCCGCAGGACACCCATCCGGTTCCTAATCCAGTATTTCCCCATCTATCCACTGCACCCAGAACAGGCAGGGCGGGCTGCCTCCTGGAGATCAGAGGACCCAGCTCTCCTGGCAGATAGGACTCTGCTCTCCTTCAGCCCAGCCTTCTGTCTCAGGGGTTCCGGTGTGAGGCCATCTTCACTCATTCTGGCGGAGAGGGAAATTATACACCCTTCCTGAGCTATATGCAACTGCTTGTCCTAGAACACTGGGGCAAGGCTTTCCCCCAACCTACAAATGACCCCCCAAGGCTATCTTCAACCTCCCAAACCTAGCGCTGAGGGTGTGCCTTAATTATAGTCTTCCTAAAGCAGAGAGGTATGTGTTTTATTAATAGGTCAAGGCCCTAAAAGGATGAGCTTTAGGATCGGAAATTCAATCAGGACAGCGCAGCAAGTTCATCTGTTGGGTTGTTGGAAAAGTCATGATGTATTTTCTATGTTTTTCTATGCAAAAATGCATCATGACTTTCCTGACAACCCAACAAAAGCTTCAGACAATCACACAGTTTGCAAATTGACCTTACAAAGAGACAATATGGGTCAGCAGGTGCTGCGGATGTTGAAGCAGCAGGATCCCACATGGCTGACTGTGCGGTTTGAGTTCTGGACCTGGCAGCTTAAAAAGCATGCCCAGCATCTGTGCATGTGTGCCAAAAATTCCAAGAAGAGAATGGAGGAGAAGGGATTCCAGTGTGGCCATCCCCCCACAGAGGGTGATTTCTCACTTTCCCTCTCTATATATCTCTCTGTGTCCGTCTCTGTCTCTCTCTCTAGAGAGCACATGCACCCTGTACCAAAATTAGGGGGAAAAGAGAGAGAGAGACAACATGAATGCTTCCCAAACTCATGGGTGCCTCGGAGTCAAGCCTGCCTGAACAGGTTCCTTTGGGACTCTGGGAGGAGATGCAGCAATGATGGCCATTCCACAGTCATCCCTCCCACTCACAAGGGGAGGCTTAAGATGCTCTGAGATCCCAAGAGATGGCATAATGGTTACATCACTGGACTCCCATGTAGTCGACTGCAGTTTGAGTTGTGGACTCGGCGGCTTAAACCTCACTCCAGGTGCGTGTGCGTGCGTGCCCAAGATCCCAAGAGGAGAATGGAGGAAAAGGGATTACAACATGGCCATCCCCCCTGGGAGGTGATTTCTTGCTTTCTGTCTCTCTGGCGAGCACAAACATCCTACACCAAAACAATCTCTCTTTAAAAAAATGGGGGGGGGGTAGGTCAAGGCCCTAAAAGGATGAGCTTTAGGATCGGAAATTCAATCAGGACAGCGCAGCAAGTTCATCTGTTGGGTTGTTGGAAAAGTCATGATGTATTTTCTATGTTTTTCTATGCAAAAATGCATCATGACTTTCCTGACAACCCAACAAAAGCTTCAGACAATCACACAGTTTGCAAATTGACCTTACAAAGAGACAATATGGGTCAGCAGGTGCTGCGGATGTTGAAGCAGCAGGATCCCACATGGCTGACTGTGCGGTTTGAGTTCTGGACCTGGCAGCTTAAAAAGCATGCCCAGCATCTGTGCATGTGTGCCAAAAATTCCAAGAAGAGAATGGAGGAGAAGGGATTCCAGTGTGGCCATCCCCCCACAGAGGGTGATTTCTCACTTTCCCTCTCTATATATCTCTCTGTGTCCGTCTCTGTCTCTCTCTCTAGAGAGCACATGCACCCTGTACCAAAATTAGGGGGAAAAGAGAGAGAGAGACAACATGAATGCTTCCCAAACTCATGGGTGCCTCGGAGTCAAGCCTGCCTGAACAGGTTCCTTTGGGACTCTGGGAGGAGATGCAGCAATGATGGCCATTCCACAGTCATCCCTCCCACTCACAAGGGGAGGCTTAAGATGCTCTGAGATCCCAAGAGATGGCATAATGGTTACATCACTGGACTCCCATGTAGTCGACTGCAGTTTGAGTTGTGGACTCTGTGGCTTAAACCTCACTCCAGGTGCGTGTGCGTGCGTGCCCAAGATCCCAAGAGGAGAATGGAGGAAAAGGGATTACAACATGGACATCCCCCCTGGGAGGTGATTTCTTGCTTTCTGTCTCTCTGGCGAGCACAAACATCCTACACCAAAACAATCTCTCTTTAAAAAAATGGGGGGGGGGAACCAGCAGTTAGCGTAATGGCTATGTCGCTGGACTCCCACGTAGTTGACCGCGGTTCACGTCCTGGACCCAGTGGCTTAGAACTCACGCCAGGCACATGTGCGTGCGTGCCCAAGATCCTGACAGGAGAACGGAGAAGGGATTGTGGCGTGACCATCCCCCTTGGGGGGTGATTTCTCGCTTTCTGTCTCTATGTCTCTCTTTGTCTGTCTGGAGAGTGCATGCGCCCTATGGCAAAAACCTCTCCAAAAAAAAAAAGATGCTAAAGATGCTCTGAGATCCCTACAGGAGGCTGACTCAGTGGTCAGTACCTGCTGAGCCAGAAGCACAAACAGGCCAACAAAGTTCGCACCAAGCAAAAGAAGAGCTGAGGCATGCAGGAGAAGGGGTTCTCGCTGATTAAATTGCTTCTTTCAGAAGGCACTGGGGGGCCAGCAGGTGATGCAGTGGTTAAAGCATTGGACTCTCACAGGTCATCCATAGTAGGAGTCCCAGACCTGGTGGCTTAAAACTCACACCAGGTACGGGTGTGTGCATGCCCAAAATCCAAGAGGACCATACCTGGGACTGGTACTTTATAAATGAGATAAATTTATTCAGCTCATGATTCTGGAGGCTGGGAAGTTCAGGAGCATGGCACTGGCATCTGATGAGGTTATGGCAAAGGCAGAAGGACAAGAAAGTGCATGAGAGAGCAACAGAGGATGAAGGCCAAACTCCTTTCCTATCACTCTCACAACTAACCTGCTTCAGACATAGTGGCACGAATCTATTCATGTGGGTGGAGCCCTCATGGTCTAATTACCTCTTAAAGGTCTCACTTTGTAGGGACCAGCAGTTAGTGTAATGGCTATGTCGCTGAACTCCCATGTAGTTGACTGCAGTTCGAGTCCCGGACCCAGTGTCTTAAACTCACACCGGGCACGTGTACATGCGTGCCCAAGATCCCAAGAGGAGAATGGAGAAGGGATTGCGGCATGGCCATCCCCCCAGGGGTGATTTCTCACTTTCTGTCTTTCTGTCTCTCTGTCTCGCTCTGACTTTCTGGCGAGCACATGTGCCCTATAGCAAAAACCTCTAAAAAAAAAAAAAGGTCTCACTTTGTAATACCATCACAACAACAATCCAATTCCTACATGAGTTTTGGAGGAGATATTCCAAGCGCAGCAGTAAATTCTTGGTCAAGGTGCTGCTCTGAGAGCAAGCATTGCTTACAAGCTGACCCCAAAACAGTCCAGGAAAATGATCACCCAGAGCTCAGGAATGGTCATTGGTAAAATCCACAGCAGTTCTTTAGCCAAAGGGTTTGCTAAGACTCTTTCTGGTTGTGGTTTCTCTGGAGCATGACCAGAGCTGCCCCTACAGCTGCATCCACATCCTGCCCAAAGGACACTGGCAAGGGGAACGCCCTCTGCACCTCCTGCTTCAGCACCTCGTTCCTGGACAGCGCGCTCCCACTCCCCACCAGCCGCTCCACGCCCCACTCCTTGAGCTGCTGACACGGAAGCATTGAGTGCAGGTTCTGAACGATGCCGCGACACAGGGCCCGGGTCACGTGCCCCAGGGAGAGGTCAGAGGAGGAGATTCTGGTCACTGAGGCCAGCTGGTCCGGCAGGTGCCTCTCCCCCAACACTGTGGGCCTGATGGTTAGGCAAGTATCTCTCTGCTGTGCAGCTGCTTGAATCACGCGGGAATACACAATGGATTCTTCAGTCTCCAGGCCTGCCAGAAAGAGAAGATCTGTGTGAGCGCCTGCATCCCCACCACGCAGTATGGAATTCCCACAGGGCAAGGACAGGGCTACCTGCTGCTTCTCCTTACAGCGGCTGGAAGCTTCTGGGCTCATGGACTGGCTAGCTATTCTCTGCTCCAGTTCCCAGCAAGTTATCTCACTGCCGACTCCAGCACGGATTCCAGGGGGACTGCTTCCGGAAATTGCCATGACCCTGTTCCTAATCCGTGCTTCCTAACTATTCCTCACTATGAGGCCTGGGGTCCCGAAAGGCCCAAATGCACACTCTGATCAGTACGTATCATCACAGCCACTTTAGAGTCATTAGCAGCAGCATAGAAAGTTCAAGATCCTGGGGCCAGCAAGTGGTGCAGTGGTTAAAGTGCTGGACTGCCACATGGAACGCGGCTTGAGTCCCAGACCTAGAGGCCTGAAAGTCACATTTTGTGCCACGTGCATGAAATCCCAGGAGAACAGAGAAGGGAATGCAGCATGGCCACCCCCTCGAGGGATGATTTCTCACTTTCTTTCTCACTGTCACTCTCTGTCTCTTTGGCAAACATACATGTCCTATGACAAAAACCTTAGAAAAGAAAGAGAAAGGAAGAGGAAAGAAAGAAAGAAAGAAAGAAAGAAAGAGAACAGGAGAGGAGGAGACAAGAGGAAAGGAAAGGAAAGGAAAGGAAAGGAAAGGAAAGGAGGGAGGGAAGGAGGAAGAAAGAAAAAGAAAAAGAAAAAGAAAGGAGGGAGGAGAGAGAAAGAGAGAAAGAATAGAAAGAAAGAGGGGGGAGGAAGAAAAAAAAGAAAAGGAAAAAGAGAAAGAGGGAGGGAGGGAAGAGAGAGAAAGAAAGAAGAAAGAAAGAGGAAGAGAAAGGAAGGAAGTAAGGGAAGAAAGGGAAGGAAGAGAAGGAAGAAAGAGACAGAGAGAAAGAAAAAGAAAGTTAGTTCAGGATCCCAGGCTGATCACAGTCTAGGCCATTCTCATTACACCCACAGGGCACCTGAGGCCCAAGGAGAAATGACATGTTGGCCATCCTATTGCTACAGGGCACATGCGCTCGCCAGACAGACGGAGAGACAGAAAGTGAGAAATCACCCCCAGGGGGGATGGCCACACCGCAATCCCTTCTCCTCCATTCTCCTCTCGGGATCTTGGGCACGCATGCACACGCGCCCAGTGTGAGTTTTAAGCCACTGGGTCTGGGACGTGAACCACGGTCGACTACATGGGAGTCCAGCGACACAGCCATTACGCTAACTGCTGGTGCCCCTCCTACAGCTTGTTGATGTCAAGCCAGAGTTCCAGTCAGATTTTCCTCTGTTAGCTCTGTAGTGTTGAAAAAAAAAAAAAAAAAAAAAAAAACAAATAAAAAAGGAAGCCTTGAGTTCAATATACTTTGACCTTGGAACCCAGTTTGCCATTAACCGAGGGAAAGCAAACCTGGCCCTGATGGGAAAAGAGTGCTCACAGTGAGGACTCTCCACGCGTGGGCACACTGGAACCACCAGAGCTTCCAGGGTGCTGCAGGGTCCCATGGGGGCCATTCCGAATTCATCTTCTGGGCTGCGCCCTGAGTGCTGGAATGTGTGAACACTCCCCAGGTGGTTCTGACGGCAGCCCAGCAGAAAGGCACCAGCCCAGACTGGAGCTTCTCAGACCTGAAGGTGCAAATGAATCCCTTATGGCTTTTGTTAGAGCGCAGCTTCAGAGGCCCTGATTCTGCTTTTATTAAAAGCTCCCCAGGCCAGTGCTGCCAGCCCATGGACCACACTCTGAGAAGTAAGTTCTGGAACAATGCTTGTGGACATTCCCTGTCATCAGAGTCACCTGAGAGGTTTATAAAATGCTCTCCTCGGGTCCCATTCCATCCCCAGGCCAAAAAAATCTGGGCATGGGCGTGGGCCTACGTGACCATTACTTAAAACTTCATAAATATTTCCAGTGCTAAGAAACACTAATCTGGAGAGCCGCAGCAGTCTCAGCATCAATACATTTAATTTATACAAAGTCAATGATCCACATTCAGGAATTACAGAGAGGAGAAATCATCTCAATGTCGTGGGCAACTAGTCAAAATTTGATCAGACTCCTGGTTAAAGACGGCAAAATGAATATGTGTCTCCTTCCCCTACACAAAGTCCACTAAGTCTGAGAGTTACGAGAGCCACATTGCAGGACCAGCAGATGGTATAATGGTTATTTTGCTACTCCCACGTGGTTGACCACAGTTCAAGTCCCAGGCCCAGCAGCTTAAAAAAATACACTGGGCACACGTGTGTGTGTATGTGTGTGTGCCCAAAATCCCAAGAGGAGAGTAGAGCAGAAGAGACTGGCATGGCCATCCCCCCGAGGACTGATTTCTCGCTTTCTCCCCCTCTGTCTCTCTCCGTCTCTCTGGCAAGCACATGCAACTTATAGCAAAAATCTCTTAAAAAATAAAAAAGAAATCACACCAAACTTGAGACCAGAAGATGACATAATGGTTATATTGCAGGACTCCCACATAGTCGACCATGGTTCAAGTCTCAAACATGGCAGCTTGAAACTCACACCGGGCATGTGTGCATACCCAAAATCCCTAGAGGAGAAGGGATTATGGCGTGTCTATTCCTCCCCCCCCCAGCAGGGGGGTGATTTCTTGCTTTCTGTCTCTTTGTCTCTCTCTCTATTTCTCTGGAGAAACAGGCCCTATAGCAAAAATCTCTCTAGAAACAAAAAGAGAGAGAGCCACATTACACATGACCAACCACTATTCAAACCCTGGCTCCAGGGGCTTGAAAAACACGCCAGGCATGGGTGCATGCCCAAATTCTTGACAGGATGGAGAAATGAAGAAGAGATTACAGTGTGATCATGCCCCCTTGGAATGTGCTTTCTCTCTCTCTCTCTCTCTCTCTCTCTCTCTCACACACACACACACACACACACACACACACACAAGCTCACCTCACATGCCCTCTGGCAATTAATAAAAGAAGAAAGAAATTCCACTAAAATAGCAGTAAATTAAAATCAATAAAAAACAAAGCAAACAAAAAATGATAAAAGTCAACAAAGATCAAAAGCATAAGGAAGAAAACAGCAAAGAATAAGAGGTTTTGACACCTATGGACGACAGGCAGCAGGTACAGGGCGAAACTGGCTTCTCAGAGCAGAGACAAAGACACTGCAGCTGGAAATCTGCAGAGAGAGATGTTGATGAGAAGAAGCCGTAAGAACCTGAGCCCTGGATGCCCAAGCTACTTCAGAAGGAGGAAGTGACAACAAGGCTAGAAACAAAACCCCAGGAACTTTCCCAAACCCAACTGGCCAGTGCAGCCCAGCCATTCCCCCTTGAGAAGCCTTTGGGCCAGAACTTCGCCCCGTCTGCATTTCCAGAGGCACTCCACTGACTCCAGACTCTGCTGGCTCCCCACGTCCTACTTGCCCAGGAGAGGATATTACAGGACACATACGTATAGCTGAGGACATGGAACGGAAGCTCACAGCCTTCTGTTTGATGTCTGTGAGCTGCGCTGGCCAGCTCCCCCTAGAATGGATCAGAGACTCCCTGCCCTCTTGGCTATCACACACTGTTCCAGTTAAAACCAGGTCCTCAAACCAGAGCAAAGACTGGAGTTTCTAAAAATCACATCCAGTAGGTGTAAGAATTTAAGATGACCACATGTCAGACCAGGACTCAGGTAGGAATGGAAGGGCTGGGACTGCTAGGTTTTGGGGGATTTTTAAAATTTTGTTTGTTTTTGTTTTTGGGTTTTTTGGAGAAGTTTTTTGCTATAGGGCATGTGCACTTGCCAGACAGAGAGAGACAGAAAGGCAGAAAGCGAGAAATCACCCCCCAGGGGGGATGGCCACGCCGCAATCCCTTCTCCTCCATTTTCCTCTCGGGATCTTGGGCACGCACGTACACGTGCCCAGTGTGAGTTTAAGCCACCGAGTCCGGGACGAGAACCACAGTCGTCTACATGGGAGTCCAGCGACATAGCCATTACGCTAACTGCTGGTCCCTATTTAAATTTAATTTTTTTATTATTATTTTTTAATTTGACCAGAGAGGGTCAGAGAGAGAAAGGAAAAGTGAGAGAGCAAGCCACCAGATCTGGGACTCAAATTGTGTTTGGCCATGAAAAATCTCTCAAAAAAAAAAAAAAAGAAAAAAAGAAATATTATCACACGCTTTACTAAAAACCCTGCAAAACTGAACTCTAGACTTTATTAGGATGTCGCCCGTTTTTCTGCTAATGTCCCTGTGCTGTTCCAGGATCCAGTCTGCATGGTATTGTTCATCACATCTCCTCAGTCTCTGTGCCTGTTATTTGATTGACTTACTGAAAATTTTTATCTCCTTTTCCTTGTTGCTTTGGTGGCTTTACATGTCACGTCTGTTCTTTCAGAAGTTACCATTGTGAAGATAAAGCTTATCTAGAAAAGCAATGTCTATATAAAATAAAAATACATAAACGAGTAAAGGCCAGTGGATTGTGAGGAAGGAGGGTGGCTGACTAGCTGTTTACTGGTTGCGGTTGCTCTCTGCTGGCGACGTGGCTGGCTGGCTGGCTGGCTTTCTTTCTTCCTTCCTTTCTTTTTTTCTTTCTTTCTCTGAGAGCTCTTCTACTTTATTACAGGGAGAAGAAGCCCCTTAGGTTGTCAGAAAATACAGGATTGATCTTTTTTTTATTTTATTTTTTTTTTAATCTTCCTATGAAACGCTGCTATTCAAACAGCCAGAGTGAATTGTCTCAGTTCACTTCTTTAAAATCCCGTGACATTCACTTGGGTATGGATGTCTTTGGCTGCTGAAAATCTGGCCTTTTAGTGTGCACAGGGTGATAGGCCCCTAACCAGCAGTTCCAGAACGTTCCATTTTCATATATTACATCCATAACACCTCCTAAAAGTGAGGTATAGCAGGGCAAGCATTTTCCAAAACAGATGTCATGTATATACCAACCTGTTTACTGGTTGTGGTTATTCCCTGTTGGCTATATGACTGACTTTTTTTTCCCAATAATTATTTATTTAATTTAACTGTTATTTTTTGGAGAGGTTTTTGCTATAGGGTGTGTACATTCACCAGAGAGACAGAGTCAGAGAGACAGAAAGCGAGAAATCACCCCCTAGGGGGGATGGTCATGCCGCAATCCCTTCTCCTCCATTCTCCTCTCGGGATCTTGGGCATGCACACACATGCGCCTGGCGTGGGTTTTAAGCCACCGGGTCCGGGACGCGAACCGCAGTCAACTACGTGGGAGTCCAGCGACATAGCCATTATACTAACTGCTGGTTCCCAATATTTCTTTAATTAAAAAATTTATAACATTTTTACCTTGAAGGAAAAGTCAAAATACACTCAGGTTTTCTTCCTTGGTGGGAACACTCATGCCCTGACCTTGGAGAGTGCCTGAAGAAAGGTACGTGCCCCGTGGGGGCCTGGGGGACCTGGCTCTCGCCCTGTCCCTGCGCCCTGGGCTCACTGCTTCCCCTTAATCTACTGGTGGAAAGTGCTGTGAGCTGCCAAACGTCCTCACCATGACTCAGAACCACAGCACATCGGAGCTGGGACAACATGGAAGCAAGGAACTTGCTAAGGCCACAGGAGGACTCAAGGACAGAGCTGGGGACAAAGGCCCCTCTCCCCAGTTCTACCCACCCACCACACTACACTTCTTTAACAAATGCTGGTATCATACTATCTCTGTGCAAGATGCCCTTCAAAATGCTTTGCAACATTACCTTACTTAATCTTTACAGGTTGGCTTTTTGTATTTGTTTTTGTTTTGTTTTGTTTTGTTTTGTTTTTTGAGAGGTTTTTGCTATAGGGTGCGTGTGCTCGCCAGAAAGACAGAGAGAGACAGAGAGACAGAAAGCGAGAAATCATCCCCCAGGGGGGATGGCCATGCCGCAATCCCTTCTCCTCTAGGGATCTTGGGCATGCATGCACATGCACCTGGCATGAGTTTAAACTACCAGGTTCAGTATTCAAACCGTGGTCGGCTACATGGAAATTCAGCAACATAGCCATTATGCTAACTGCTGGTCCCTGTTTTTGTTTTTGTTTTTTTCCCAGAGAGATTTTTGCTATGGGGCATGTACATTCCTTGATGGAGAGACAGAAAAAGAACATGAAAAATCACTCTCTGGGGTATAGCCACACAACAATCCCTTCTCCTCCGGTCTCCTCTTAGGATTTTGGGCACACATGCACACGTGCCCAGTATGAATCTGAAGCTGCTGGGTCAGGAGCTCAAACCATGGTCGGCAATGTGGAAGTCCCATGACATAATCACTACAACATCTGCTGGTCCCCAACATCTTAAAAAAAAATTTTTATTTATTATTTATTATTTATTTATTTATTGGCTCGTCAGAAAAGTCATGACATATTTTTCTGTTTTTCTAAGCAAAAATGCATCATGACTTTTCCAACAACTCAGTATTTGTTGTGATTTTCAAGTTGCCAGACCTGGGACTCGAACCACGATCTGTCACGTAGAAATATAGTGCCTTAACCACCATACCATCTGCTGCTCCTTACAGCCTTTGAGGTAGGTACTAGGATGATCCCCATTTTCAGATGAGATCACTGAAGCACAGAGCGGTTAAGTAACCTGCCCAGAGCACACAATAGGTGGCAAAGCTGGGACGGAAATCCAGGCCACCTGGCTTCTAATTCCTGCTCTTGACCTCATCAGGGTGGAACTCCCTGTTTGCCAACCTCTGGAAGATGATGCAAACCTCAGGCATTCTTAGTAGAGTAGGATTTTGCTTTTGTATTTTATGCTTTAATGTTTCCATTCCTAGTTAATAAATACCGTGTCTTTTATCTAGTAAATTCTATTGTATTTGCATCTATATTTTTCAAGCAAACAACATAATTATAGAAATTACAAAAAATGTTAAATGACATAAAAATACAAATCTTCAAAGCGTCCTATGTCTCATGAAATAAGAACCATGGGGGCTGGCAGGTACTATTGTTGTTAAGGGCACTGGACTCCCACATGGCCAACCGCGGTTCAAGTCCTGGGCCTGGCAACTTGCTTTCTCACTTTCCTTCTCCCTCTCTCTCTCTCTCACTCTCTCTCGCTCTGTCCCTCTCTGGTCAAATTAAAATAAATAAATAAATAATAAATAATTCTTTTAAAAAAATCATGGAAATACAAAAGGATCTTACAGAGAAATGAAGTTACCACCTCTTTAGGGATTAAGAAAAATGATCCCTTCTATATAAAGAAAAATAGCAACGACTTGGTAAATAATTGACAGACCCACTCCCGTCAGGCCAGTGTCTAAATAAAGGCTTTACATGCAGGTTCAGATGACTGATTCTGCACCTTGAAAACCTTTCTTGGATCCACGCAGTTTGAGTCCTGGTCACTGAGGCTTGAAACTCACACTGTATGTGTGCATGCATACCCAAAATTCTAAGCGAAGAATGGAGGAGAAGGAATTGTGACATGGCCATCCCCCAGGTGGGGTGCGGTAAACGATTTCTCACTTGCCCTATCTCTGTCTCTCTCTCCAATGAGTATACACATCCTATAGCAAGAACCTAAAAAAGGAAATAAAGAAAGGGGGAGAGAGGGAGGGAAAAGAAAAGAGAGAGAGACAGACAGAGAGACAGAGAGAAAGAAAGAAAGAAAACCTTTTCTGGGTTCTTTAAGTAAAGCATCCCTAGGGGAACCCCAGCTAATGGGGCAGAGCTACCCTGGCCACCCTGAGGTTCCTGGCCAGCCAGGGCCTGACATCCATCAGCAGGCCTGCCCGCACACCCAGCCTGGGCTTCCCAGGTGCTCTCTGCAGCCTGTGCCTCCCCTGGCTACTGTGTGGGATGTTTCCTGCAATTACCTGATTCCGAGCTCCAATCGGTGACCACTGCCTTGGCTGGCCATTGTTTCCCTAGACCTGGATGGCCGACCAGAACTTTCATTTCTACCTAGAGCTGGCAGAGGGAACCTCTCCTGAAAACAGCAGGCTACCTGCTTCACTGTACATGCAGATCAGGGGGCCTGGTGATTCTACCCTGGCAGATGAACGAAGGGAGCAGGAGGGTTCCAGGGAGCCTTCTAGGAAAGTGGGGCAGGAGCTACTCACCAGTAACAAATACTGTGAAGGTTTTATAATGTTGTAAAATACCAGGAGTTTTACATGCGGTCTTGTTTTTTAAGTGCCAGAGTTCACATGCACTGGACACAGGGACAGCAGAATAGAGGAAGAGAAAGCACCCCTACCCCCTGTGGTGGGGAATGGTCACACCACAATCCCCTCTCCTCCATTTCTCCAGCTCATCGAGATGGAGGGCATGTATGTACGTGCCCCAGTGTGTTTTTCAAGCCACCAAGGCCAAGAATTGTGCTCAGCCATGTGGGATCTGGCTATCCACGCACAGCACTTAAACCACTGTGCCACGAGCCTAGCCCTACACGTTCATGTCTGATCATTCTATTTTCAGCTGTCTGTACTTACCAGAAGGAAAGCCTTAAATACAAAGAATTCAGGAGGGTTTGCTTACAGAAAAAGTATGCTAGAAAGGAAGGGACAGCTGGGGAAGCTATTGGATACGTCACAGTCAAGTTCAGGGGAAAAGGCATCTCTCCACACAGCCCCCCCTCACCCCACCACGCAACACACACACACACACATGCACACACATACACACACACACACACACACACACAGGAGTCAGTGATGGCAGCTCAGAGGATGAGAGCAAACAAGGCTATACGCTCAGACCCCTAAGGAAGGAAGGAACATGCTGGAACCTGGCGAGGTCTAGATCTGAACCTAGAAGCTGAAACTGCACACTGAGCTTCAAGATACTGACCGCCACAGGGAAAGGACAAGAACGCACCCCAGCGGGGCTGCACCTCACCTAGATCTGCCATCCACTGAACCAGCATGTGGACGAAGGTGGCCAGCACGTTGCCCCCGTTGAGTGACGCTGCCACTCCCAAGTAGGTCCTGCCAAAGTATGGGAAGTAGGCGACTGGAGCCGTGGGGTCTGGAATCTGCGCCGGCTGGAACCCTGCAGGCATGGAGGCTGCCAGCTGAACCGAGGTGCTGATGTTGAGAACTGGGGCCCAAAGAAAGCAGAGCTGAGTTAGGCGGGTCAGGCTAACCTGGAGGTCACAAGTCACAGAGGGCAGTGGAGAGTGTGGTGGTCTTAACAACATGGCTGGGTGACCCAGGGTACAGGAGTTGGGGATGTGTGGTTCAAACCATACTTAGGTACAGGTAGATGGGAGCGAGGAGTTCAGGAGTTCTGTGGTACAACATAGTGACTATAGCTAATGACAACATATTGTATTGGGGTTGTCAAAAATTCATGGAAAATACGAACTATGAAAAAACCTATGGGGACCAGCAATTAGTGTAATGGCTATGTCACTGAATTCCCATGTAGCCAACAGCAGTTCGAGTCCCATACCCAGTGGCTTAAACTCACGCCGGGTGCATGTACGTCTGTGTCCAAGATCCTGAGAGAAGAATGGAGAAGAAGGAATTGAGGCGTGGCCATCCCCCCTGGGGGTTGATTTCTCACTTTCTATCTCTCTGTCTCTGTCTTTCTGGCACGTGCACGTGCCCTATAGCAAAAACCTCTCAAAAAAAAAAAAAAACTTATGTGAGGTTTCAAAATTCTTTGCACCAAAAAGAACTCATACTTAAATTTCATTTTTTCCACAGACTTTGTAAAGTCCCCCTATACTCTTCAAAATGTTATGAGAGTGGATATTAAGTGTTCTCACCACAAAAATACCTGTGAGCCAACATATTTTTTGAGAGGTTTTTGTTATAGAGTGTGTACACTCACCAGAGAGACAGAGAGAGACAGAAAACAGAAATCACCCCCCAGTGGGGATGGCCATGCTACAATCCCTTCTCCTCCATTTTCCTCTCAGGATCTTGAGAATGCACAAACACGCACCCAGCATGAGTTTAAGCCGCCGGGTCTGGGACTCGAACTGCAATCAACTACATAGGAGTCCAGCAACAAAGCATTATGCCAACCACTGGTCCCGAGCTAACGCATTTTTAATGAGCTAGATTATAACTACCCCGTGAAGTATGTATACTTCAAAGCATCATGCTGTACACGGTATGTACGATCCATCCTATTGGGATTTGGGGCACACAGGCACACACTCCTGGGATTTTTTTTTAAGTCACCAGGCTGGGGTTTGAACCATAGTTGGTCATGTGGGGTCTGGCTCCCTTAACTCCTAGGCCACAGGGCTATCCCTCTGACATTTTCTCTTTAAAGACTGTAAAGAAATAGGGAAAATCTACTACATAGAGGGTGGTACCAGACAAACTTTTTAAACTCAAGGTTGAGTTTTTGTTTTGTTTTGTTTTTTATTGGCAAAGAGCATGTGCACTTGCCAAAGAGAGACAGGGAGAGAGAAAACACCTCCCAACAGGGTATGGTCATGCTATAATTCTTTTGCCTCCATTTCTCCATCTCATCAGGACATTGACATGCTTGTGCACACACTTGGTATGTTTCTCAAGTCACCAGGACTGGGATTTGAACCGCAGTTGGCCATGTGGGATCAAGCTCTCAACACAAAGTTCTTAGCTACTGTGCCACAGATCCAGCCATTGAGTTGTAAAATGTCTAACTGAAGGAAGCGGAAAAAAGATGTCATGACCAAAAGAAAATCCTGGGTAAGAAATTCGCTTGTCCCTTGATCATTTTCCCAAAGGGACTCACTCTGCCAGAATGCCGTGAGGAGCAAATGAAACACACATGCCACTGCAGGTACCATAGTCACAGCATCCTTCACACCCTGCTCACGTGGGGAGGCCCAGACGCCACCTAGACAAGGGATTTCAAAGTTTCCTGCTCCAGGTCTAGCAGGTGGTGTGGTGGTTAAGGCACAGGACTCTCACATGACTGACCACAGTTCGAGTCCCAGACCTGGTGGTATGTTTTGTCACTTTCCCTTGCTCTCTCTCTCTCTGGTCAAAAAATTTAAAAAAAACAAATACAATGAAATAAATGAATAAATCTTTTGTTTCTTCCTACTTTTTGGCTATAGCAAATGGTGCTGCTATGAACACTGGCATGCACATTTTTGTGTGAACATGTTTTCAGGATATACCTAGGAGTAGAATTGCTGGGTCCTCTAGTGACTCCATGGCTAATACACAAGGGGCTGCCAGACTGTTTTCCAAAGGGGCTGCACCATTTTACAATCCCACTACCACATTCTCACTTTTTCAAATGGTTGAGAATGAATCAAAAGAAGACTATTTTGGAGCCAGCAAGTGGCATGGCAGTTAAAGCACTGGATTCCCACACAGACTAAGGTTCAAATCCCAAACATGGTGGCTTGAAAATCACATTAGACACATGTGCACACTTGACATCCCAAGAGGAGAATGAAGGAGAAGAGATTGTGGCATGGCCAGCCCCCCTGCTCGACACACACACACAGGGGATGATTTCTCACTTTCTCTCCCTCTTTCTCTCTCTCTCCCAGAAATAAAAAAAGGAGGCAACTTCATGAGATATAAGAATGATATGCAATTTACATTTCCTTTTCTTAAAGGAATTATTTTATTTAACTTTATTTATTTACTTTTTTATTTTAAATGTATTCATTCATTTATTTTAATTTGACCAGAGAGTAAGAGAGAAAGTGAGAAAACAAACCACCAGGTCCAGGACTTGAACCGTGGTTGGCCATGTGGGGGTGTCCAGCACCTTAACCACCACGCCACCTGCTGGTCCCTATTTACTTATTTTTAATTTGACCAGAGAGGGACAGAACAAGAGTGAGAGAGTGAAAGAAAGTGAGAAAGCAAGCCATCAGGTCTGAGACTTGAACCGCGGTTGGTTTTGTGGGAGTCTAGCCCCCTTAACTACCATGCCATCTGCCGACCATTCACATCTCTTTTTTTTTTTTTTTTGGAGAGGTTTTGCTATAGGCACATGTGCTTGCCAGAAAGACAGAAACAAAAAGCAACAAATCATCCCCCGGGGGGATGGTCACGCTGTAATCCCTTCTCCTCCATTCTCCTCTTGGGATCTTGGGCATGCATGCACACATGCTCAGTGTGAGTTTAAGATACCAGGTCTGGGACTCGAACCATGGTCGAACCATGGGAGTCCAGTGACATAGCCATTACGACAACTTCTGGCCCCACAATTCACATTTCAATGTCCATGAATAACGTTTTATTGGAAGCCAGCTATGCCCGTTCATTTGCATGTATATATATTGGCTGTGACTGCTCAAACCCCAAGGGCAGAGTTGAGCAGTTAAGGCAGAAACCATGGCCCTCAAAGGGGAATCTATTTACTATTGGGCTCTCTGTTCCAGACTGCTGCCTCCACCTCACTGTGACTCTTCCCCTGAACACAGAAGAGAATGCTACGCTTTCGATCAGATCTGACACTACTTCAATTGACAAACACACAGAACAAAATCCCTAAACTACTAGTCAACTTTCTTGGCCAAGGAGTAACACTAAAACCAGTGAGCTAGAAAGTCCTTTCCCTCCCCCTGGCCAGACAGGGTCATTGCTTAGGGACAGAACTTGCCCTGCTGGCTTCTAAACTCTGCGAGCAGGAGGTTCCACCTGCAGGGATCTTTACAGAATAATGATCCCCAGGAAGCTATTGAGGCTGCCAAGTTCCATGGACCCCTCAGACCCTCACGCAGAACTAGTGTTTGGAGGCAGAGTAGATGTGAGGAGAGAAGAAAAGGGAAACTTACCTGCATCTGTCCTTTGCGCCATGCAGGAGTAGACAGAGGCCTGTAAGTCCCCCAGGGCCACGCCCACCTGTGTGCCCTTCGGGATTTCAAACCACGCATGGGAAGTTCTTCCTGCCACGCTGCCAGGCTCAGCAATGTCTGGGAGCAGGTGGACGGGAAAGCCTGAGGCCCTCAGTCTGTAAAACAGTGGGCACCCATCTTTACTGGGAGCTTGATTTTCTGGGTTTTGCTGTTTCCAGGAAACTCGGCCGGGGTAAGAACTATAGGACACACATCGGAGAAGGAGAGAGAAGGAGGGAGAAGGAGGGGGTAGACTCCAGTGTTGTCCCAGACAACCTCTGGCTCTTTCAAAATCTCCAGCTAGGAGTTTGTAAATAGAGAACAATAACTTTCAAAAGCTTGGGATCTAACTTCAGGGGAAGATAATACCCGTTTAAGCAGTAGCAATCAGGGAAGATTAGATAAGAGCCAGACCTCGGCCCTGGGGCCTCCTGAGTTTGAAGAGAACACAAACAATCTGGGAGGGAGGCCGAGTCTGTGCAGTGAGTGGTTAGCACAGTCCAAATCAAAGTCCAAACCAAAGTCCAACCCGTGGGGCTCCTGAACACCAAATGCATTCGTCACTGAGGGTTAGTGAATACAGGCTGTCAACTCAACCAAGCATGCCAGAAGGTCCTTTACCTGAACTACTAGGTGCTTTCTGGATTAGTTCAGAGCTCAGAATGTGGGCCCTGAAACAATGAACTTAGAGGGCACTGGGCTTCTGTACCTGAAAAGGCAAATGGTGGTTTAAAAAGAACTGAAAAGGCATCCCTCAAGCCTACTACCTCCAGTTCTTAACCTTATTTTAAAATGCATTGAAGAGTGGGAACCAGCAGTAGGCTTAATGGCTGTGTCGCTGGACTACCATGTAGTCGACCGCAGTTCACGTCCCGGACCCGGTGGCTTAGAACTCACACCGGGCGTGTGTGCGTGCATGCCCAGGATACCGAGAGGAGAATGGAGGAGAAGGGATTGCGGCGTGACCATCGCCACTGGGGGGTGATTTCTCGCTTTCTGTCTCTATGTCTCTCTCTGTCTGTCTGGCGTGCGCACGCGCCCTATAGTGAAAACCTCTCCAAAAAAAAAAAATGCATTGAAGAATGAAAGTGATGCTCTCAAATCTACAGACTAAGTCCAGGGTCACAGAGAAGCCCACCCTCAGTCTGGGGAGCTGTGGCAGAGGGGCCAGATAGCATGGTTCTGGAGGTGGGCACCGCACCCTGGGGCTTCACTTACACCCAGCCCACCCATGCCTAGTGCCCAGAATAGACTGGGGGGTTGGATCCTGACTCCCACCTCTAGGAATCCCTCAATATTCCCAAAGGGGAAAGGCCCCACCAGAGCTCTGGCTTCCCAGGTGCCCCTCAGCCTGGAGCCAGCCTTCAGGGTCATACTCACATGTCCAAGTTCCAGCTTTGGCTCCGGGTGTTGAAATAGCCCCAGCTCGCAGCGTTCTGGTCAGACATGAGGGGTCTTGGCAAGCCACACAGCATGGTGACCACGTAGTCCTGAATGGTGCCAGCTGCACTGTAGGACTTCAGGAACTCAGGGCTGTTTTTAATACCAAAAACAATTCAATATGGTCTCAGATGATCTGAAAAGCCTAGGCTTCACCTACCTATGGGCAAGGGGGACTAGACATGGCATAGCTGGGTGGCAGCCATGACCCCATGACCCCACAAGTACATCTAGGCCCCCTGGGTAAAAAACCTCCAGCTAATCCAAGCAAAGCCAGCCTGTCAGCCCTAGAAGAGGGGACTCAGGGCCAAAGCACCACACTTACAGAAGCATTGGCCCTCAGCCATCCCACAGCCCTGACCCCGCCGTGAACTCATCATGGGACCAGAGGCGTCCTTTGCCCTCTTTGTCACCTACTATCCCCTTCTGGGTTAGAAAGGACAACCCAGAGAGAGACCTCTGTAAGATGAAGCAGGTCTGGGCCAACCTAGGTCTAGTGATCGCACCCTGTGCTCACTAAAGCACACACCTGCAGGTAGAGTGAGGCTGACCAGCCAGAGGGGCTTCCCCCCGCTCACTCCCATTCCCCAGGAAACCCAGCAGTCAATTCCAAAGACAGTTGTCCATACCTATTCTTCGAAAGCCAGAAGATGGTGGCACAGCCAAACCCCGTGGCCACACTGAGATGGGACTCTGGCTGGGGCAGAGAAGCCAGGAAACTGCTGCTACACCGGCCGTCCTGCCATGTGACCAGGTGGCTCACAGCTCCGGGCTCCACCACAGGGGCGGCCCCTCCCTGCGTCCACGTACAGCCTGGAACAAAGGAGAGTACCAAAAATGGAGAAAAGAACAACTGACCGGGCGCTGGCCCAGCTTGAGATTACTCTGCTGCTGAGTTCACAGCAGAGACGTTTGTCACTGTCACCTGGCTCCCACGAGAGTTCTGCTATCATATCAGTGAGTGTCTGGGTTGAGTTACTTGGCTCTACCACATAATGGCAATGTGACCCTGGGCAAGTCACTTGCTTCCTCCATTTTTCCCCTCCTTCAATGCTTCTTTTTATGAACATTGATATTATATCTCCTCGTACCCCGTGGGAGAGAAGCATTTACCACAATGGCAAGTGCCCTGGTCTCCTTCCATTCAGCCTTCATCATGATGACTTCAGCAAGATTTGCTTCCTGATGATAATCTAAATACTCTCTTTTCTTTGGGTCTTAGCCAACTGATGTGTTTGTTTTTAGATTTTTGACATAGGGCACATAAACATGCTGGAGATAGATAGAGACAGAGAGAGAGAGAGAGAAACTGAGAAATCACCCCCCACCCAAGTGCTACAACTCAATCCTTACCCTTCCATTCTCCTCTTGGGATTTTGAGCACACACATGTGCCCAGAGTGTTTTTCAGGCCAGCAGGCGTGGGACTCAAACCATGGAGTCAGCCATGTGGGATCCAGGGCTTTAAACACCATGCCACCTGCTGGCCCAGCTAATTGACTTTCAGACATCAAACTTTACTAAGGAGTCTAGCCATCTCTAATACATTTATCTCTCATGACATCTTCTGGATTTTTCTCCATTCTTGTTTAAGTATTTTCTCCAAAACTATTTCCAGTGTAAGAATGTCTGTGGCAAAGTGTCTAAAAACCTATATTGCTCAGAATACTTTTGCATGTTCTCAAATCTGCATGAGAGTGTGATCCATTGTAATATTCTAGGTTATGAGTTCCTTTTCTTTAATGCTTAAAAAACACTATTTATGGTAGATTGCCACAAATTCTCTGCTACTTCTCCCATTAAGAGGTGGGGAACCAGCAGATGACATAATGGTTATGTCACTGGACTCCCACATGGCCAACCACAGTTCAACTCCTAGACCCAGTGGCACCGGGCACATGTGTGTACATGCCTAAAATCCTGACAGGAGAATGGAGGAGAAGGGACTGTGGCATGGCCCTCTGGGGGGTGATTTTTTACTCTCCGTCTCTCTGTCTCTCCAGTGAGTGCATGTGCCCTACAGCAAAAATATCTCTAGGAAAAAAAAAAAAAACAGTGGTATTTACAGCCCAGCCAAGAAGGCATGTACGGCTAAGATGCTGTGGTCTGTAAGTAAGACCACATGGTAGGCCTAGGTTTGATTTCTAGTCCAACGTAAAGTCCAGGTGCAGTGGTGCACACCTGGAGTCTCAGCTACGCAAGAGCCTGAGGCAGGAGGATCATGGCATGAGACCTTGTCTTAAAAAGAAAAAGAAAGGGGGGGGGGTGTATAAATCCTCTTTCCATGAATATAGGCTGGACTTGGTGCCTGCTTAACCAAAAGAATGTGGAGGAAGTGATGCCTTAGGACTCTCAAGGCCAGGTCATGAGCATTGTAGTTCCAACCTGAGCTTCTTGGAGCACTCTCTCTGGGAGACACCAGCCCTCAGGTAAAAGCCAGGTGTGCTCAGCCTTCCAGGCTCCCCACTAAGGAACCAGGGATTGAGAGAACCATCCTGAACCCTCCTGACCAGTCTGCCCACCAGAGGAGGACCAACAACACCCTCCCTCAACTCCATGTAGAAGCAGCACTCAGCGGAGCTCAATCTAACTCCTGACTCAAAAAGCCATGAGCTATGATGAAATATTTGTTATTTTAAGTCACTAAGTTTGGAAGAAGTTTTTTATGCAGCAATAGGTAATCAAAATGCTATTCTACTGCCTTTTTCATTTTAATTTGCTTGTGGGAGAAAGACAAAGAATGGGAGAAAGTGAGAAAGCACTCCCTATGGGAGATAGTCACACTAGCATCCCCTTTCCTCCATTTCTCCATCTTTTCAGGATTTGGAGCAAGCATACACATGCATCCGGTACCTTTTTTGTTTTTGTTTTTTGGAGAGAGATTTTTTTGCTATATGGCACATGGGCACGCCAGAGAGACAGAAAGACAGAAAGCAAGAAATCACCCCTCAGGGAGATGGCCATGCCACAAGTACTTTCCCATTTTCCTCTTGGGATTTTGGGCACACATACACATATACATCCGGCATGAGTTCAAAGCTGCTGGGCCTGGGACTCGAACAGTGGTTGACTACGTGGGAGTCCAGCGACATAACCATTACACCATCTGCTGGCCCCACCCCCAGTATATTTTTCAGGCCACCAGGCCAAGGAGTCAAACCACACAGTTGACCCAGTAGGATTCAACCACCTTGACCACCATGCCACAAGCTTGGCCCTCTATTATCTTTTTACATAGAGTGTTGCTTTTGAAAAAAACTTAATGTCAATCTACTTCTTACTCTTTTATATGGCATCTGCTCTTTTATTCAGTAAGCTTTGGGAATTTCTTCTGTCTTTGGAATCCTAGCTGTAGAGTTTTCCTATCTCTGCTCTTCGACATTCTATACACCCTTTAAGTCTAGACTGTTCCATCTTAATTTGTGAATTATGTAAAAATGCTCTCCATTTTTGGGACCAGCAGATGGCTTAATGACTATGTCACTGGACTCCCATGTAGTCGACCACAATTTGAGTCCCAGACCCAGTGGCTTAAACTCATGCCGGGCGTATGTGCATGCGTGCCCAAGACCCCAAAAGAAGAATGGAGGAGAAGGGATTGTGGCATGGCCATCCCCCTTTGAGGGTGATGGCTCACTTTCTGTCTGTCTCTCTATGTCTTTCTGGCGAGCACATGTGCCCTATAGCAGAAACCTCTCAAAAAAAAAAATGTATTTCCTCCATTCCCACTATTTTTTTCCTTTTTGTATCTCCTGTTATTCAAATATTAGTGGTTCTATTTATATCTTCAGTATCTCTTAGTTTTCTCTTACATTTTCTACTTCTTCATCCTTTCCTTCTTCCAAGAGATTTCCTGAATCTAATCTCTCATTCTCTAATTTGTTTTAAAGTTTTATTCAGTCTGCCTTTAATCTCAGATATTATAGCTTTTATTTCAACCATAACATTTTTCATACCTACTGTTTCTGGGGATTTTATGTGTTTTCTTTGGTGGTGTCCTCATTGATATCTTTCCTTATATGTTTCGTGTATCAATCATTTTAAGTTCTTAGTGTTTCCTGTCTAATAGTTCTGCTTTTGATTGGATCTCTACCAAATAGTCCCGCATATTTCTGCTATGAAATAGTTATAGTCTTCATATCTCTTGTTATCCTGGCCTGTGAGCCTGGGAATATTGGCTACTCTGTCAATCAATGTAAATGGGTCAGGCCTCAGTCCCTGTCAGCCCCAGTGAGCTGGGGAGGATGGATGAGTCCTGGAGTGAGTTCACAGGTAAATACACAGCTCGTCCATCCTCACAAGATACCTTCTCATCAGAGCTTGCTCTCTGCACCCCAAGAACAAACAGTGTGATAAGCACCCTTAGATTGTAGGTTATCAGCCCTGGAGTGGAAGGGGTACCTGCTTTTCTCTGCTGCCTTGATTTTATGAAGACCTCCAAATTCCCATGAGTATGGGGACAGGTACCACTTGTCCCAAAACCATGGCAGGCCAAGGGATCCAGCAGTTCCCCTCCTGGTTTATCCTTCCACAGGCAAAGCTGGTTGCATCTTGCTCCTGACCCAAACCATTGACCAACACACACCAGCTCAAAAGAGTCCATCACCCCAGGATTTCTCATGATGTTCCTCCTTTCCTTGGAGATTTTCTCTTTCTATGCCCCAAAACTGACCTGAAGAGAAAGAGTAGGCAGTGGAGTGGAGCCAGTTCAGCATCTTAGTGGCAAATGCATCTGACAGTCTGGATGTAGAAGTCACTAAGGCCTGTTTCCCTGGATCCCAGTGGCTCTGCCTGTCTCTGTGTTAACTGTACTCGGGCTGGTAGCAAGGGGAAGAATTAGGGCTGGGGTTGGGGGTGTGTTATGTGTATAGCGTTGTGTATATTAAATGAGTTAACATATGTAAAGCATTGAATAGCACCTGGAATATAGTGAGAGCTCCATAAACCTTAATGAAAATGATAATATTAATAATGATGATGGCAAACCTTTAGCTTTTAAACTCTGCCCATGATCCCAAGGATTTACTAGCAGCCTTTGAGAAAGTGAATGGGCCTCCTTACATATCTTTTGTTCCCTCGTCTCCTCAAAGGACCGTGTTCTACATTCCCCTGAACATAAATACAACCACTGCAGCAAAATGGGAAAAGGATGTGGTCTGTTGACATGATGTGCCTGCCTAAAATAGTAATAGCCATTGAGAACACCCCCGATCTAGGGGATGCAGAGGAGAATTTGGTCTCCACTGCAGACTGGTGCCTGCCATGAAGCAAAGCAGAGCATACGCCATGTAAAGCCGTTTCATGGGTGTGCTTGATCTCAGATGTGGGAGCCACAGTCGCTACATTCTCCTATAAATTTGCTCATTAAGAACCAACGGGGTCGACAGATGGCGTGATGGTTAAGGGCTCTGGACTCCCACATGGCTGACTGCAGTTCAAGTCCTAGACCTGATGGCTTGCTTTCTCACTTTCTCTCTCTCTCGGGTCAAGTTAAAATTTAAAAAATAAATAAAATAAATGAAATAATTATTTTTTTAAAAAAAGAACCAAAGAAAGAGACCTATCTACCTTTCCCCCCTAGGTTCTAGGCCATGAAACATGCACTCATTCACACAAGCATGCATGACTACATGACATATTTATGAGCATCTACCATGTATTCAGCCCTGGGTTTGGTCCCTGAAGAGACAGCAGTGAACTAGGAAAGTCACTGCTCTCATGAAGCTTATACCCTAGGGATGCAGACAGAATAAAAAAGAATAGATACAGGGACCAGCAGTTAGTATAATGGCTATGTCGCTGGACTCCCATGTACTCAACCACGGTTCGAGTCCCGGACCCGGTGACTTAAACTCACACCGGGCGCGTGTGCGTGCGTGCCCAAGATCCCGAGAGGAGAGTGGAGGAGAAGGGATTGTGGCGTTGCCATCCCCTCTGGTGATTTCTTGCTTTCTGTCTGTCTGTCTCTGTCTGGCGAGCGCACGTGCCCTATAGCAAAAACCTCTCCAAAAAAAAAAGAACAGATGCGTAACAGGTACTGTTCATTGCTGTGAAGAAATACACAGCAGTGTAAAAGGGATAGGTTGTTGGGATGATCAGAGAAGTCCTCTCTGAAGTGACAGGTGAAGAAAGACCTGAAGGCAGTAAGAGAGCCTTAAGGAAAAAAAAAAAGAGAGAAAGAGAGCCTTCAGGATATCTAGGGGGATCTGTCCACACAGTACAGCAATTAAGTGCTATACAGAGGGAGCTGGCTCCCATAAGGCCCGCCATGGTTCCATGATATATGTTCATGGTTCCATGATATATGTAAATATATATATATAATACATATATTTGACATATATTAAAAATACTAGAATAAATATCAAAGGTGCACAACATTGGTTGAAGATGATGAATATGTTAATATCCTTGATTTATCACACAGCATAGGCGTGTATTGAAAAGAACCAATTTGGGGACCAGCAGATGGCAAAACGGTTATGTCACTGGACTCCCATTGTACCCCACGAACATGTACAATAATCAAATATAAATCAGAAATTATAAATTTTTTTTTAAATGTTAAACTATCACAGAAGAAGCAAAGGCCCTGCTGGCTCATCCGTCACCTGAGTCCCAGCGCCCTTTCTATCACTGCTGGCACCCCGTACCCTGACATTTTCACACTCACACAACACGTCATTTTCCTTCCTTGATTTGGATATGGGTTTCTTTAGTCTAATTTTTAAAAAGAGTACTGGGACCAGCATTCAGCATGATGGTTATGTCGCTGAACTCCCATGTCGTTGACCGTGGTTCAAGTCCCGGACCCAGTGGCTTAAAACTCACGCCAGGCACATGTGCATGTATGCCTAAGATCCCGAGAGGAGAATGGAGGAGAAGGGATTGTGGTGTGGCCATCCCCCCTAGGGGGTGATTTCTGTCTCTCTGTCTCTCTCTGTCTGTCTGGCGAGCACACGCACCCTATGGCAAAAACCTCTCCAAAAAAAAGTAGAAAGAGTACTATGCTTTGTTTATTGTTCTAAGGGTTGTTTCTTTTTTTATCTTTTATCTTTTTTTATCATCCAATGACATGTACTAGAATTCTATGTTAGTACACACTAATGAATCTTATTCCTTTTTTATTAGTTTTTACTATAGGACACAAGTGCTTACAAAAGGGAAAGTGAGAAATTACCCCCCAGGAAGGATGGCCACGCCACAATCCCTTCTTCTCATCTCCACTCACAGTTCTGAGCATATACATATATGTGTCCCACATGATTTTCAAGCCACCAGATCTGGACCTTGAACCATACAGTCAGCTATGAGGGATCCAGGGCCTTAACCTTCATACCACCGGTTGGCTCATAAACCTTCTCATTTTAACTGCAGTACATCATTCACAGCATAGGCCTACGAGCATTATTCCCCTACAGGGAAAGGTCACATTTTTCACTATAAACATGGGCACAATGAATGATCGTCATTATGCTTCCTCATGCACATGCATATTCGAGAACTTTTCCTGAACAGACTCCAACTAGCAGGACTACTGAGTCATAACAGTTATCTTTTTTTTTTTTTTTTTAGTTTTTCTTCCTTAGGGTACATACATCTCCTGGAGAGAGAAAGAGAGAAGGAAAGTGAGAAATCACCCCTGAAGGGCATGGCCATTCTGCAACCCCTTCTCCTCCATTCTCCTCTTGGAATTTTCGATATACATGTACACCCTGCATGATTTTCTTCTTTTTTTCTTTTTTTTTTTTCCCTTTTTTAAAGGTTTTTACTGTGGAAAAGTCAAACATAGAGAAAAGCAGAGATTAGTACAGAAAAACCCCAGTACCCATCCCTCATTTCAAATGGTGGTAAACTCATGGCCAGTCTTGTTTTAGCTATAATTACTTTTATTATTATTATTCATACATTAAATTGCTATACATCATTTAGATTGTGAAGAGACTTTACCCAGCATGATTTTCAAGCCACCAAGTCCAGGGCTCATACTACAGCTGGCCGTATGGAAGCCTAGTGCCTTAAACACCACACTACCTGCTGGTCCCTATTGGCTATCTTATTTTTAAGAGGCTCTGCCAAATTGCTCTCCGAGGCAGCTTTACTCACATTACCAACCAACGGTACTGAAAATAACCAATTTGGGGACCAGCAGATGGCGTAATAGTTATGTCATTGGACTCCCATGTAGTTGACTGCAGTTTAAGTCCCAGACCCGGCGGCTTAAGACTCACGCCAGGTGCATGTGTGTGAGTACCCAAGATCCTGAGAGGAGCTGGTCCCTACTTTTAAGAGGAGAAGGGATTGTGGCATGGCCACTCCCCTGGGGGGTGATTTCTAACTTTCTCTCTGTCTCTCTGGGGAATGCATGCACCCTGTAGTGAAAATCTCTCAAAAAAAAAGGAAAGAAAAGAAAAAGAAAAAGAAAAGAATCAGTTTTAACCCCCTTTACCAACTCTTGAAACCACCAAACTTTTTGATCTCTTACAATCCAATGAGCGGAAAATGATTCCTCATTGTTGCTTTCAGCTGTACTTCTCTATCAGTAACAGTGAGCCTCTGTGTATACTTTGATTGGCCATTTGTGTTTCCTCTCTGAGAAATAGACTCTTAGTATCCTTTGCCCATTTTTCCATAGGGCCATCTGTCCCTTCCTTAGTTATTGGTTCTTTATAGGTACTGACCGTCCTCTATCTCCTAGGCACTGGAAAATATTTCCTCACAGTCTGCTGCTTGCCTTTTAGCTTTGTTTTACGATACCCATTTCTCTCCTGCTTTTACTGAGCCTGAAAATGGAGTCTGGAAGCAGGCGTAACCACAGGCCTCTCAAAAGATGCGAATCATTCCCTATGCTCCAACTTGCTCGCCTGAGCCCTCAGTGAAGCACTTAGCTCACTGCTCAAGTTACTGGTG
>NW_006204759.1:3875642-3878815 GCF_000334495.1 Tupaia belangeri chinensis
TTTTTTTTTTTCCCTTTTTTAAAGGTTTTTACTGTGGAAAAGTCAAACATAGAGAAAAGCAGAGATTAGTACAGAAAAACCCCAGTACCCATCCCTCATTTCAAATGGTGGTAAACTCATGGCCAGTCTTGTTTTAGCTATAATTACTTTTATTATTATTATTCATACATTAAATTGCTATACATCATTTAGATTGTGAAGAGACTTTACCCAGCATGATTTTCAAGCCACCAAGTCCAGGGCTCATACTACAGCTGGCCGTATGGAAGCCTAGTGCCTTAAACACCACACTACCTGCTGGTCCCTATTGGCTATCTTATTTTTAAGAGGCTCTGCCAAATTGCTCTCCGAGGCAGCTTTACTCACATTACCAACCAACGGTACTGAAAATAACCAATTTGGGGACCAGCAGATGGCGTAATAGTTATGTCATTGGACTCCCATGTAGTTGACTGCAGTTTAAGTCCCAGACCCGGCGGCTTAAGACTCACGCCAGGTGCATGTGTGTGAGTACCCAAGATCCTGAGAGGAGCTGGTCCCTACTTTTAAGAGGAGAAGGGATTGTGGCATGGCCACTCCCCTGGGGGGTGATTTCTAACTTTCTCTCTGTCTCTCTGGGGAATGCATGCACCCTGTAGTGAAAATCTCTCAAAAAAAAAGGAAAGAAAAGAAAAAGAAAAAGAAAAGAATCAGTTTTAACCCCCTTTACCAACTCTTGAAACCACCAAACTTTTTGATCTCTTACAATCCAATGAGCGGAAAATGATTCCTCATTGTTGCTTTCAGCTGTACTTCTCTATCAGTAACAGTGAGCCTCTGTGTATACTTTGATTGGCCATTTGTGTTTCCTCTCTGAGAAATAGACTCTTAGTATCCTTTGCCCATTTTTCCATAGGGCCATCTGTCCCTTCCTTAGTTATTGGTTCTTTATAGGTACTGACCGTCCTCTATCTCCTAGGCACTGGAAAATATTTCCTCACAGTCTGCTGCTTGCCTTTTAGCTTTGTTTTACGATACCCATTTCTCTCCTGCTTTTACTGAGCCTGAAAATGGAGTCTGGAAGCAGGCGTAACCACAGGCCTCTCAAAAGATGCGAATCATTCCCTATGCTCCAACTTGCTCGCCTGAGCCCTCAGTGAAGCACTTAGCTCACTGCTCAAGTTACTGGTGCCTGTCTGTGTTGACTGTGTTCTCAAAAGTAAAGGCTTCATTCGCTCATTTCTATATTTCCCATGGGGCCCAGCACAGGGCCTTCTATGTTGTAGGTACTGGAACCAAACTGGATTAAGGCTGCCATTAAAAGTGGCACAACTTGATCCCAGAGATGATTTCATTTGAGTCTACTAAGCGGATACCATCATCAGCAAACAGTGGCTTTCTTCCTTCCCAGAAACAGAAAACCAAACTAGAAGCCATGTGGGCTGGCTCGATGAAATATTAAGCAGCTCTTTCCAATGCTGTGGCTGATGGTTTGTGTGGTTGTTACAGAGTCTAGGAGACAGGCAGAAAGGAAGGCGTGTGACCAGACCACAATCATTAGATCTCTACTGTCCTCTTTGGGTAGGGTTTTAGTATTAAAAGGACATTTATTCTCATTAATGCAAAATTAAGGAGTTTAAAAGCTTTTACAACCTAGACTCCCTTGGAGAGGTCAGCTCTAACACTCTAATTGGCCTACTGCTACTGCTTGGAGCTGAGCAGCTCCCATATTCCCAGCTGACCTGACAACAGGCAGACAAGAGGAAGAGAAGGAGGGAGAGAGCCTCTGTCAGCCTCTACAATTACCCAGCCCCATCCTGGGGGTGATCGACAGAAGCATTGCTAGACATCAGTCACTCTGAAAGACAAGTCACTGTTCATTTAGCCCGGGGACTCTGAGTCACTAACTCTCCAGGAAGAAAGGAGTGAATCCAATATTTAAATCCTCTTAACTATCTCCCCCCAAAGTAGCCATCTATCCTCTGCTTAAAACACCCACAGTCAAGTGAGATTTTGCCTTTAAAATGACCCTATATTCTGTAAGAATTCAGCACGTGTCATACAGGGCAGCTGTGATACTCTGACTCTAGACAACCATCCTCATTTTGGCCTGAATAAACTCATCTTCATTTATTAAAAACAAAACCAGGGAACCAGCAGTTAGCGTAATGGCTATGTCGCTGGACTCCCACATAGTCGACTGCGGTTCGCGTCCTGGACCCGGTGGCTTAAAACTCACGCCAGGCGCATGTGCGTGCATGCCCAAGATCCCGTGAGGAGAATGGAGGAGAAGGGATTGAGACATGACCATCCTCCCTGGGGGGTGATTTCTCACTTTCTGTCTCTATGTCTCTCTCTCTCTGTCTGTCTGGCGAGAGCACATGCCCTATAGCGAAAACCTCTCAAAAAAAAAAAAAAAAGAAACCAAAAAACACCTGCAGTCAAATGTTGGTTTGGTTGAAGCTGGATGATGGGTGTTTCAGTTCATAATATTATTCTATTTTTATATGACTATATGAAATTTTGTATAATTGAAAAAAAAGTGGGGAGGATGGGTCCAGCAGGTGGCATAGTGGTTAAGGCACTAGACTCCCATGGTTGACCATACTTCAAGACTGAACCTGGTGGCTTACTTTCTCACTTTCTCTCTCTCTGGTCAAATTTTAAAATAATGATAAATTAAATTAAATAAATAATTCTTAAAAAAAAAAATTCAGAGGGGCCAGCAGGTGATACGGTGGTTGAGGTGCTGAATTCCCACATGGCCAACTGCAATTCAAGTCCTGGATAGGTGGTTTGCTTTCTCACTTTCTCTCTCTTTCTCTCTTTTTCTGTCTCTTTCTGATATGCATGTGTACCCTACAGAAAGTTGAAAAATAATAATAATACAATTTTTTAAACTATTTTAAAAATATTTTCTATGGCCTTCTTTACCAGGGAGGCCATAGCTTTCTTTAAGTTCCTAATCCTTCCTTGGACATTCTGTTGAGAAGTCCCTTCTTTCACTGAGCCCTCCTGGAACTCTGGTCCTTCCAGAGGCCTTCAGTGTCTGAAGCTGACCAGAGTTGAGTTCAAAAGCTGGAGTCCTCACTTGCTGCCATACGACCCTGAGCATATCATTCTGACCTCTCTGAACTTCAACAGTGAGCTCGTCTGTAGTCTGCACGGCAGTGACAGGAATAAAACCTGTGTTA
>NW_006204759.1:3879055-3896819 GCF_000334495.1 Tupaia belangeri chinensis
AAGACTGATGAGATCATGCAGGTGACATCCTTGCCATGGGCGCCTGAGATGCAAAGTGCTCATTGTGGTCTTACTGGCTGAGTTCTCTTCTTGGAGGCCAAACCAAACAGGCCGTCCACCTCTGCACCGTGCAGACCTTCACAAAGCAACCAAATAAAGGGTGGCAGCTGAGCCCGTAAAAAAGATACAGCC
The DNA here is from genome assembly GCF_000334495.1 of Tupaia belangeri chinensis. Classification (NCBI taxonomy): domain Eukaryota; kingdom Metazoa; phylum Chordata; class Mammalia; order Scandentia; family Tupaiidae; genus Tupaia; species Tupaia belangeri. The sequence continues at coordinate 3,879,248 of NW_006204759.1, forward strand.
AGCAACCTAAAAACCACAGATGTCTGTCATGGCGAAAACAACAAAAACCATGCCCAAATTCAAAAGAGTTTCTTCTTTTGAAAAGAAGTATGGGACATTTCCTACCACTGCAGTTAACCTCTGGGTCATTAGCCCTGATGTTCTGAGACACTACACAAATAAAAAGAAAGCAGTGGGAGGTCCTCTCTGCTGAATCCTATGGAAGAATCAGAGAACCTGCTCTTTTTTTTCCCTCTGCCTGTTAATGACTACTGTGCGGATGATGTAAGTAGATAGTTCTTATTCACTACACATCTGTACAAGACAGAACATACCTAAAGCACAGGAAGCGGGATGTGTGATTTCATTCTAATAAGCAAGTCGCTATCCCCACTACAGTATAACCTGACCCTCCACCGAGGGCCCTTCACACACTTTTCTGGAAGAGACCATCCCTTGGGCTCACCATACCTTGGTCTGTTTTCCAAAACATGACTCCATGCATCTGCCCTGACACTCCGATGCCCCCAACTCTCCGGAGCTGCTGAGGGGGCAGTGCAGCCAAGCACTCATTTAGGGCTCCGATGATCTTGCTCACATCCTGCTCCCGTCCCTGAGAACAGAACAGAACACAGTGGCCAGGGGCAGATGAAAAGGCAGGGAAAGGAGGCAGGCCTCAGGGATTTCCTGGGTAGAGGCTGCCCAGCTCATCCTACCAAGGTCACTTCCAGCTTCAGGATGAGAGGTAGAGCTGAGGGTTCCCCAGCAGGGCCTGGAGTAGAAATAAGGGAGGTAGGGGCCCACTCCCAGGTGAGGCGCTGCTAAAGATGAGGCTCCACCGTGGGTCAGCTTGAACTTAGTAAAGCACTGCGCCATGATATCAATAGAAAAAGAGATAGGGTCTTATGCGAGGTAGATAGGATGGTAGAGTTGGAGAACCCAGCATGGAGAAGCCTGGCCGGAAAGGTGTGGCCAAGATAGGCCCCAGGGACTTCCCCTCAGGAGCTCCCTATCTTCATTTACTCAGGCTTCAGTTCGTCCATCTGGAAAACACTTTCTGAGTGCCATGAGGGGCAGGCCCTGATTCTGAAACCTGTACGAATAAACCAGACTGTCTCCATTTTGTGAGAACTGATGCCATCTTGGGCCTTCTGCTCTCTCCCGTGCTCAAGTGACCTTAATCAGCCCTGAGCAGGAATTTCTCTTTACATCAAGTCACCTATAAATTCTTACCTGGAGTGGTTGTTACAACAGTTTAACTAAGATAATACCCTATGCCTGTCATCCCTGGTTGGTGCCGCATTGACACCACTGGCCTTTGTTAATGGAAAAAGTTAACAATGTTGAACGAGGGGGCAGTCATGTCCCCAACCAGGTGACTTGTTCCCCCATCCCCAGGTTTTCAAAACCCTGTTGTCCAGCTCTTTTGCTGTACCTTTAAGAAGTCCCAGCTTACTGTGGGACAGGGCAGGCTATGCAGCTAGGAATGTGTGTGTGGATTGTTGTCTGCCTGGTTCTGCCTCCTCAGGTCTGTTAAGTTACTCTCCGATAATAAACTTCTGTTAAATCCTCTATGGGATTGCTTGCTTTGTTCTTAAGTATCAAAGGTTCATCTAACAAAAGCAAAACCCGCAGAGGAAATGTGGGCAAGGCCCAGAGAACATGTCCAGCACAACACCAACAGGGCTGGGCTGTGTGAGGGAGTGCTGGGAGACAAGGGTGGAAACCAGACAGGCTGGAACCTCCAGCCACAGGGTGAAGGCTCTTCCTAAAGATAATGGGAAGCTCCCAAGGCTTCCAAGTGAGATAGGATCATCTTCAGAGCTGTGTTGTCCAAAGATTGATGGGGCAATGGTGTAAGCTATGAAGGACCAGAGTGACTCCATTTTTACAGGTGACTCCATTTTGTTAAACCCACCTTACTGAGAATTGTCGCCATTTTAAGGAGATAAGCCAATCCGTAGGAGAAGGTCATGAGACCATTGCCCCACTGGGGCTGACCAACGAGAAAAACAAAAGAAATACCAGAGACCTGAATTAACTTTCTTGCCCAAGACCAATCAGTAAAAGACAACTATGCTTCTTGTAATCTACAGCCAATGTATAGCTGCCTGAGTGCATTCCTCAGCACCCCTCGACCTCCCCACACCAATAGCCTTAAAAAATCCAGCCCAACTAACACCGGGCTCTCGACTCTGATCCGCTGTGTCGGTGATGATTGAGTCCTGGCTCGAGCTCAAATAAAAGCAACCCTTGTGTGCTTGCATCAGAATCGGCTCCTTGGTGGTCTTTTGAGAATTTCATGACAGGGGCACAACAGCTACAGGGAGAGAGGCTGATAGTGTAGTGAGAGTCCTCAGGTGGAAGAGAGATTAAAGAACATCAGGACCACCATCTCTTTCTGGTTAGCCTTTTCTTCTGGCTTCCTCCTTCCTTAAAGACCTCTCTAGGCAGAATAACCTTGAAAAAGAAAGTCAAGGGACCAGCAGATGGCATAATTGTTATGTCACTGGACTCCCATGTAGTCGACTGCAGTTTGAGTCCCAGACCCAGTGGCTTAAAACTCATGCCAGGAGCATGTGCATGTGTGCCCACAATCCCAAGAGGAAAATGGAGGAGAAGGGATTGCGGTGTGGCCATCTTCCTGGAGCATGATTTTTTGCTTTCAATCTCTCTTTCTCTGTCTCTCCAGTGAGCACACGCATCCTAGCAAAAATCTCTAAAAATAAATAAATAAAAGACAAAGTCAGGAAATAAGTAGAATCTAATCAAACACCATTAATATCTGTAACAGTTAAGGGGGTCCTGGAAGACAAGAATATGAAAAGAACGCAGGCTGTGCACAAGTTCAAAGCACTTTGGAGTCAAACAGGGAAAAAGCAAATGAACTGACAGTTTAAAGCTAAAGAAATGTCAGATGGGAGCAAGCAGTATATTCAAATGAGTGGCAGTTACAGATTCAAAAATAGGCAATGACGTGACAGACCTCAGAAATCTGGGCCCTGTGATGGTCCCTTCTTTTAAATTATAAAGTCCCTGTTAGAGACTATAAATAGGACCCCAGTGTCCCATCCCATCCTAGCAAATGCCTCTAATCAGTCAGAAATCACAGTAAACCAAAAGGGCCACTACAAAATAGTCACTTGGGTAAACAATCCAAACGACACCATTGTTTTCTTGATGAAAAAGTAAATTTCAAAGTGGAAACATCCAATATTAAATATTGGGTCACCAGGAACGCCATGACACATTTTTGCATAGAAAAATACAAAAAATACATCACGAGTAAAAAAGCTCACGGTCTAGAAAAAGCATCTGAAGACAAAATCATCGAGTCCTTTGCTCTGTCCAGGGAATACCGCTGTCTCCTCCTTGGAACAAACCCCTCATTCACCATCAGCCTGCTGGACTCAGGGACATTTCTTGGCTCCTAAAAAGCATGAACAAAGGAACAGAAAGGAGGCAGGAGGGGTGGAATGGGGGAAGAAGGAGTGAAGGGAGGAGCACAGAGCATTCTCCTGAGGCGGCTCAGACCTTAACAAGGATTCTGCAGGGCAGACAAGGGCCAAACCGGCAGGGCAGTGAGAGACAGGCACACAGGAGGCTCATGCTACCCATGATCCCCAGAGAGGCAGAAAGAAAACAACAGGAAAAGAAAGAAGGAAGCAAGGAAGACACAATTGTTTAGACTTGCACTATCTAATGTGGCAGTCATTAGTCATTTACAGCTAGTCTGAACTGAGATGTGTTGTAAGGATAAAATACACACCAGAATTCAGATTTAGTATGAGAAAAAGAACGTACACTATCTCATTAATACATTTCTATCATTGCATGCTGAAATAATGTGTCAGATACATTGAGACAAATATGCATTAGAATCTATTTCACTGGGACCAGCAGATGGCATATTGGCTATGTCACTGGACTCCCATGTGGTCGACTGTGGTTCATGTCCCGGACCCAGTGGCTTAAACTCACACTGGGCACGTGTGCATGTGTGCCCAAGATCCCGAAAGGCAAATGGAGGACAAGAGATTGTGGCATGGCCATCCCCCCAGGGGGTGATTTCTAGCTTTCTGTCTATCTCTCTCTTGCTGGTGAGTGCACATGTCCTATAGCATAAACCTCTCCAAAAAAAAAGTAATTTCCAAGTAGGTTCTCACCCATTTCTTTTTTCTTTTTTTTTTTTTTTTTTTTTTTTTTTTGATATAGGGAATATGCACTCATCAAAGAGAGAAAGAAAGAAAGTGAGAAAGGCCCTTGGGGAAATGACCACACTGAAAACCCTTCTCCAATATCCTCTCAGGAACTGGGGTACGCACAGACATGTGCCCAGCATATTTTTCAAGCCATCGCATCCAGGATTCAAACCATGCAGTCAGCCATGTGGGATCCAGCTGCCCTAACCAACATGCCACCTAGCTGGCCCACTTTTACTTCTTTTAATCTGCCTACTAGGAAAATGGAAAATTACACACATTTCTATTGGACAGTGCTGATTTCAAGAGTCCCCTCATGGCCATCAGCTGGTGTACCATCCCAGGACAGAGGAGCTGCTGTTTAAAATGGACCCAGAGTGGGTGAGTTGTGTGGGTGGAGACAGTGGAGGAGGGACGCAGGCCAGATGGGTGTGAAGACAAGAAGGCAGTGTTCAGTAGTGAGCTCCAGTCTTAGGAGTGAGTGGGATCAGCTCTCAGACACATAAAGGGCATTCCCACAGTGTAACAGGAAAGGCGTGACCCTTGATCCTTGGTTCAGAACTTTAGCCAGTCGACATCCAAATCAAATCCTAGGTCCTTAGAAGTGAAGGAAAAGTGTCTGGAAACTCACCCAACCCTACTTGCTCATGTCCCCTTCAACAGCTGACGAAAGTGAAGTCCAGAGAGGAAAAATAAACAACTGGAAAAGGGTTACAGAGTATCCCTCAAAAACCTTTAGTTTTGAATTTCCAAATATCCAAAAACCTGATCTTCCATAAAGCTGCCAGACTTGACGTTGTCATACAAAGGACCTAGGTTGAGTGAAAAGTCTGGCCATGAGCAAAGAACCCAGCTATGGGCCATTACTATAGCGCAGTAGCTCTCACTTAGAAGTGATTTGGGGCCGAAGCTTTATCTGCATTTACAGCCACTCCCCATTGCTTGCATTACCTCCTGCGCTCTATCCAACTGCAGCATTAGATTCTCACAGAAGCCCCAGATGGAAACTTCTAGTTGCAGGAAAACAAGCCCAGGGCTCCCATCGATTCTGCATTATGGTGAGTTGTGTCATCATTTCATTATATGTTACAATGAAATAACAATAGAAATGAAGTGCACCACAAATGTAAGGCATGTGCTTGACTTATCCCAAACCACCACCACCCCCATCTGTGGAACAATTGTCACTGGTGCCAAAAAGATTGGGAACCACTGCCCTAGGGGACATCTGGCAATGGGGAGATGTGTTTGTTGTCACATCTAGGGGAGAGTAGGTGTTATTGGCATCTAGTGGGTTGAGGCTGGGATGCTGCTAAACAACCTACTATGCACAAGATGGCTGGCCACAACAAAGGATTCTGAGCCCAAATGTCAACAGTGCTAAGGTTGAGAAACCGCTACAGATGAAATCTAGCCGTCCTGTTTGTTCCAGAGCACAGCTCCTACATAAAGGATGCAGTGTAAGGGACTCCTGACCCCTCGTAAGCTCCCCATTAGTCAAGCATGGCATATGGGTGTGCCTGAAAGCAGAAGACAGACTGCTGAGCACTGGAGAAAAGTTAGGGAAAGTTGTTTTCAAGAGGGGCTCAATTTGCCCAGACCCACCTTCCTATAATCCAGTTCCGCTGCTCATCCCCAGGGTCAGCGCCAACTTGCTCCATGTCATAGTCCATGAAAGTGAAATCATCGCACCCTGCTGCCCCAACCAAACGAATTTTGAAAGCCTCCATCAAAATGCAAAATGCCCTGGGAACCAGCAGTTAGCGTAATGGCTATGTCGCTGGACTCCCACGTAGTCGACCGCGGTTCGTGTCCCGGACCCGGTGGCTTAAAACTCATGCTGGGCGCGTGTGCGTGCGTGCCCAAGATCCTGAGAGGAGAATGGAGGAGAAGGGATTGCGGCGTGACCATCCCCCCTGGGGGGTGATTTCTCGCTTTCTGTCTCTATGTCTCTCTCTGTCTGTCTGGCGAGCGCACGCACCCTACAGTGAAAATCTCTCCAAAAAAAAAAAAATGCAAAATGCCCTGAAACCTTCCTCCTCTGAAGTGCTTTGGAGCAGGATGGATTCTGAACTGTAAACAACTGAGTCCCACAGATGTGGCAAAAGTTTATAAAAAACGAAGTTCTTAGGAATGGTGCTTGGTTCAGGAAATCAAAGTTTGTGGCTGAAATGGGGTCTTACAAGCAATCTACTTCAACTCAGAGGAAAACAAGCTGAGGCCTAGGACACAGACAAGGTTACACAGAAAGTTCCTTAGTATTAATTTCTATGGACAATTAACTGAACACAGAGCTACCTTTTTCAGAGAATTAAAGGACTGACATCCCTTGACCCCTCCCACATCTCCCATTGTCCTGAAATCCTCCATCTCTATCTCTCATATGCCACTAAGTGCAGTACATAATTATCAACTTGATCCTTTTTAAAAACTTTTTAACTGATCTCTCTCTCAGTGTCTTTCTAGCCTTTCAATCCCTTCCCTTCCAGGTGCCTCTGCCTTTGGAGGAGGAGGAGGGGACTTCTGCTGACCAAGTGTGTAAGTTTCTCAGCCCACACTCTACTTCCGTAGAATGAGAGAAAAGTGGTGAGGCCCGATCCTGGAACCGATTTCCTGAGAAAACTCAAGACTCTGCCCTGGGGAACAAACTGAATCCTGAACTTGAGGGCACAGGGCAGATGGGAGGGGCAGACAGCAGCAAGAGTGGGGAGGGAAAAAGGCCTGAGGTCATTCCGTACACACAGGACGTCAGGGTACAGATGGAGGGCAGAGAGCACGGGGACCCCTAAGGAGGCAGAGGGGGGATGTGATGGCAGCAGGCACGAAAGCTCCTGGGAGAAGACCTAACAGATCCCGCAAAGCCATAGCAGGCAGGGACCCCTGGAGGAGACCGGGCAGGCGAGGTCAGACCGGATAGGACAGTGAAGAGACTTCTCTGAGGGAGTAGGCTATCAGAGAGGCCTCCCTAGAGGAGGAAGAGGGTTGTCAAGGATCCTCCTAGAGGCGGCGCGGCTCACTCCCCGGGGCCCCGCCCGCCGCGCTCTCGGCCGCTGCCTCTGCTCGCGCCGCCCGGGCACAGCTGGCCAGTACCACGAACCCAGACGGGTCACCGGGCGCGGCCTCCAACAAGGCAGCCTTCACAGACGTGGTGCCCAGGTCGATGCCGAGAATGACGGACCGGGAAGCCATGGCCGCGAACACCCACGCTCTTGGGTTCTGGGCTAAAGGACCTACCTCCTATACGCTCCACCCCGGGACGGGGCAGGGGCGGGGCCTCGCCTGCGGGTTTTTCCGCCACACACAACATGGCGGCCTCTCGTCTTCCCATTGGTAGACCCCTAGCGGCAGAATCCGACTATAGGTGGAGAGGCGGAGGAAGGCGGGACCTGAACGGCCACGCCCCCCGAGATCGAGGTTCGCCGAGGGGATTGCTGTTGGAGCTTCGGTCACGGTGGGAGCTTCGAGACCCTCTGGGCTCCTAAAAGTGGCTCAATCGTCACTCACAACCGAGATCCGAGAGCCTCTGGGTCCTATAAGTGACTCGATCCTCTCTCGCAATCGCACCCCTATCCCAGCCAAAGCTCCCGCTCCCGCCGCCCCGCCCCTGCCCAGTTCTGTCCTGTGAGACTGGTGAAAACTACAATTCCCAGCGTGCACCGCGCCGCGATCTGGACTCAATAAATCAGGTGGCTCAGGTCAGGTGACAGCCGGCCCGCCCTCACACCAAGTCAAGCTGGCGGGGGATCTCGGTGCATTCCGGAGCGGTACCTGGCGCAAGGTTCCCGCGTCGCCGTCCGCCGAGCCTGAGAGGCTCACAGGTGAGAACCGGCGCGGCCCCGACAGCCTCCCCGATTTCCCGAGAGGACTCCCTTTGAGGCCTAGAGACCAGCCCCGCAAAATCGGTGGGCAGCCTCCCGCGGATCCAGCCCTCGTCAGGCTCGCCTGGGTTCCATTCTCTGTCAGTCCCGTCCTCGCGACACCAGACAGCCCACCGTCAGGTTAAAGGGTCTGAGGGCAGTGAACCAAGGCAGGGACACTGAGCTGCCGGGGCGGTATGGGTGGCCCTGGCCAGTGTGGTTCTGAGCCCCTTCCCGCCTCCTGTTAGATAGCTGCCTTTATCTGGGTTGGAGAGTTTGCAGATTGCTTTGGACAGGCAAGGCGCTGAGAGGACCATGGTAGGAAGCTCTTGTTGACGTGCTGAGTGCTGGCTCCCCAAGGACTGGTGGGACGAGACCCCACCCTGTGCTCCTGGTTTTCAGACTGGAGGAAGAAAGGACACCTGGGCCCTGCCCTTTTCAATAACATAGAGGAAAATAACAACATGTGCTTTGTGGTAGCTTGCCAGGTGCCCTAGGCAGTAGTGGGTTGTTTCTCAACCTTTCTATCCTCATCAATTCGCCTCCCCACTTGAGAATGTAATACCATTGATACACTTTGTATTTGTTCCTGTACTGTGGCTTCTTTGGAAGGCCACAGACCTTTGAAATATCCAGGATTGTTCACTCCCGCCTCCCCAAGACCCAGTTTTAACCTCAGTTCAGAATGCATACTTTAAATCTCATCTCATTTCCATCTTCTGAGGTAGCTATCACTATCTCTGTTTTCCTATTAGAAAATTGAAGCTTGGGGAGGTTACATAGCACCCTGAGGTCACACACTAATAAGTGGAGGAGCCCAGGTTCAAATCTATGTAATCTCTCTCCAGGGCACACAATCCTGCCACTTTCTGTGCCGACTCTTTAAGTGGAAGACCAGAGAAGTTCCAGATTGAGGAGCAGGTGACAGAGCTAACGCAGCTGGCAGGGCGAGCTCCCTGCCACAGGAAACTCCCTACCCCAGGTTGCTCCTGGAAGGGCATCGTGGCGGTCTGAGACACTTCTTTACACAAGTGACATTTGAACACAGCCTAAAAGACAGAACTTACACAGGAGGGAGACCAGCAAATGACAGAATGGTTATGTCACTGGACTCCCGCACAGTCGACTGTAGTTCAAGGCCTGGACCTGGTGGCTTAAAACTCACACTGGGCCTGTGTGCGTGCCCAAGACCCCAAGAGGAGAATGGAAGAGAAGGGACTGTGGCATGGCTATCCCCCCTGGGGGGTGATTTCTTGCTTTCTGTCTGTCTCTGTCTCACACGCACACGCACCCTATAGCAAAAATTTCTCTTAAAAAAAGAACTTACACAGGAGAAAGGTGGTAAAAAAAAAAAAGTGTACAAATACCCATTTCTATCTCATTGCTTTCGTAAGTCACTAGTTGTGGTGTACAATATCAATCTGATCCTTTTACAAAGCATTTAAGTTGACCTATCTCATTGTCTTTCTGTTCTGATGTCTTCCCTCCAGAGTGTCTCAGCCTTAGAGGCAGAAGGACTTCTGCTGACCAAATATTTGAGTTTCTCAGTCCACAGTCTGCTTGTGGGGCATGAGAGAAGAGCCGGTTAGGCCTGATTCTGCTTCTGCTTTCTGGAGGAAAACCTAGATTCTGCCCTTGGGAACAAGCTAAACCTTGAATTTGCAGGCCCAGGACAGATGCAGGAGCCGAGAGCAGCAAGAGCGAGAGGGAGGCCCATGGTCACTCCCTTAACACAGGCTACCAGAGGACAGAGGGCAGAGAGCACAGAGACCCAGTGCCAGGGCAAGGCCCCTAGGGAAGCTAGGTGGGAAACCTCCTGGGCCCAGAGCTGACATATCAGACACGGGGGCAGCTGGCAGGACCCATGGAGGAGATGCAAGTGAGGTCAGACAGGCTGGGGCAAGTAAGGGGACTGCTTGCGAAGGGCACAGGGGAAGTGTTAGGAGGCTCATGGCAGCTTTGGGGGAAACTGAAACTAGAGTAGAAGCAGAGATGTTTCCACGCAGACTGCTCTCCACAGTTCACAGGAACTCCCAGAGGCTGTCAGGGCGGGAGGCCTGAGTACTACACACCACGGCGGAATGTAGAGACCAAGTTACAGAAGTCCATGCTGACCTGCCCTATCCTGACCCGCAGCATGGTGGGGTCATGGGTGGCCAGCACCCTGTCTCCCTCACTAAACCAGCCAACTGATCTGGGGCCTCTCCCTCCCAGAGTCCCCACTGTGAGTGATCCCTGCCAGTCCTGGAGAGGTGACACTGCTCAGATGAAAAAGTCTTAGTCAGGGTTCAGCTGGTGCCATGAGCCCTCAGACTCTTACCCAGAAGTAAATGAAATTCATTTCCTTAAAGCTTACAGACTCACTAAGGCAAACATCTGATCGTAATTTCAATAACTTTGCAGCGGTGGAGGGGGGGACCTCTAAGTCAATATAACTGCATTCTTTCTTTCTGTTAACTAGGTTGCAAAAAAAGCAGTTGAAGAGGGAAACTTTCAGCCTTTTGTTCACTTCCTCAGTGAGACTTTACTCAACCCACCCAGCTTCTCTGAGCCCGTTTCCCCACATAGCAAAGGCAGCCAGGTCCTTCTGCAGTCCTTTTTCCTGAGGTTGTGATGCAAAGCCCGTGAGGTCAGAGGTGTGAAGTGGAAGTCCTTTATGAGCTGTCCATCCCATGGTTCCAGGTGGCAGGTCGTGGCCACCTGGAGCTGAGCTGGTTCTACCCTAACACGGATTTCTCTTGCTGTTTGTTTTCTTCCTAGTTCTCGGAACTTGGGGAACATGATCAGGAATTGGCTGATTATTTTTATCCTCTCTCTGCTGAAGCTCATAGAGAAATGTGGTAAGTTTATAAATGGGTCGTCCACTTCATAAAGAGGGAAATGGTGGCTGCAGAGTGAGTCATCTGGCCTGCCTGTCGTCGAGGGAGTTGGACTACCCAGACCATGCTGCCCCGTGGCCAGTCGGCCACTGCAGTGGTCGAGCAGGCCCCACTCTGGGGTCCAGGAGTCTTCCAAAGAGCCAGATGGTTCCACAAATAATTGGCCTTCTGCCCAGGGTCGCTCTTACCTACTCTGTATCACTATAGTCAGTTCTTAAAGTCAGATTGTAGAGCCCCAACAGTCTGAGACAGCATCTGGAAAGAATGGCTTACACCTCTGCCCGGCAGACCTGGCAGAGAGAGTTGTGGGTCCTGGGAGATAAGGGGGCCACCTTGTTGTCCCTGGTTCTGCCTTGCACAGATACCCGAGGAGTCTGCCAGGCATTTTCTTGTGAGATGAGAAAACTTTTCCTTTTTTCTTTTTTTTAGAGAGAGATTTTTTGCTATAGGGTACATATGCTCACTGGAGAGACAGAGAGACAGACAGACAAAGAGCAAAAAATCATCCCCCAGAGGGGATGGCCACACCACTGTCCCTTCTCCACTCTCCTCTCAGGATCTTGGGTGTGCACACACACACACACACACACACACACACACTGCGTGAGTTTTAAGCCATCGGGTCTGGGACTTGAACTGCAGTCGACTACATGGGAGTCCAATGACGTAACCATTACGCCATCTGCTGGTCCTGAGAAAATCCTTCCTTTAGGGAGAGGCTGAGGAACCCAGTACAGCAGCCCCTGTAGGGTTAGGGGCCACCCAGAACGCAGGCTGGTATTAGGGTTTGCTCATCCTTGTAGGAGGACTGACCTTCAGAGCAGGCCCCTCAAGGCCTGTGTCACTTTAGCAATTATCCCACTGACAATAATAATTCTGGAATGAATTATTATCCATGAATACCTGTGTTTACTATTCCAAGGATGCCAGGCCCATTATTTTCATCATTAGTTTAGCTGTTATCAAAAATTAAATACATCTTAGATCCCCAACAAAAGGTAACAGATGACCTTACAATACAAATCCTGCAGAGGTGCCGAGATCCATGCCCAGTGGTGTGCCCATCCAGTTATCTGCCTCTGGATTACTGAGTGATCATCTGATCGTCCCCTTCAAGCATGTGAAACAATCTGTCCTGTTACTTTGCAGACACACCTTATAGATAAGCAGTTTCCCAGACAGGAAAGCAAGGTCCTTCAGGCCCAGTGTTTCTCAACACAAATTCCAGAGCCCCACTCCAACCCTGCCAGATCATATTCTGTGGGCCTAAGACCAGAGTGTGTTTTGTGTGTGCAAGTGTGCAGTGTGCACGTGTGTTTTACATGCACATGCATGCGTTGAAGTTAGCGTTAGTGATGCTCATGCACTCCCCTAGGAAAGAACAGAAAGTCTAGTTGCTGCTACTCCAGTTATACAGAGGGAAACTGAGGCCCAGGAAGGAGCGGTTTCCCTAAAATCACAGGGCTAGAAAGTAACGAAGCTGAGGCACAGGTAGGAGCCTGCTTCCATTGTATAACTTTGCCTCCTCTCTTGAATGTTATTTTAGTTCAGTTTAGTTTTTGCTATAGTGTGTGTGCTTGCCAGAGACAGAGAGAAAAAGAGAGAGAAGGTAAGAAAGCAATGCCTAAGGGGATGGCCATATCACGATCCCCCACCCCCTTCGTTCTTCTCTCAGGATTCAGGGCATGCTGGCACACGTACCCTGTGTGTTTTCAAGCCACCAGGTCCCGAACTGGAACCGTGCAGTCAGCCAAGGAGGATCCAGTCACCTTAACCACCACCTTACTACTGGCTAGCCCACCTGACTATCATTATAAAAGAGTAATAGAAGCTAGTGTACAATCATATAACTAGAGGACTAGCAGGTACTCATCTGGTAATTGTGACACAGTGTATAAAGACCCTTACCCCAGAGCAAACTTTAAAATGTGGTTCCTAGGGTATGATACCAGCTTCCTAACTGCCTCCCATCTTGGGCTACAAATATCCTGCAGCTATTATATGGTGACAATAATAGTAACTAGCAGTCATCTCACACTCGGGCCACACGGAGAGGGTATTACAAACATTACGTTTTATCTGCACAATCCCTGTGAGATGGGTCTTGTTAGTCTCTCCATTTTGCAGGTGAGGACATAAAGGCTCAGAGAGGTAAAGTACCTTACCTATGGGCACGCAGCTAGGAGGTTATCAGTCAGGATGGAACTTTAGACCCAAATAGCTCAGCTGCTAAGCACTGCTGTCTTCTGTGGTGCCAAGAGGAGAAAATGAACACTCTCTGGTCTCATTCTTTGAGAATCCACAACCTCCTCTTTTAAAATGTGAACAATGGGAGCCAGCTACTGGCAAGGTGGTTGAGGTGGCTGGATCCCACATGGCCACTGGTGCAGTTCGAGTCCCACAAAATCCTGAGAGGAGAATGGAAGAGGGGGGATTGCAGCATGGCCACTCCCTTGGGGCAATTTTCTCACTTTCTCTCTGTGTCTCTCTGGAAGCACATATGCCCTATGCAATTTTTTTTTTAATTTTTAAATTAAAAAATTAAATGCAAAGAATGTAGAAGAGCTAGGCCATGTGGATCTCTCACTCACCCTGACCACTGTCCCAACCAAGCCCTAGGGACCCAGAGAGTCCCTGTCTGGCATCACTTTTTAAATCCTTGTCCTGAGCAGTGACTTGTTCTGGGACTTGCTTATCTGGTGAGGTCCTCAGCTCTACTTAAAATTTAATAGGTGAGGGACTAGCAGATGACATAATGGTTACATCACTGGACTCCCACATGCCAACAAAGGTTCAAGTCCTGGACCTGGAGGCTTGAAATTCATACCAGGCACTTGTGCATGCGTGCCCAGAATCCCAAGAGGAGAATGGAAGAGAAGGGATTGCAGCATGGCCGTGCCCCCCGCCACCCCCGGGGGGGGGTGATTTCTTGCTTTCTGTCTTTCTGGTGAGCACATGTACCCTATAGCAAAAATCTCTTAAAAAATGTAGTAGGCTGTTCCCAGGCTACACATAATGGAGAGACCACCCTACTCTGCTCTGAGAAGCTTGACCTCTACAATGGCCATGGTGGGGACATTCTGCTCTGGGGGACCTAGCCAGGCAGGGGAGACAGAAGACCAGAGACTGTAGGAGTCCCAGCCTAGGGACTTGGAGACTCAGGGGACAGAAACTCCATCTGCATTCACTAGTGAAGGGCTGGTGTGGAGCAAGCAACTCAGATGAGGTCTGAGAGGCCCTCGGTAGCAGAGCCAGGCCCAGGAGTGTAAGCCTTGGGCTGTCTGAATCCCTTGAGGACATGAGTTCTATACCTGGACATGGGCAGGGAAGGGAGGAGAAAATTCCAGGTAGGAGTGCTGAGAAGGGGAATCAGGCAAAGAAGGTTGAACTAGCTAACTTTGACATTTCTTTCTGACTTGACCATCAAACATTTCAGATCTCAGTTCCTTAACCTCTGCCTGTTCGGTCTGGGTGGAGAGAGATGGGGCCCTCCCCGTAGCCTCTCCCCTAAGGACCATCTTCATCAGAGTTGAGCACCTGCTTGCCTGTGGGTGCTCTTCCTCATCCCAGTCTAGATTCATCATCACAACCTCTAGGCTGTACCTAACCCTGAAGGCCAAGCAGCAGGGAGCTTTGAGCCCGCTTGGGAGTTGGGATGGGCCATGCCCAGTGAACACAGGGAGTGGTCACAGAGGAGCTAGCAAAGTCTTGTTCGGTGACCAAGGTGCCCTGAACTGTTGATATTTGGCCTCCCAAGCTGGTCTTTTAAGACTCAAGGCTGTTTCCTCCCTCATCCTGGGACCCTAGTTACCCCGCTTATCCTGAGTTAACACCTTCCTGCCAAGAAGAAATCCCTGACAGTGAGACAATCTATCCTGTGCACATTCTCCCTCCAGCCCCCAGCACACAGTCAGCCCCAAGGAGGGGATCCGTGAATGGGCTGAGATAGGTTAGTCAGGGAGCCCAAAGGGCTCTTTAGAAACAGGGTAGCTGGGCCCCCATACATCTCTGAAACCGCAGGAAGGAGCTGGACCAGCTCTGCAGGGCCATTTTAGCTCCACAGAGGAGACCCCAGTGCTTTCCATCAGAAGAGGTAGGTTGAGTCCACCTTTTACAATCCCAGATCATGGTCGGAATTCTTTCATGATCATTTTTGGGCTCCATGGTCTCAAACTCAGGGTAAGTTGACCACAGACCCTCAGCACCTGACAGTGGAGGGGAAGAGAAACTACTGTGGTTCCGCATTTCCTGCCCAGACCTGAGTCTCCCTCTGGCAGCAGCTGGAGAGGGAGTGAAACGAAGCCCCTGTGTGTCTGCAGCTAGAATAGGCGTTTCAGTGAGTCAGAGCTCATGGGTTCGAATGTCAGGGGCCCTGGGCCCCATTTCGCCTCATGGGCCTGAGCGATCTGACCCAATGATTCATGTCGTTGACCCTTCCAGAGTCGACTGTCAGCCTCACGGTTCCTCCTGTGGTGAAGCTGGAAAAGGACAGCTCAGCCAACGTTAGCCTCGCCCTGGGGTAAGTCACCAGCCCCACTCGGATCCCAGGGCCAGTCAGCGCCGACCCCAGCTCGGTCCATTCCTGTTTCAGACATGGTGCTCTTGCCTCTCACCTGTAAGGCAATGAAAGAGGGGCAGTGCCGGCGCCACGGTGCCAGCCCCAGGCCGCAGAGCCAGGTCCTGGTCTGACCCCCTCACTGACTCCCTGCTGCCACTAGGAGGAAGAGGAAGGGGTGCTTCTCCCAGAGCATGAGAGGAGCCCTTGCGTGACCAGTAGTTGATGCTACACTGGAAAGTGGTCCTTTCCAAGGCTACTTGAGAGCCTGAAGGTCAAGGGGCAGGGAGCTGAGCTGCTGGCCAGCACTTCCTGCTTTTAGCAGTGACCGCATGCAATGGGTCTGCTCACGCTGTCTCATGCTCTGCCTTGGTCCGAGAGTCTTCTTTGCTGGCATCCATCGATTTAGGCACGAGAGTCTCGACCTAGTCCAGACCACACCAGAGAGCCCGCCTCTTCATTCTGCCACTTGGTCCTGCTCTTGCCCTGCAGAGGGGATTCCCTGAGATGAACATCTGGAATCCTGGCCTTTTCTCTCTACTCGCCTCCCCTTTCCTCACTTCTCCTGAGAGGGCGGATCTCAAACCAAAGCTTTGGTTTCTTCCCCCGAACCCCACCCAGCGGGCCTGCCATTCTGTCCCAGCTCCTGCTATCTCTGTACATCAACACCCAGTCATCTCACAAGTCATCCTCACACCACACGTCCCCTCTCCAGAACCCTGGATTGGCTTTCTGCTGCCTTCCTAATTAACCTAGGCCTCGAAGCTCAAATGCCAAAGTTCCTGGGCTGCTCATAGCCCGCACGTCTAACTCATCCAGTCAGAGTGCTCTGGGCTCTCCATAGACATGCTGCTCCCTCTCATTCTCTGCCTAGAACGCCCTCACTTCCTTCAGTCAGATTCTCACCTGCAGGAAAAGCCCTGCTTATACCTGACCTATCTCGGGAGCCATTCCCTAGGCAGGGATCCATGGTCTTGCCTGCCTGGGGATGCCTCATTTGTTATTCACAGGCAATATAATAAAAAATAAAAATAAGGTAGAAGATGCCTAAAGAGCAGGAATTGCACTCTTTACCCCTGAGGGCTGGGCACAAAGCACTTCCTACCCCTAAATGCTTGGTAACTGAAGGTCCCACATGAACTTCAGAGGGTTGGTTGAGATCTCAGTGTCCGACTTCTCAGCAGTAACCAGACCCTTGGTCTCCACAGGTATCCCTTAAACGCATCCTTCGTGATCACTTTTGAAATCACATTTCGTTCAAAAAATATTACTATCCTTGAGCTCCCGGATGAAGTAAGTAACCAGTCTGAGCTGATGACTAGAGAAATGCTGGGGAACAAAATACATGTTAATTAAGAACT
Source organism: Tupaia belangeri chinensis (assembly GCF_000334495.1). NCBI lineage: Eukaryota > Metazoa > Chordata > Mammalia > Scandentia > Tupaiidae > Tupaia > Tupaia belangeri. Next base: position 3,896,081 of record NW_006204759.1, read on the forward strand.
TGTGGAAATGGGTTACCTAGGCTGCCCCTGTTCCATCATTCTAGAAATCTGTAATTTGGGCCTTCTCATCTCTTTAAGGATGAGCATTTAATGCCATGTAGTTGGAGCGAAGGTGATATTAAGAAACCTGAGGGACCAGCAGATGGCATAACGGTTACATCACTGGACTCCCACATAGTTGACTGCTGTTTGAGTCCCAGACCCAGCAGCTTGAAACTCACAATGGATGCGTGTGCATGCATGCCTAAAGTCCTGAGAGGAGAATGAAAGAGAAGGGATTGGAGCATGGCCATCCCCCCTGGGGAGTGATTTCTCATTTTCTGTCTCTTTCTCCCGTGAGTGTTCATGCCCTGTAGCAAAAATCTCTCTCTAAAAAAAAAAAAGAAAAAGAAAAAGAAAGAAAGAAAAGAAAGAAACCTGAGACAAGAGCAGTTCTGAGGATATGGAAGTTCTTACAATTATTTTTCTTTGCCAGCAAAGACATGTACTTGCCAGAGAGAGAGGTTGGGGTAGGAGAGAAAATGCTCTCCAATGGGCCATGGTCATTCTGCAGTCCTTATTCTTTCATTTCTCCATTCTGTCTGGGTTTAGTACATGTGCATACACATACCTGGTGTGTTTCTCTTTTTTTTTGGAGAGGTTTTTCGCTATAGGGCACATGCGCTCACCAGACAGACAGAGAGAGACATAGAGATAGCGAGAAATCACCCCCCAGGGGGGATGGTCACGCCGCAATCCC
>NW_006204759.1:3896848-3902534 GCF_000334495.1 Tupaia belangeri chinensis
CACACACCCGCGGCCGGCTTTTTAAGCCACTGGGTCCGGGACGCGAACCACGGTCGACTACATGGGAGTCCAGCGACATAGCCATTACGCCAACCTCTAGTTCCCACCTGGTGTGTTTCTCAAACTGCCTGAACTAGAATTTGAACTGCGGTTGGCCAGGTGGGATCAGGCTCCCTTAACCACTGCACTATAGGGCCAGCTCCTTAATATGGTTTTCTGGGGCCAGTAGGTGGTATGGTAATTAAGGCGCTGGACTCCCACATGGCTGACTGCAGTTCGAGTGCCAGCCCCAGTGGCTTGAAACTCATGCCAGGCACGTGTGCATGCATGCTCAAAATCCCAGGGGAAGAATGGAGGAGAAGGGATTGCAGCATGGCCCTCCCTCCTAGGGGGTGATTTCTTGCTTTCTGTCTCTCTGGTGAGCACACACACACACCCTATAGCAAAAATCTCTCAAAATATATACATACCTATATATATATAATATTCTAAGACCTTGCTACTATAAGGGCATTCAAGGGCTAGCAGCACTGGCCTCAATTTTAAACCTTTAAGAAATGCAGAATGTCGGGACCAGCAGTTAGCGTAATGGCTATGTCACTGGACTCCCATGTAGTCAACTGTGCTTCGAGTCTCAGACCCGGTGGCTTAAACTCATGCCAGGCATGTGTGCGTGTGTGCCCAAGATCCCGAGAGGAAAATGGAGTAGAAGGGATTGCGGCGTGGCCATCCCCCCTGGGGGGTGATTTCTCACTTTCTTTCTCTCTGTCTCTCTCTGTCTTTCTGGCGAGCACATGCACCCTATAGCAAAAACCTCTCAAAAAAAAAAAAAATGCAGAATGTCAGGCCTTTTCCCAGACTGTGATCCAAAGTCTACATGTTAGCAAGAAGTTTTGGGTGCACAGCAAAGTTTACAAATCATTTCCAAAAACCAATGCCAGAGGCTGTCTGGTCTAATGTAACCCTTATTTGTAACTTTACACATATCTATTTTTTTTAAGAATTATTTATTTTTTTAATTATTTAATTTTATTTATTCATTCATTTATTTTAATTTGACCAGAGAAAGGGAGAGGAAGTGGGAAAGCAAGCCACCAGGTCCAGGACTTAAACCGTGGTCGGCCATGTGGGAGTGTCCAGCGCCTTAACCACCACGCCACCTGCTATCCCCTACATACACATATCTATTGACATGTGCCTGCTTCCACCTTCCTGAGGATTTGAGCTAGTTGCCACTCAGCTAGTTAAAACCATCCATGGAGGCAGCAACTCAGAGTAAATAGGGTTTAAGAGAGAACAGCACGATGCAAGTTAGTTAGAATGAATAACTTCTGGAGATTGGTCATACAGCATGGTGACCACAGTTAATAACATATTGTGTCCTTGACAATTGCCAGAGATTAGATCTTACATGTTCCCACCACTAAAGTACATGACGTGGTGGGTACGTTAAATAGCTTGATTTAACAATGTACACACATGTCAAAACATTATAATATATACAATTTTGGGTAAATTATATCTTAATAAAGATGGGGGAGGGCTGACCCATGGCCTAGTAGTTAAGGGAGCCTGACCTCATATGGCCAACCTTGGTTTGAATTCTAGCCCCAGTGGCTGGAAAAACACACTGGGTACATGTTCATACAAACCCCAAATCCTGATAGGATAGAGAAATGGGAAAGGGAATTGCAGTGTGACCATACCCCATTGCAGGGTGCTCACTCGCGTGCTCTCTGTCTCTCTCTCTCTCTCTCCCTCCCTCCCTCTGTGTGTGTGTGTGTGTGTGTGTGTGTGTGCGCGCGCACGCGCACGCGCACTCGGGAGAGGACTTGAAATGAATACAGATAAGATTGATAGCCAAGAGGCATGCCATGAGGCCCAGGGTGGCTGTAGAAATGGGCTGCAAATCAGCTCTGAGCACCCTACCGGGCAAAGAGTAACCAAACATAATCTGACGAGATTGGGAGTCTGTGGTGTGGAAAGTCCAGCATTGCTGACAGAGGTCCTCAGAGCGTACTTCTAAAGGATTCTGTGTGAGGCGAGTCCTGTCCCCTGGGGAGCACCACATCTCATTAGACAGCCGCTTCTCACACCCAGCATGCAAGGCAGGGCTGCCGTCAGTCCTGACAGCAGGTCCAGACACACAGCCCCTGCGTTCTGCCTTGATCCACAGATCAAATTTAGACTCTCAGAGGAATGGACGCTGATCACTTCATTTAGTGTCAAACCTCTAAGTGACAGTATCATCTTTTCAAAATAGGCGAAAGTCAAACACAATGTGAAGTAAAAGAAGCGTGACACTGTACAATTCCTTGTCTATGAAGTACAAAGCCAGACAGGACAAAGCAAATCCATGGTATTAGTCAGGGTTACCTGGCAATAGTTGCCCTTGGGGTCTTGGGAGACTGGAAGGGAATGGAGCTTCTGTGTTTCTGGGGTGTGGGAAATGGTCCGTTGCAAGATCTGGGAGCTGGGTGCATTCGGTCTATAGACAGCTCATCAAGCTGTGATGTGTGTACTGTTCTGCATGTATATTATAGTTCAATTCAAAAATTAATGATGGGAGTCAGTGTTCAACCATTTGTATACAGAACGCCCCAGCCCACGTCTTCAAGCCCAGACTTCACTGGCCCCTGCACACCCAGCTCTAACCACTTCTGCCTGTTACACTGGAAACCGCTCAACATAACTTGGGAATCAGATGGTCTAGGCAGCTGGCCTGTGAGCTCGGTAGGGTACTTCACCCCGCTGCAGCACAGTTTCCTCATAAGCAGGCGTAGGGCCAGTACCATCTACTTGACAGCATTATGAGGACTAATGCCATAACAAGCGCTGATGTCGAGGGTTGTACAATGCGCTCAGTAAGAGGCAGTGATTGTTATCGACTCATTCTGCCTTGTGTTGCTTGCTTTCCAATGGACTGATTTTCTCCCTGCCATGTACCAGAAGAGATTTAGTGGCCACTTACACATACACAAATGTTGAAAGGAAAATCTAGTAAAAGTAAGAAAAAGGTGATGGGAAAATAAGCGAGCCAAGGTGGTACCTGTCATGAAGATGTAGCTTGCATACAGACCATAAGTTGGACCCCGGGCTTTGCAGCAGTCACCCATACCATTCTACTGTTCCACGAAAGCCCCCTGACTTCTGGTGCTAACTCCCAGAGGCAGTGCCTCAGGGGTCCTCATTAAGAAGCCACGGTCAGGAATAGCAATTGGTGTAATGGCTGTGTCACTGGACTCCGACACTCGACTGCGGTTCGAGTCCCAGACCCGGTGGCTTAAAACTCACGCCGGGTGCATGTGCATGCATGCCTAAGATCCTGAGAGGAGAATGGAGGAGAAGGGATTGTGGCATGACCATCCCCCCTGGGGAGTGATTTCTCACTTTCTGTCTCTCTGTCTCTTTCTGTCTTTCTGGCCACCACCCCTAAAAAAAAAAACTCTAAAAAAAGAAAAAAAAAAAAAAAAAAGAGGCCACTGTGGGGCCAGCAGGTGGTGTGGTGGTTAAGGCACTGGATTCTCACATGACCAACTGCGGTTTGAGTTCCAGACCCAGCGGCTTGAAAAATCACGCCAGGTGCATGTGTGGTACCCAAAATTCCAGGAGGAGAATGGAAGAAAAGGGATTGGAGTGTGGCCACCCCCCTCTTAGGGAGTGATTTCTCACTTTCCCACTCTTTTTCTCTTTCTGGCAAGTGCATGCACCTTATGGCAAAAAACTTAAATAAAATTTTTAAAATTAAAAAAATAAATAAATAAAGTCACTGCAATCCAGTGAGCTACATCCTTGGGGCAACTGCACTGTAGGTGACCAATAGGACCCTGAGTGTTAGCCAGGAAGCAACAGGTTAGAGACTCAGTAACAATACCATGCCATTCCTTGCCACTCGGGGAAGAGGAGGTCACATACTGCAGGGAGGTCTCCCAAGAATTTTGATAAATATTGGGCAGAAATGAAAATTTCTCCCTCTCAAATACCTGATGTAAGCACCTCTTCCATCGTGTCACTTGGCAACCAGGCTGGGCATGGGACAGATGTCCTTCTGTGGCCACTGAAGTGCCTACTGCAGTGGAAGCAGAAGGAGCAGTCATTGCGTGTAGAATCGCTTGCTCCTAGCCAGGCTCTGCACAGGAAGCCTTTTGGACACTATGTCATTCATAGCAGCCCTGTATAATAGACACTTTCATCTTTTCACAGATGAGCAAACTGAGATCGGGGCTTCAATGTCTTGCTCGAGCTCATGTGTCTAGTGAGAAGAGGGTCAGGCCACCCACCTCAGAGATGAGCCCAGCAAGGCCCTGAGGAAAGGCTGTAGTTCTGCTTAGGATATGTGACACAGAGATGGCGGCCTGGGTGGGCTGGTTGGCCCAACGTCCCCTCCTTTGGTTAGGAAGCTCCTGGACGGCGGTGCCCCTGTGTGCTCTGTCCCTCCACTCCCTGGCATGTAGTCCGGAGCTGGGCTAGCAGTGGGGTCTTCTGTGACTGTATGTGGCTTCGGCTTGAGCTCCGTCTTCCTAACAGGTGGTGGTGCCTCCTGGAGTGACAAATACCTCTTTTCAAGTGAGGTCTCAAAATGTTGGACAAGTCACTGCTTATCTGCACGGAAATCACTCCAACCAGACAGGGTAGGCTGGCCTTGGCCTGGGTGGGCCTTAGGAGGGAAGGGAGGCAGCCAGGCGCCGGGGCAAGGGGGATTTCACCGGAAGCCTTCTCTCATTCCCTCATCCCTGATTCTGTCCTAGTCCCAGGATATGCTTCTTGGTGATCCACAGCAATGTCGTTAGTGTCGTAAACCAGGTGATCGGCTGGATCTACTTCGTGGCCTGGTCCATCTCCTTCTACCCTCAGGTGATCACGAACTGGAGGCGGAAAAGGTAAGCTGCAGAGCTGAGAGGGCAAGCTCGCTGGGGTAGGGAAGAACAGGCATTCTAGCGAGGCCTCGGCAGTGCAGCTTCGGACTTGCCCCTCGACTCCTCCACCTGCCCTTTCGAGGAAGCCGAGAGGGCCTTTCATGATGTGAGAGTGCTCCTCATTTGGTCCCTTGCCCAGTTCAGCCCGTCTCTGCGAAAGTAACAAGATGGGGCTTCTCAGTTAAGAAGAGAAGGGGCTAGGCGAGGGGGAAATCCACCCTGAACAGGCCTTTCCCTTGGTCCATCCGGCTCTGGAAGACATAGGAGCCAAGTCAGGGGCCCTTCACTTGGTGATGAGGCAGTCATTGGTTAAGTGTTCCCGGGGCCGCGTCCCTGTGTGGCAAGGACATAAGCTGTCCTATAGTCACCCGAGCCAGGTGGGCCTCTTAGCAGGCTGCTAAGCAGGGAGCTAGCAGGGAGGTGCACCCTCTCTGCAGGAGGCCTCCTGACCAGGACTGGAGTGGGGAGGGGGGGAACTGACTCTCAAGAAGGCAGGGATTGGATGGCATGGAGAGGAACCTAAGGACAGTGCTGTCATTAAGGTGGGTCGAGCCCTCCAGTGACCCCAGTCCGGCTTCTCCCTCCACCCTGCAGTGTTGTTGGGCTGAGCTTTGATTTTGTGGCCCTGAACCTGACAGGCTTCGTGGCCTACAGCGTGTTCAACATCGGCCTCTTCTGGGTGCCCTACATCAAGGTACAGCACTGCCCAACCACCACTGCCCCGCCCACGCCATCGGTGGCCCGGCCGTCCATCACCCAGCTTCTTCCTG
>NW_006204759.1:3903218-3927969 GCF_000334495.1 Tupaia belangeri chinensis
GGACCCGGGTCTCAGCATCGTTGCGGGGGAGCCGTGGGTGTCCCAGCAGGGAAGGTACCCTTTACGGCTGTGCCAGGAGACCCCTGACGTGCAGCCTTGGTCTCACTCCCCTGTGGTTGTGCCGCCTCCCTCGGAGTTCCCTTCACACCCTACAGGCCCATCCGGCTGCTTGGCTCTACCCTTATAAACCTTCTAGGTTTTCTTGGCCTTCACAGTGAAGCTCAGGGAAGGAGGCCCACTTGGGAGCCATGCTGGGGGGAAGGAAGTGACGGGGGGGCAACCTGAGCTCATCAGCCTTCAGCTGGGGCATGGAACATGTCAATGCCGGACGGGACAAGGTGCTGGGCCTCCAGAGTGTCAGGATTCGTGTCCCTAGCACCCTTCACTCCCTCTGAATGAGCTGCAAGAGGCTCCTAGCTCTGAAGAGTGGGAACAAAACGGACCCAGGAGCCCAAGGCGGTCTGAACAGGAAACCCTGAGAGCAGAATTATGTGGTTGGGCTGTCTCCATAGCCTAGCGGTTAACGGAGCCAGATTCTACATGGCCAACTGCAGTCGGGCTCTGGAGGCTTGAAAAACATGTGGGGTGGGCGTGCATGCCCAAAATCTCAACAGGGTGGAGAAATGGAGGAGAAAGGATTGTTTTGTGACCACACCCCGTGGAGGTGCTTTCTCTCTTTATTTCTCTGTGTCTCTCTGGTAAGCACATGTACCCTCTGACAATGAAAAAAAAAATAAAAAGCCTGGTATAAGCCCCAGCAGGCCTCCTCATGAGCTGCGCCACATTCTCCCCGTGAGCCCACTGCCACCTTTCTAAACCTGCCCCGTCCACGACCACCCATTCCTGAGCCCTTGTAGCAGTCTGTGGACCCCAAGTGCATCTCCTGCCTTCCCCGTGTCACCCACAGCGAGGCGGCCAGCGTCTGTCCTGGCCTGCTGTCGGCTTCCTGGTGCTCTCATGGCTCTTCGTCTTCGTCACCATGATTGTGGCAGCGGTCGGGGCAACCACATGGCTGCAATTTCTCTTCTGCTTCTCCTACATCAAGCTCGCAGTCACGCTGGTCAAGTATTTTCCACAGGTACTTCCCGGGCCTTCCTGCCTTTTCACGTGGCCAGTGGGCTAGAGGTGAGAGGTACTGAGCCTGGGCCCTGCTCCCAGGGGGCAGCTTCTGTCAAGGCAGGGAGACAGCATGGAGAGCCTCAGTGGACGTAGAGATCTGGGGGCCTGGCGTCAAACACATCCCGCCCCACAGCCAGAGAGGTCCAGACAGTCTCCCAGGTCAAGTGTGCAGGAGCTGCCGACTGCAGAATTCTAGTCATGAAAAGGCCTCGCCCCCTTTTCAGCTTCTGCAGCATTGGGAACTCTGGAAGGAGGGTGTCTTGGCTAAGAAACAGGGCTAGACCCGTAAGGGGGAGAGTACTTTGTTCTGTAGGCCAGGGAGGAGAGGGGGGCTCCAGGCCAGGGCAGCCTGCACAGAAGCACTGCAGAGTGCCCAGCCTGACTGCCAAGCAATGGCAAGAATGTTGAAGGCAGGAAGGTCCAAGGGGACTTGGGAGGCTTCTAAGTAACGGAGGGTCTGGAGGGAGGTTGGGCCTCAGTCTCTGAGTGTGGGAAGGCTTGGGGCTGGGAGAGCTGGGAGGCAGGAGCCCCAGTTGGAGATGATCAGAATTGCCAGGATTAGAGAAGTGGCAGCAAGCTTGGAAGAGGGCGGGAGGGGACAAGACAGGCCTGACTGATGGCTGGCTGGGAGAAGACCACCAAGAGGCCAAGACCCTCCCTCCCAGTGGTAAGAAGGGTGCTCGCCCATCAGAGATAGCCAGAGCCCCTGTGGTTTTGGAAGAAGGCTGTGTGACACCGGCAGCAGGATGGGGGAGGACCTCCAAGCAGGACCCACTCACCAGACCAAGGAAGTCCAAGCTGAGCAACTCCAGCCCACCCATGGTGGAGGCAGGAGTTAACCCCACTCCACAGATGGGGAAACTGAGTCTAGGCGAATTCTATAACTTGCCCAGGGTAACAGCTCCAATGGTAGAGCCGGGTTTCCAGGCCCGGAAGCCTGACTCTAAGTCCACATTAAGCGTGTGAAGTTGGGCTGAATCTGGGGAGGATCTTCATTGGGAGTGAGAAGAATCCAAGTTGCTGGGAAACCAAGATAAGCCTTGTCCATTGGGAAGCCTTGTCCTTGTCCTCAGAGAAGGTGGGAGGAAGCATCTGCCCTCTCTCCAGGGTGGTTATGAGGCACAGGCAACAGAGGAGGGGGCTTGGCATGCAGATGAGACCCCAGGACCACCCAGACTGTTCCCTTGGCTGAGGCTGGTCAGAACCCAAGGTCACTGTGTTCCTTGGAGCCAAGGCCCAAGCACAGGAGTGGGAGGAATCAGAGCCACTCTTGTTCGCAGTGGCAGTGTCACAAGGCGCGTAGGCAGCCGTCTTGCCTCCTCACTGCTTGCTGTCTCCCTGTCTGTCTGGCGCAGGCGTACATGAACTTTCACTACAAAAGCACCGAGGGCTGGAGCATTGGCAACGTGCTCCTGGACTTCACAGGGGGCAGCTTCAGCCTCCTCCAGATGTTCCTTCTGTCCTACAACAACGGTGAGTCGCCAGCGTGCTGCTCACCCACCAGGATGCCCCTGCCCCTCAGCCCTGCAGGCTGGGAATCCAAGCCAGCACCCCCCACACCCCGCCCCAAGAAAAACTGGCTAGGGGCCTCTGCAGCTGGAGGATTTGTGGTTTTCTGGGCAGATGAGGACTACTCCCCCGTATCCCCACAGCCCCATATGCTCAGGAGCTGCCAGCCTAAAACCAGATTCTGTCCCCTCTGGCCGTTAACAGACCAGTGGACGTTGATCTTCGGAGACCCAACCAAGTTTGGACTCGGCATCTTCTCCATCTTCTTCGACATCGTCTTCTTTATCCAGCACTTCTGTTTGTATGGAAAGAAACCAGGGTACGACCAGCTGAACTAGCAGCCAGGGACTAAACAGCTTGGGCCTGTGCCTGGTGGGGAAGGCTCCACCCTGCGAAGGCCAGGGGAGCCGTCTGGCATTCAGGGCTGGCCCAGTGTGCCGCCAGAAGCGCCCTCTTCTTCAGCGCCAGATGCCTTAAACTCCAACCAACCTGCCTCTGTCCAGGCCCCTCCAAGCCAGGGAGGAACCTCCCTCTGGGACAGACACCTGACTGTTGCAACTACAAGCCTGACCTCTGGCGGCCCCTCCCAGCCTCCGTAGAGGTCTTGCTCCTTCCAGGCCTCACTGGCCAGGCATCTGGCCCTCCTGCATCTTGATGCCACCGTCTCTCTTTTCTTTAAGGCCTCAGGCAGCATACACAGGTTCTGGCAGCCGTCTCAGGCAGGACTGGGCGCTGAGCTTGCAGCCGAAGGCCTTCCCCCAAACAACCAGTGTTTCTGGGAGCAGCTTGAAGGGCTGACCTTGCAGCTGGGAGAGCCAAGGGCGTTTGGCCGATGCTATGTTCCCGGAGACCAGGCAGCCAGCTGGGTGGCTGACCGACTTGGAGGTGCTGGCGCTAGTGGCGGAGGGGTTAGGCCTGGGGGTCCTTCTCTGAAGGCCACATTCCTGACATCTATTCTGGGTAACTCGCCTTCCATGACTGCAGTAACAAGCACCCAGGCCAAAGTCTGGTGAAAAAGCATTCCTGAGCCCTGGAGTGCCCAGCCGATTGGTTCTGAACCAGACCCATGCCCAGTGCCCTCTGGATGTTACCACAGAGTATCACACTAACTCCTTTCAGCTTTTCTGGAGGGATGTGTTGGAAGTAGCTTACTGTGTTCTGCCCTCGTTCCTACCTCACTCTCCCACAGTCAGACCACACCCACTGCTCCTTACCCAGCATCGGGAGTGTAGGACACACACACACACTCATTCTCTCTCTACCAGCTGTGCCTTACAGGCCTGTTAGGCCTGCCGCTTGGTGAGAGTAGCTCCCCTGGAGGGGAGGACAGACCCCCCCACCCCTTCCCTCACTTTTCCCAGACCCCCTACCCAAGACTCACCAACTTTTTGGCTGTTCAGGAGCCTCAGGTGAGAACCTGAGACCACCTCATGCAGTTCTCACAGGTCCAGCCCTGATCTCAAACCTCCCTCCCAGCCCCTCTGTTGCCCCTCAGGAGGCGGGTGGGGGTCTGAGGGTGTGCCTTGTCCATGCCTCACATGTGTCAATCCACTCTGACTCTTGACAAGATCCACAGGAGGGGCCTGTGACCTTAATTAAAACCTGACTCGTTTTCCTTTCTGCACATTCTTGAGTGTTTACTAGATGCAGAAGGCAGGGTACTGGCTGTCAGAACTTGGGGCTTAGGGAGCCGACCTGGCTCACCTCGTCGTGTAAGGAAACGGTAGGGTTGTGAAGTTCCTGATGCAAGGTGGCTGCGTGCTGACCCCACACATCACAGAGAACCCTCTTGGGTAGTAGAAGACGCCTGCCAGCCAGGGCCAGGTAGGTCTGACAGGTACTGTGTTTTTGCCATTACCAAGGTGTGCTCCTCAGGCTACAGATGTGATTTGAAGGGGGTGCTATGACTGAGAGCTGGGTAGTAGGGGGGCAGTCTTACTCTCCAGATTCTGCCTCTATCCAGTTGTAACACAAAAAGGAATTGAAGGTCTTGTTCCCTTCGGCAGAGACTGCAGTCAGACCAAAACCACAGCCCTGTGACCTGCAGAAGCATGGTAGGGGCCACACTGCAGAAGTGGGAGAGTTCAGATTCTCAGCTTGTCTGTAAGGGTCTGATCTGGCAATGCTAGGTGGGTCTAGGCCTGAGAACACCTCAGAGCTGGAAGGCAGAGGGCCAGAGACTCTCAGCTCTGCCACTGCCACGAGCTCGCCCAGAAACGTGGGTTTGTGACCTTGGCTGTGATATGCTGAGTGCTTCTACGTGTCTTAGGAGTTAGTTTTCCCCTAAGGTATGCAGGAGATCCCTTCCAGGTAGGGTTGAGAATAGGTTACACGAGGGGAGCTAGGGGCACCTAGGAACTCCCCACTGACACCCAGGACCCCCAGACTCCCTGCCCCATGCAGTGACGATGCTGCCAGATGCTCCCACAGATATGGCCTTTGCCAAGCACAGTGTGTTCACTGAGGTGTCCAAGCTCTGTCAACTGCAGACTTCAGGCAGGCGGGCCTAGGCATGATTGAGCTTTGTCCCAGATCAGCAAAGACAGGTCAGCCATCCTGAAAACCAGAGCTCTCGCTCCATCTGATCCACCCCCAAATTCTCTACCCCATGCCTCAACAAAGATCCCTTGTAAATTCCAGCGTCATTTATTGGGAGTGGAGGAGCATGGTATTGCCCCATTTCCACTGTAACCAAAGTAGGGGTCATTCGTTCACTAAGAGCAGTTCCCAGATGTGAATTAGTAAGCTAAATTCAAAAGTAGAATTGGCATCTCCAAATAGTAAGATAAAAATGCTTTGTATCAAAGTTGTGATTAAAAAAATACAAAAGTTAAATCCACAGGCATAGAAGGAAATGGCAATCCTGAGAGCTGCCCGGAAGCATCAGCCTCGAACTTGTCTAAATCCTGTAAGCAGGCAAACCCTGGGGAGGCCAGCACCCCTCAGGGGAGTGGGGTGAACAGGGAGTCTGCCCAGCTTCCATCCAGACAGTGGTGCCTCTGGCAGTGTGTGGGTCCAGTCCCGCTCTGGGCAGTGCAGTTGGAAAGGCATGGGGACAGACACTGCAGAGTTGGCATGAGGGCAGGGCCAAACCCTGCAGCCAGGGCAAAGCAGGAAAGCCCCCACACTGGCATGTCCCAGCTTTGGCAGCTCTCAGGAAGTGGTGCCTCCTGCTCACCCAGGCACTGCTGTGGCCGGGCAGCAGGTCTGGGGACTACACTGTAGTCCCTGCAGACTGGCCACCACTTAGCTCCAGGCCCTTCTGATCCTTAGTGTCCAAGGGAGAGAGCTGGACCCAGAACCTTAGGCCTGGGTGGGAGGGGAAGGAAGACTGGGATCAGCTGTTGCCCTTCCAAGCTCAGGCCCAGAACTTAGCAGAAGCCAGGATGAGGGGCGGACAGCGTGTGGAAGTGTGTCACTGTACAAAGAGGCGGCGGGCACGAGTTGGGGACCCTGCAGGTTGCTAGGACAGCATGGACTGCTGCACGGCCTTCTGCAGTGACTGCCGCGTCACCAGCAGGCGCACCACCTCCTCCGATCGCTTGGTGAGTCGCTTCCGGGCCTGGTCGTGTGTGACCATGGTCATGTCCCAGCCGTTCACCTGGCCCAAAGAGAGAACACAGCCCACCTCAGTACCTGCCCTCTGAATCTGGAAGCAGGGCTTCAGGGGGTCTGGGTCACCCAAGAAGGTCCCCATGCTGATATTCCCAAACTGGGGATGCCAAGCACCATAGCCACAGCACGCAGCAGCCAGCCAGCTTTCTTTGGGAGCAATCCCAGCATGGGTTCCAGAGTGACTTCGGTGAGTACCTTCTGGCTGGGAGGCAGGGGCAGCCCCCACCCCCAACAACTTCGGCCCCTCTGTCCCAAACCTTCCTTGGGATACATTTTACCTGCATGATCTTGTCTCCAATCTGCAGCCCAGCGATTTCAGCAGGGCCTCCTTCAGACACCCGGGTGACATAAATGCCCTGGAAAGAGGTAGCACAGATCAAGCCCCATGGTCACAGTGCTGGCCCCACATCACAGAACAGGGCCCAGTATGGCATGCATACTGCCAGCTGTCCTGCCCCAGTGCCAGCCTCCCTCTACCACGCATGGCTGGTACGGGGGCAGAGGACGTCTTCCTAGGACTGCTCACTTTCCACCTAGTGCCCCACCCCTCCCAGCCCTACCCTTATTTATTCCCACCAGATCCTTTCTTGCACCTTCTTAGGACTGTCTGAAAGACAGGATGTTTGCTCCTTCCATGCAGCCCTAGGAAGCAGACACCCTCCCACCTCAGGCCTCTGTACCCCATGCAGATTCCCAGGCCCCCAGACTCCCTCACCTTGTCTGTCTTATCTTCTGAGAAGGGATTCTGGGAGGGATCCTGATCAATTCCACCTCCAATGCTGAAGCCCAGGATCAAGTTCTCACCTTGACGCAGCTTGTGAATTTCAACTCTTTGCTGGCAAAGAAAAAAAGCAAGTTGAAGGTAGGAGGAGGGTGGAGAATGAATCTGGTCTGTGTCCCAGCAGGAGCCTCAGGCTACTGGGCCAGCTCAGAACCATGCCAATGGGGTGGGGCCCAGGGTCCTCTGCAGGAATCCTACTGGCTACCAGCCTAGAGGCCACATTAGGCCACGCACACAGCCCTCTGCCCTCAACCTCTCCCCTCTACCCTGTTCATCTCAGCACCAGCCTTAGCCATGTACTCTAAGCCCCTCTTGGCCCGCTGCTGGCTGCTGTGGGTGGAAGGCCCCTGTCCCTAGGGAAAGGGGTCAGCCACCTTGCTGAGGCAACTCACACTGCTGAGCCAGCCCTGACAAGGACAAGACAGGAGGTGCCTGGGAAAAGCAGAGACATTCAGACTTGCACAGAAAGGAGGAAAGGCTTCCTGGCCATGGGAATTAGAGCAAAGGTGGGAAGAACCTGTGGACACATTATGAGACTCGAGTGTACGTGCAGGATGTGGAACTGGGAGGTGACATGAGGCCAGAAGATGAGGCTGTGGGATGCAGGCCCTCCAGATAGGAGGAGGAGGACCTTGCTATGCCCCAGACCCCACTCTTGTGTAGGTGACAGGAGTATTCAGGGCTTTCCCACCACGCTTTTGGGGGGCTGTGTCCACCAACTGTGCCAGGCTCATTATAAATCCCTCAGCAAGTAGCCTCCCGTCACCAGATCCAGTCAGACCTGATCACCCCAAAAGCAGAGAGTTTTAATAATAAGAAGAAAAATTTAGAAAGAAGGTGATTTGATCTGGACCTGAGAAGGCTCACAAAGGAGGGGAGGTTTGCACCAAACCTTAAGGGATGGTTAGTTTAGCCATCTGACCTTAATCTTGAACCCGCTGGAATTGGGGACTCTGGCAAGGCATGGTCAGGTTTGATACCAGAATGACCACTCAGGTGGTCAATAGGGGGATGGATGTCTCATAGAGGTGGAGGTCAAGGGACATGAGCTACCTGGAAATTGATGGATGCCCAGAAACCATTCAGATGGGCAGCCAGAGGAAAACGAGCAGGTTGAGTTAGAGTTCCAAGAGCCACCAGACAGGTGTCCAGAAGGCAAATGGGTTTATGGAGCCAGAGTTCAGAGGAGAGGCCAAAATGGTTTGAATAGTCTTAAAATAACCACAACATGGGAGAGGATAGGGACTGGAGAGAAACACCCCACACACACACTTTATCCCTATCCAAGACAAGAAGAGAGGCCAGGCTCAGCCTCAGGTGTCACTGCATGCAGGGGGACAAGAGTTTGGTTCCTGGACCAGCCTAAACATGCAGGGCACAACAGCCTGCACCTATAACCCTAGCTAGCTGGGAGGCAGGGGGTGGGGGGATGTCACAGCATGACCAGACCCTGTCTAAATCACCTCTCTCTCTGTCCCGCTCTCATAGTTAAAAAAGAGGGTTGGGAGGGAGACCAGCCCCACTTACCATGCTCAGGCCTGCTCTGGTATTGGGGGGTCATGGTCCTACAGCTTTGAGGAAGGCCCTTTTAGGAAGGCTGTGGAGCCAGCCATGACATGAGGGAGTGGCAGCAGGAAGCATGCCACCTGAGGTACAGGCAACATGGCTCCTCCGATCTAACACCTTTGCATCTACCTCCAGGTCAGAAGAGAATTCAGGCCCTGGGGCTGGGAGACATGGCCCTGTTAGACTTGCTGGGTGAGGTCAGACAGCAAACTTCCTGTGGCTCTGCACCCCCTTTACTCCAGCTGAGGGGCAGACCTGGCCCGTTCTCTCTAGGGCAGCTAGGGATCTGGAAATGCCAGGCTGTTGCAGGCAGGGTGAAGCTTAGGACAGCTGTCAGCTGGTCTAGCAATGCTCCGACCTAGCCAGGGCCTGAGAGAGTGCTGTATGCTCACCCCCAGGTGCCACCCTTATCAGTGAGTGGTTTCCTTGCCTGCAGCGCCTGCCTGACTGCCCTCTGGTACACCCATTTGAGAGAGTACAGCCAGTCTGATGGCTCCAGGGCTACTCACTGCCTGTCTGCCAGGCATTTTTGCTTTCTCTCTGAAGCCTCTGGGGAGCTAGATGGGAGACTGGCGTCCAGACCTTTCTGGGACTCAAGTGTTCCTCCTACCTTGGCTATCGGGATGGCCTCTAGACCCCATCCAGCTGTGCAAGGGCGTCTCAGTCTAATGTCCCAGCCTCCCCGCCTCTTTTTTGCCTACTCTATTAACACCAGGTACCCAAAACAAGCCAGAGGCCTGGGCTGATCCTACAGGGTCTCCTCGGGTCTCTAGTGCCTGATCGTGAGCCTGGACTTTCCCCGACGGCCTGGAGGTCCAGAGAAAGTTCAGAGAAGGGTAAAGCCAGTTTTACGATAATCACTTTGGACGCGGAGGGTGGGTCCGAGGGACAAGGCTGGACGGGAAATGGGAAGGGGCTAAGCAAAGGCAGGCTCAGGTCAGCCCCACCCCTCGATCTCCCTCCATCGGGTGGCGGCGCCGGCTGAAGCGGAGGAAGCACTTCCTCATTCCAGAGGCCGCGATTCATGGACGTCGGGGCCGGCACCCGCCCCCCCTTCCCCCCCGCGGCTGCCCAGCTGGGGACACGGAGGCCCGAGAAGGGGGCGCTTTTCCAGACACCCACAAGCCGAAGCACTTCTCCCGCGTCCTCCCGGTGGTAGCTGGCAAGAATCTACCGCTGCGGCGATTCCACCGAGGAGGGGAAGCTCTTGGGTCACAGCCATCTCTGTTTTGTGGCTGGCGGAAGGTCTGGCCCCGCGGCAGCAGAGCGAAGACCGAAGCCCTGGTCGCCAGTTTACAGGAGTCCCCGGTTCGCTGCTCTGTCAACCCGTCTGGGTCTCAGTTTACCGCTCTGCGAAATGGGAAGCCGAGACGGGAAGGAGCCCGCGCGAGTGCACTCACCACCACGGCGGTGACCGGCTGGCCCGGGATGTAGGACATCTCGACCCCAATCTGGTAACCGACTGAGGCTGGGTGCAGTCCGCTGCCAGAATCCCCGCGGCCGCGCCCTCTCTGGTTAACAAAGGCAGCCCTGCTCGGCCCGCCCCCTCATGAATAGTCAACAAACCGCCAGCCAATCACCGGTCGGAGCGCTATTGGGCTTTTAGAACTCCGGGTGCGTGCTTAGAAAAGCAGGCAGAAGTGGGTTCGTGCCCTTGGCGCCCAGGGCGCAGGCGCGGGAAGGCGGGGCAGGGCCTGGGCGCATGTGCAGTCCAGGCCCTCCCGGCAGCCTCCAGCGCAAGATGGCGTCGCGGGAATGTCTACCGCTGCCTGTCTGAGAAAACGCCAAGTGACCGGGTCCGCCGCTGTACTCCAGGTAACGGGGCAAGTCTGGCTGGGGGATGCAAGTGTGCTGCCGCCCCCGCCCCGAGCCTTCGCCTTCTCGGCGTCTTTGGGAAGTCCGAGACCCAGGAGTGGTGCCAGGTCTCGGAAGCCTCCGGGGGGAGGGGGCGGCGAGAACTCAACTCGCCAGTTCCGGGCGCTACTTGTAACTTAGTTTTCTCCGCAGCTCCGCGTTGTTCCACGAGAAGGCTAGAGGCTGAGTCCCGCCGGGTGCGATGGCCGCGGTGGTGGCCAAGCGGGAAGGGCCGCCTTTCATCAGCGAGGCTGCTGTGCGGGGCAACGCCGCGGTCCTGGATTACTGCCGGACCTCAGTGTCAGCGCTGTCGGGGGCCACGGCCGGCATCCTCGGCCTCACCGGCCTCTACGGCTTCATCTTCTACCTGCTTGCCTCCATCCTGCTCTCCCTGCTCCTAATCCTCAAGGCAGGAAGGAGGTGGAACAAATACTTCAAATCACGAAGACCTCTCTTCACGGGAGGCCTCATTGGAGGCCTCTTCACCTACGTCCTGTTCTGGACATTTCTCTATGGCATGGTGCACGTCTACTGAAATGGGGGCAGGGGTGACTTTTTTAAAAAACCAGATTGGGAGGACTGTTGCCAGAAATTAACGCCGTGTAGACTTACTTAGTTTTTAAAATGTTGAATTCGCTGCTTGTTCTGTAACGTTATAAATAATTTATATCTGAAGACGGAGAGCCTGTAATATTCTTCAGATTAAATGAAGCGTGAGACACCTTGTGGAGTTCTTTCCTACCTTAATGCATAGACTGTGATGGGTGCAAAATTGCCAAGATTGGACTCCTGGAGCTGGGACTGGGCTTTCACTCTCTGAAACCTCTTGCATTTATACATAGGCCATCCAGAGAGGCTCTAGGGCCTAAATAAGGAGAGAACTTGTTATCCTAAGAATGAGTAAGAGTTAATATTCATTCCCAGGCCTTGTGCCTTGTACTTTCTACACTCATTATCTCATTTCATTCTGACAGACAACATACGGTATTGTTTTTAGTTTTTTGTGGTTTTTTCCCCCCAGGTTTTTGTCATAAGGTATGTATGCTTGAGAGGGCAAGTGAGAAATCATGGTCATGCCACAGTCCCTCCTTCTGGGATTTTGGGCATGCACACACACACACACCCCTAGTGTAATTTTTAAGCTGCCAGGTCCTTGAACTATAGTCGGCCATGTGGGAATCCAGCACCTTAACCATTACACCGCTTGCTGGCCCTTGATGTTTTTATATCAATCTGTTGATGAGGAACCTGAGGATCAGGTTAAATACTTCTGCCAGAGGAGGCACAGCTAGGAAGAGGCAGAGCCAGGATTCAAGTGCAGGTCTCTTAATTTGTCCTAACTGCATTGACTGACTGCACATGCACAGCATTCTCTCTTGCTGACTTCCAGGTATGGTGTCTTTGCAGTTTCATTTGTCCTAGAAACAGCTATCTTTATAGCAGAGAAAAAAATATTCATTTTTTGGGGGGATTGGAAATACGGGTAGTGAAGATTAAACAAATTGGACATTTAAACTAGACTTTTGGCTTGTTTAGGGTGTAAACATAATCTGTGATCTTTCCTTGTCAGGAGGGTTATTTTAGAGTAAAATGCATTTGTTTAATTGAGAAATGCTGCATTGGAGTTATAATGGTGAGCACATTGTTTATGGAATTTATAGTCTAATAGGGATGACAATTTTCTAATAAATATTTAAATTAATGGCAAATGCTATGAAGAGAGTAAATAGAAACCCCAAACCTAGCCCAAGTTAAGGGGAAGGACTCAGGGAAGCCTTCTTTGAGGAAATAGCATTTCATCTGAAATCCAAGGTTAAATAACAGCCAAATGAAGTGTAGAGAAAAGGATATATAGGAAAGAGCATGTGTGAGGGCCATTGGGCAGGGAGAAGTGTGGCCTGTACCTGGAGAGTAAAAGATGAGACCATGAGGTAGGTCTAGACCAGATCTATGGAGGGCCATGGTGGGGAGTCTAGCCTTGATCATAGAGCAATTGGGGAAAGCCTTTGGAAGTTGTAGTTGGGAGCAATATGATTTCCATTTGGATTTTTCTCATAAAGGGTTCAAGAGAGGATTTGAGAGCTTAAACCCAAGTCCTTTTTCTTTTATAAACCATAGCTGCCCCCTGGCCAATAATGGAAGTGGATCTAGGACCCAGACTTGAATGCATTTTGGATTCAGGACCACATGCTCGCATATGAAGCCAAGAAGAAGATGAGGATACAGCTTTGCCTTCCTCTCAGTGAGCCCTTTTTCTCCTCACTAAAAAGCCTCACATTTATGGTTTGCATACTTCAGTACTCTCGAGGACTTCTCTGAGTAGGTAGGAAGGACTCATTCCTAATACAGAGAGGAAGGAGGAAGCAAAGGGGGTCTTGCTGGTAGGAGATGAGAGAGAAATAAGTGAGCTGATTTAGTTAACCATTTCCATATATATATATATATTTATATTGCCTGAGGGTACATGCACTTGCCAGAGAGAGTACCCCCCAAGGGGGAGTGGCCACACCTCAATCTCTTCCACTGCTCATTCCCATCAAGATACACATATATACACACTAGGGGTGTTTTTTCTTCAAGACACCAGGGCCAGTATTCAAACCACAGCCATGTGAGATCCAGCTCTATGTACTCTGAGGCCAGCCCACAATAAGTTTGAAATGTTCACTTTCATAGAAAGTATTAAGATGAATGTCCTCACATTTTATCATTTTATAAATTCGTAAGACAGAGGGTAAAAACTTGATTTCAAATATCTTCCATAGTTTTATCAGAGTATATTTGTTAAATGAAAACTACCAGTTTTATCAGTGCCTTCCAACTTTTTAATTTTTTTATTAATTTATTTTACATTCATTCACTGAGCATCATTACAACATACAAAATGTGACTTCCCACCCAGAATATACTGCATAGTGGCTTAATCATACATGTTACCAACAATTTTCCATTTCTTGTTTCACATATATATATATATGTATATATATTTTTCCAACTTTTTAATGCTAATGTTTGCTCATTTAAAGAGTTTCCATACTTTTCACTTGAATTTTTTGCAAGATAATGAGAAATGGAATATATTGCTTACTAATTGTTTCTTGTGTCTGTCTCTTGGTCTTGCCTTCTCCTTACATTTTCCTCTCAAACACAGGAAAACCCAAAGACAAATGGAAGAAAATTAGGACACATTTAAAATTGATACCTTTTATTGTTTTATAGCCAAATAAAAGTATCATGGAATATATATTTGGGCAGTCCCAGAAAATGTCTGCAGTCCTACCCCCTTTAATTCTGTGTACTGGCCTATGGAGAAACAGCTAGTAGACAGTTGTTGTCTTTTGGAAAACAGTCCTGGATCCTCCAGAGAGTGTGGTGAGGAAAGTCACTTTGCATTACTTAAACTGGGGGTGATGGGAAGGGGTGGTGGTTGGAGCCCAGTGGAACCCAGTTCCAGACATACAAGATGCCATTCCAAGTGGAGTGATTTAGAGAACCAACAGTGGAACCATCTGAGGGGCTCAGACACCTAGAGGAAGTCATACTCCCCCTTTACAACTGGTTTCCCGTTGTGGCAGTTAGCTAAGAAAGGAAGAGCTCATGAGGGGTGGGGGTAAAAAAGGCAGCTGTGATTGGTCAGTCCTGATGACCCCAGCCTCAGGAATGGAGAATATTTGGCTCTTTGATGGCTGGTCCCCATATCACATTGATAGCACCCAAGATACAAATTTTCCAGTGGCCAGCGTCAATGGTCTCCCAAAGGCATGAGAAAACGCGATCGCTTGGAAAAGACTAAGTGGATGGGCTAGGGTCTGAACATAAGCATATACAATTCATATGATCCTGGAATAGTTGAATGGAAAGGAGCTCTTGAGAGGCTGGCACACTTAATCTTCCCAGTGAGGCAACCAGTGACCAAAAAGAAAGGGACTTTCCCATATCTGAAAGGAGCTCAAGTTCCTCCATCTCTCCCCACTTAAAAGTGGTGCAACAGTGGTGCAGTAATAAAATGTTCCATGAAGCAGACCACGTGGAAGGGTGCAGATCCCTATCCAGAGACTCCCCAAGCATGTCGGGCGCATATGAGCCCATCACCTCAGGCTGAGTGAGGGTGGGGTGGATTTCCAGTGAGTTCTGGCTTTAGGATCCTGTCAGGGGTGCTGTGTCTTGTTTGTTTTTTCTGTGAGAGAGAGAGGGAGCCAGGCACTTCCAGCTGGGTCTTCATGCTGCAATCCACCCCTAGCCTCAGCCAGCCTGGATCACAGGCATGCCCACAGATGCCTGGTGTGCGTAGGAAGGGGGGTCTCCAGATGGAAACCGAGGACTTTCCCATGGGAATCCAGGCACACTACCTCAGCTGGCCTGAGGGTGCTTTCTCTCAAAAAGGATGAATAAACTTAAAATATACATGTACAAATAGATAAAAGCCAGTTTTTGTAAGACTAATGAGCCCTCCACTCATACCACATTATGCAGAATAAAAGATGGAGAACAGAAAAACTGGCAAAGTGTAACTGTCCAGAAGCTGTAATGGGATCATTGGCTTTTCTGAGCACAGGTCCTTGGTATGCAGTAGGGAGGTCCCCTGGAAAGTTTGCTGTCCCTGAAACAATTAGGTTAAGTCCTCCCAGGTAGTAAAGTCTAATGGGCAACGCTTGCAACTAAAGAAAAGCAACCTGGTGAAAAAAATTAAAAAAAAAAAACAGAATCCATTCTAGTCATAGTGCCTTCATCCAGTTTCTCAGCTGCTCCTTCCTATGTCAAAGCATGTCTTTATACATGTGGTTCCCTTACCTGGAATACTTTCCCCCTCACCTAGTTAGGCACCCTAACCTTTCAGATTTCAGCCCATGTGTCCCTTCCTTGGGGAATCTCCACAGGCTTAATTCTAGTTAGAAACTCACACTCTATTCAATCTGTGATGATAGCCAAGATCACTTAAGACTCAGTTCCCCACAAGACTGGAGGCACTGGAGGGCAGGGACTGTCCATGCTGCTCACCATGGTATTATGGGCAATGTAGTCCAACACCTGGCACATCACAGCACTCTATAAATATTTACTGACTGAATAACCGCAGGAAGACATTTTGTTCCAATACAAGACAGACTGTACAACTGTCCCCAAGTTATATGGCTGCTGCCACGTCATTCTCAAATCAGGTTAAAAGAAACTGGACTAAACCCTAAGCAGTCTTGACCCTTGCTCTTCTTACTCCCTCCCAACCATAAGAGTAATATACTAGATTATAAAACCCAACGGTTTGCTTTAGCGAGAACATGAAACGTCTAATCACCTAGGTATTTCACTTTCTATTCAAGAGCAGGTTGGGCTTGCAGACCTGTTGCCAAACAACTCAAAGCGAGGGGACTACTTCCTTCTGTTCTGGGCACCATGCCCTTCTGTGCCAATGGCAGCCTCACTGGAGAACTGCCAGGCCCCTTACAAGGACCCTCTTCAAAGGCCCATGGAGGATGCTCACTGCCCCTCCCCATGAGCTTCCAAAGAACACACCCCCTGGTGCCCAAGGAGCCCAGGAAGCACTTGGGGTCTCCTGCAGGTCCACTCAGACCACAGTGAGCAGTGAGCTGGAGTTTTCTCACCTTGGTGTACACGGAGATCCTCGCATTGCAAGGATAGGGAGAAGTGAGCTAGCTGGCTTCCCAGTCCAACATGTCAGTGTATTTCTTGTCAGAGGAGACTCGGTCTTACGAGGTAATACCAGAAACAGTTCATTCCTGAGTGAGAACTCACGTGACCAAGTGGGTTCTCAGCGACATAGGAAGCCTCTAGGAATTGGTAACACCAGTTGCCTCGGGAGTACTGGGGTGGGAGAAATACTTCTCATTATTCTTTTCTACCTTTTACGTTTCAAATCATGTAAGTATTACCTAGTCAAAATATTTTAATTTAAATAAATTGAGCATGATGCTGCTTTCAGGCTGGAGGTGTGGGGGAGGAAGGATCCTCTCAGTCTCAAGATAGCTCGTTTGTTAAGTCTGACCTAGAACTGGCACTGTCCACCAGAGCTGGCCTTTCCTTCCCCTCAGGATCAGGGCTTCTCACACGTTAATGTCACGCACATGGCCTGGGAACCTCATGGAAGAGCAGATTCTGATTTTGTAGGATGAGGAAAGGGCCTGAGACAACACTTCAACCAGGATCCCAGATGACCCTGATGAGGCTAGTCTATGGGACCCACCTTGAGTAGCCAGGTTCCAGGCAAGAGAGTTGTGCAAGGTGGGTAAGAAAGGTGGGGCAGGGGAGAGGGGAGTGAGGGCCTCCTTAACTACCCTTCATCTTAGCACTTCAGGCCAGGCCTCTAAGCCACGAAGGGAAGCCAGGCATGGACTCCTGGCCCCACAAACCACACAGGCAGACATGTCTTCCATCTGGGCCAGTAGAGCTTCTGGAGGCTAGGAGTCAGAAAGGAGCAGAGGCCTCTCTGCCTCCCCTCCCTGTCTTACCTAACAGGCTCAGAGTTGGCCTCTCCCCTTAGGAACCAGCTGCCTCCTGACTGGTCCAGTCATTTCCTGGTTGCTTCCTTGGCTACCTTCAAACCTTATCTCTGGGGACAAGGCCCCACATCCCCTTAGACAGCATCCAAGGGCTTCTTCTGAGCAACCATCATTCTTTACAGAGATTCGTGAAAGTCTCAGCTAAGGCCAGAGTGGCTGGACCTGGCTATGATGTCTCTGGAGGGGCTACACATGTGCCCCTATTCCCTGAGGGCCAGGTCAGCGTCTCATATAAGTGTCTCTTGGTTAGGGCCCAGCACACAGCATGCATAAATGGTTACTGTATGGATGAGCAAATGAATGTCCAACCAAGTTCTCGGAAAAAATCGAAACTCTCTAGTACTGCTCAGGCCCCCAACCTGACCTCCTCACTGGGCGCCTACTTTGCGGCCATCTCTTCTAGATCAGATCCACTTTGGCACTGGGAGGCTCCCCTTCATACACAACACAGAGCTGCAGCAAGATCCCCACGTGCAGGAGAGATGGCTGTGCCTGGAAGTCCCATCAGGTCCCAGGATGCCAGTTCAGAGCTGTGGGTGGTTCTGGCCCCAAAGTCTTCACGGAATCTGCTCTCAGCCAACACCTCTGGCCACAACTCCACTGTCTATGGGATCTGCAGCTGCTGTTCACTGGTGGTTTCCTTCCCCAGGTGGCCAGACCTGTGTGTGGGCAGGAGGGGTCACACAGAGGGCAGAGGTCATCAGGATCCCTGAGGGTGGGGCCACAGGGCAGCCTGGCTGGCAGCCCTGCAGGCAGCAGAGCATTCAGAGGGGTCCCTGGCTGCAGCAAGCCGTGTAGATGTTCAGGCGGTGGCCTCCAGAGCACCCAGCAGTAAACTGCAACTGCTGGGGTGGCAGCAGGAGCCTCCCACAGCCATAAGGTGTTGGGCTAAGACAAGCCAGGTGGCCATTCTTCCCTTACAGGGTATGGAGTTCAGCTGAGCACTTGGGAACTGCCAGTCATTGCAGAGAGCTCTGTACTTCGCCCTGCTGGATTCCCAGCCTCCACTGCTCCTTCACCCAGCTGCTGCATCCCCCCAGGCTTTCTTTCTCTCCCTCCCTGGTGGGCCCATCTCCAGCTGAGGCTGCCAACCCATGAGTCAGCAAGGAAGAGAAGTTGGGCTGGAGAAAAGGCCATCCCAGGGACCAGCAGTTTGCGTAATGGCTATGTCGCTGGACTCCCATGTAGTCGACTGCAGTTTGTGTCCTGGACCCGGTGGCTTAAAACTCACGCCGGGCGTGTGTGCATGCGTGCCCAAGATCCCGAGAAGAGAATGGAGGAGAAGGGACTGTGGCGTGACCATCCCCCCTGGGGGGTGATTTCTCACTTTCTGTCTCTCCATCTCTGTCTGTCTAGTGAGCGCACGTGCCCTATAGCAAAAACTTCTTAAAAAAAAAAAAAAGTGCTATGAATTTACAGGCTTTGCTCAGATTTGACATTCCCAATCTTTTCTGTGGGATATGAAGATATTATCCCATCCCCCAGGCCAACTACTACATATAAGCAAGGGATTTTTGGCCCCAACTCTCTACTCTCTTCCTATGGTTATGATGTCTATTTATTTTGCTGGAATGTTGAGAAAGATTAAAAAGATACTTAAGTCCTTCATAGGAACTAAACAAATACTAACCAGAACTAAACTAAACTAACTAAAAGACAACTCTTTTCCTCCTGAGAAAATTATAATGGCAAACTATGAAACTTGGCTCAGTATTAATAAGAACAGCACAAAGTTTGATTTTTGCAAACTAAATCATGATTAAATTTTATAAGTATGAATGCCTGAAAACCAGCTCTTCACAGATAACTTTTATTTTTTTAACAGAGATTTTTCTATAGTGTGCATGCACTCCCCAGAGAGACAGAGAGACAGAAAGCTAGAAATCACCCTCCCCCACCCCCCACCCCGGGAGGATGGCCACATTACAATCCCTTCTCCATTCTCCTCTCGGGATTATGAGCATGCATTCACATGCACCCATCATGAGTTTTAAGCTGCAGGGTCTAGGACTAGCAAATCTTGGTCAACTATGTGTGAGTCCAGCAATGTAATCATTACACCATATGCTGGTCCTCATAGATAATTTTTTTTTTTAATTTTGGAGAGGTTTTTGCTATAGGGCATGTGCACTCGCCAGACAGAGAGAGACAGAGAGACAGAAAGCAAGAAGTCCTTGTCCTCCTCCTCCTCCTCGTCCTTGTCTTTGGCCTCCAGGTCCCTGCTCTCTTTGACCCTGAGCAGAACACAATCTGTTGACCTGGATGGTCCTGCAGGGCACCTCACCTGGAGACTAAAATCCGCTGGCCCTCTGTGCTATCACCCTGGCTCCTGAGCAGCTCGATCTGGGCTGGATTTTGTAGTTGGGGCCCAGGGCACAGCCTAGAACCCAGGGCTGAGGGTTCAGGCTGCAGCTGGGCTCAGTCGGGTTGTGGTGGAGCCAAGGGAGCACCTAGGTGCCTATCCCAAGTCCTAGTCTCATCCTAGCTCCCCCAGAAAGTTCTCCCCCATCATGTCCACTACAGACACCAGGATTCCCCATCCATACTGTTCTACTTCTCCGAACACACACACCACCTTGCCCACAGCCTGAGAGACCCTGCAAAGAGGATCCTATCATTGGGGGGAGGGGGATCTGTTTTCTCCTTCCCTATCACCCCAGCTTCTCTCAATTCCAGCCCTCCAGGACCACCAAGTTGAATCCTGGAACGTAAGGGCTGGGAGGCACTATAAGTAAACTGTCTCAGCTCCTAGATAGAGGAACTGAGGCCCAAGGAAGCCTGGGACCTGTCCAAAATCACACAGTGAGACAGTGGCAGGGCCTGTAAGCCAGGCCCCCTGCATGTGGCCTGTGGTGGCCTCTTCTGCAGGCTATGTCAAGTCAAATCAGTTCTGCAGAGCACGTACCTGACCTAGCTCTCCAGCCCCTGCCACCACACCCCAGACGCCAAGATCACACCACAGTCAAGGTTCTAAGCCAGGCAGGGGCTGCAGGGGGGGAAGCAGCACTGACCTCACTTCCTCGAACTTCTTGTTACGATAAAACTCGCGCTTTTTGATGAAATAGATGAGCATCAGGTCACAGAAGAAACTCCCCTGCAAAGAGTTGGGGTCCCTGACTCAGAATCCTAGACTTCTGGAGAGTGCCCAGCCACCCGATGCCCTTCATTGCATTTGACCCTGCCATAAACTGTGAGGGAGACATCATTGTCCCTATTTAATAGATAAGGTAACTGGGCTCAGAAAAAAGCATGCTTAGCGGGCCCCATGATCTAGTGGTTAGAGCCAGATCCTACATGGCCGACTGCATGGTTTGAGTCCCAGTCCCAGTGGCTGTTTTTCAGAGGTGTGTCTGCATGCCCCAGTCACCCTAGGATAGAGAGATGGAGGAGAAGAAATTGTGGCATGACGACGCCCCCTTTAGGGGTGCTTTCACCTTCTCTCTCCCTCTCTGTCTCTGGTGAGGGCACATGCCCTCCAGCCATTTAAAAAAGGGAAGTTGGGGAGCAGGTGGTGTGGTTGAGACTAGACTCCCACATGGCTGACCGGCTCAAGTCCCAGACCTGGTGACTTGCTTTCTCACTTTCCTTACATCTCTCTGGTGAGTGTGCATACCCTGTAGCAAATTACAAAATAATAATAATGATAAATTAGAGTAAATAAATAATTCTTTAAAAAAAGGTGATGGACCCTTGTGCCAGGTCACAAAAGTTGGCCCATGGTGGAGCCGAAGTTAGCCTGCAGTCCCACCTGATCCCTACCCTGACCCCCATCCAACCACCCCTCCCACACATGTCTGTGGAGCACCCACTGCATGTCAGGGTGGGCACAGCTGTAGGAAGGATATGGACTCTGAGCCCCTCTGGGGACTCCTCCAGTGCAGGAAATACACATGCAAATTATGACACAGAGTGACAAGTCTGTATAGGGCAGAGGAGCAGAGCAGAGAGAATACAGCCTGGAGAAGGATTTCTAGCCTGAGTCTTGAGGGTGGAATAGGAGTTTCCGCAAGGCAAAAAAGGTAAGGACAATACAGAGGAGGAACAAGCTTGCCATGCCTGGGCAATGCTACAGGGCTGGTGGGGAAGAGTGAGAGACACTTCTGAAGAGGTGGATGGGGACCAGGCTGGCAAGCTTAGAATTCGAGGCCCTGGTCCTAAACATTTAGGTCAGGGCAGGCACTACTGCCAGGATCATGGGCATTTTAGAAAGATCCCTCTGGCAGTTAGGGTGAGATGGACGGGTAGGGGGTCTGAACCTAATCAAGGACACTGCAGCAGTGGTCAAGGAGATGACCAGGGCGGAGCTATCTGCTCACACTGGACTCGGGTTTCAGACCAGAGCAGGTGGTGTACATGCCTATCTTCTCCACCAGAGGGCGCCTCCACCCATAGCATGGGACCAGGGGCGAGGCTCCTAAAAGAGGAAGAGGGTGGAGGCGGGGCTGAAGGAAAAGCCAACAGTGGACCTAGTCTTCTGATCCTCGGCCCTGCACAATTTCCCCCCAGATGCCGGAAATGTTATTTATCAATACCTTGCTCCGTAGAGATTACCCCCTACCAGCATCTTTTCCTGCACCATTACTGCCATTTCACTGGAAGGACCTCCAGCAGCTCTGTTTCCTTTTCATTCATTTCATAAGAAAGTAATGGCCGAGGGCAAACTGCTCTCTTTTTTTTAATTGCTAAAGATCACAGGTTCTTCCCAGAGAGAGACACAGAGAGAAGGAAAAGGAGAAAGAACCTCCAGTGGGGCATGGCCACACCACAGTCTCTTCTCCATTTCTCCATCCTGTTGGAATTTGGGGGAACGCGCACACGCACGTACCCAGCATTATTTTTCAAGTTGCTGGAATCTGAACTGTAGTCATGTAGAATCCAGCTCTCTTAACCACTAGGCTACTCAGCCAGCCTTAAAGGCAAGCACCTCTCTCAAAAGGTCAACCTTAGGGCCAGTTAGTGACCTGATGGTTAAGGCAGCTGGAGCCCACATGCCCAACTACAGGTTCGAGTCCCAGACCCAGCTGCTAAACACTGAGTATGTGTGCATGTTTGCCCAAAATCCCAAAAGGAGGATACATGGAAGAGAAAGGATTGTGGAATAATCATCCCATAAGGTGTGATTTATTTCTCTCCCTCCCTCCACGAACATAAGTGCTCTCTGGAAAAAAAAAAAAAAAAAAAAAAAAAAAGTCAATCTTGGGTCCTGGTGGAATCCCCAGTGGGGCTGTTTTGGCTGTCCAGGCAGTTATGAGTGAAGCGTGGAGAAGGACTTGGGCACAAGGTACGCACTGAAGACTGCCATGTATTTTTAAAATTTCCAGAAAGACAGAGGGGCATTACAGAGATGTAAAGGAAGGCTCTTCCTGCCCTCCAGCCAGCGCTTCCTCTCCTGGGAGCCCGCTCCGCCCAGCTGCAGAGCCACATGCAAGGAAGGATTACCAGGCTGTCTCCCCAACCTCTCATCCTTTCAGTCCAGGAGTCCTCGGCTGGGGTGGCCTTTGCTCCCCAGGAGGCATTTTTGGTCACTGTGACTGGGGGGAGGCACTAGTATCCAGTGGGCAGAGGCCTGGCTGCCCTTTAAACATCCCACACAGGACAGCCCCACAACACATTGGGCCCCGGATGCCAATCGTGCCAAGGATGAGAAATCCTATAGATGGCCTAACCCCGCTCTCTCTTAGCAGAAATGGAGAAGAGACTTTAGAAGTCCAGAGGCTGACCTAGGAGCTCAGACAAAGGCCAGCCCACACATGGCTGAGACCAACACAGAGCAGAGCTGGGCAGGTGCCTCTCTGAGGGCAGCAGGTAGGTGTGAACTTGTAGGAAGGCCTTTTGCCCACTTCCTTCTGGGGTATTGGGCCACAGTCCTCCTGGGCAGTGACTACCCTATCCCTGCTGGCGCTGCCACCAGATCAGGAAGCAGGAAGCGGGGAGGGAGAGAAGTACTCACAACACCCATGAGCGCCAGCCCGGAGCCCACATTGATGATGGTGGGAATGATGCTGAACTTCCCTGCCTGCAAGACACAGACGAGGCGGGGTGAGAGAGACCCGGTGGACAGAGGGAGTCCCTTCTCCCAACACCCCTGGCCCCACCCCTCCCAGCTCAGGATGGGAGAACCACCCACACACCTTGCCGTTCACTATCACATCGAATCGAATCCCATAGGCCTTGATCAGGGTGCGGAACTCCACCCCAGCTGCATCTCGGTAATATTTGGCAAACCTGGAGAGAGGATCAGAGGACGCCTCAGCCTGCCTGGGCGCTTCCTGCCTTTGGCAGCACAGACCAGGCTGCTCCTAGGACTTACAAGCGTTCCCAAGACCCTGACTGTCGGCAGCCCCAGGAGAGGCTGTAGACCTGCTCACTGAGCCAAAGCTCTGCCAGGCACTCCCCATGGGGCAAGGGCTTTCCCACTGTGCTCTGGGCCACTGAATCACTGACGGAATCCTCCCAGTGGAGAAGCCAAGCCCGGCCCTACGGCGAGAGCGAGGCAGAGCAGGCTCTCTTCCCTGAGACCTGCACGTGGCTGTCCCTAGTCCCTCTGCTGGCATCCACAGCTCTCCCTGCACTCCTGCTCTGCCACTCACCCCAGGAAGGGGTACGATGATGCTGGTACCCAGGGAAGGACACGAGATGTGGTCAGAAATGCAAGGTGGCAATTACCTGAAATTGTACCCGGAGGAGACCGACTTTACCATTCTATTGTCCAGACGGCTAAAAGAATACTGCGGCGTGCACACGGAGGCGGCTTTATCAAGATCACAGTTCCATTCGATTTGAATTCCTATCACACCGCCCTTCATGAGAGAGAGACAGGTCGGTGCACAGAGCTTTCTGGAGATGGGTCGAAAAGCCACAGAGCTGCGCGGACAGAGGACGTGCTAAGGCGCCTGCGCGCCAGCGAGAGGCGCTGCTGGCCCGCGCGTCCTGGAGGTGCTAGCGCCGCTCTAGCGGGGGCTGAGAACACTGCGCTGCGCTGCCCAGGCGCTCTCTCTCTCTCTCTCTTTTTTTTTTTTTTTTTTTAAGTTTAAGTTATCTCTTCCATGAACCACAGCGATAAAGACAGAAAGGAGAAAGACCCTTAACAGGGTCTCAACACTGATCTACCCCCGGCCTCAGCCAGCCCCAGATCAGGGGTGGGGGGTCGTGCGGGTGTCTGGTGTACCTGGGGAGGTCTCCAGACCTGGACACGTGGTCAGCTATGCAAAGAACAGAGTTTCCCCTCCGCTCACTCTTCAGGAGAGAAGGAACTGCCCAGAGTGAGCACTTTCTATGGCAGGCGCTTCACACCCCAGCAGGACGTGCTGGTGGCTCCTTCCAGCTCCATCCCGGCAGATGCCCCAGAACCATGAGCTGTGCAGCAGCGCCGGGCTGTCCCCACTGAAGGCCCCCCACACCCCACCCCGCGCTCTGAGTGCTGACTCTGTCCCTCTGTCACAGCTAATGCTGAAACAGTGAGTCCCTGGAGGCGAGAGACTTCGCAGCCCACCCAAAGGTCCCCCTCCACACACACCCACTGTGCACCCAGGCCCCCAGGGAGGGCTTCGTGGGCCACCCACCTCTACGGCTATGTCCTGGAAGCTGCTCCCTGCCCAGCGGACCACCGACCCCAGGCGGAAGACGGGGCAGTTGTTCTTGGGGCTAAAGCGACAGGATTTCAGGAACTGTTTGTCCTTGACATTGGGCACATTGCTCCTGGGCGGAGACCGGAGACCGTGAACAGTGGGGAAAGGAGGGTGAGACTCTCTGTTCTCAGGCTTGGCCCAGGGGTCGCAAGGCCCCTCCCACC
>NW_006204759.1:3928005-3940040 GCF_000334495.1 Tupaia belangeri chinensis
CCCCCCATCCCACCACCATGCACAGCCCAGGAACCAGCAGGCCCCAGCCCTGGGCCCCAGAAGCCAAACCCCACATACTTGGAGAAGTTGAATTTGGGGAAACGAATGTAGTTCTTTATGTAAATGGTGAACTCTTCAGCCTCCTTCAGGAGTGGCTTCCTGAAAACCAACCCAGGACGGCCTGTCCAGGAGGCCCAGCCCTGCCCGCCGCCCTCCGCAATACCTCCCCGGGAGGCCGCTCCCTGGCTCCCCTGGAGCCTTTGTCCAGGATAGTGAATGTCCTCACGTTGGGGTGGCCCCAGGCCTCTCTGGGCCATCCTGACTTCTCCCTCAGAAGGAGGCCCCAAGGATGGCTGCGTCTCTGCCCTCAGGCTGGGACCCACTGTACATAGAAGGAGACTTCAAGGATGGCTGTGTCTCTGCCCTCAGGCTGGGACCCACTGTACAGGACTAGGAAACTCCTCGGTCCCAAGGCCACAGCCACTCACTCCGGCCTGACCCCGCTCTCCACTGGGCACCAGGCGAAGATCTCACAGGTACCCGTGGCTGAGTTCCCCTCCAGCAGGCAGCGGCCAGTCTTCACTCCTGGAGAAGGACAGGGACAATGCCAGGAGCCTCCCAACTCCAAGTCCCCCTTCTCGGCCCGCAGCCCCAGGCCCTTACCGTGCCCAGTGGCAATAGCCTGGCCAGGGTAGCAGTCACTGTCCTTGGAGCATGTGCTGTCAGGAATGTCTTCTCTCTACAGGGAGAGGAAGGGCCCCCAGGTCGGAGCCAGGTCCACCCAGTGGTTAGAACAGGGTCTCCTCTCCAGCCTGAGGCCACACACCCTTTGAGAACCTGCCTCTGCTCCACATGTGTGGGTACCATTGCACACAGTCTCCAGAGACCATTGGAGCAGATAGAAACCCCTGCTTCAGGAGAGGGGGTGACCCCAACCCCTGCTAGAGGATCTCCAGCCCCCTCTCCGACCCCCATGCCAAATCTGACCTCAGCACAGGTGTCTTGCCGCTGGTTGGGGGTCACGATCAGGTTGGTAATCACGAAGAAGACATTCTCTCCCTGAGGGACCAGAGAGAGATTGAGGAAGCTCCTCCTGCCTCTTGGGACCCTTCTTCTGGGACTGCTAGGCAGGATGCGGGCCTCTGCATGGGCACAGGGGGCCATGGGGTCACCAAATGGGTGGACTCTGCCCACCTGCCTGCTCACCCTGCAGTCCCTGGGCAGGCGTCCTTCGATAGGTCTCTCCTGGGCCCACAAAACCCAACTGCCCCCACCCCATGAGTCCCTATTCTGACCTCAGCCTCTAAGTCTGAGATCCAAGCCCAGATGTGGAAGAAAAATAGGGCAGAAATAGGCCCCCCCAGGCCTGGCCCAGGGTGGCTGCAAACAGGCTGGGGAGTTATTCTCAGGGGCAGGGGTATCTAAGGGAGAGGTTTCCTGTGCCAGACACCTGGCTCAAAATGACTTGACAGTTCCCTGGGCCCAATTTGATCTCGGCAGACTCAGAGATCACTGGGGACAGTCATACATGGCACCGTCAAGGAGGGCAGGGGCTTGGTGGGGGACAAGGATCTGTACAGGTCTCTATCTGTGAACTCTGGCAGCCGTCCTGGACCAAGGGAGACGATGGCTGGGCGTCCCTGGGCACCCACGCAGCTTCCCATGTGCTTCTCCCAAGCCAGGCCCTGAAGGCCTGGACCCCTGTGGTGCTAGGTGGGGTCTCCGACCTGGGATGGGATGACGTAGTCAGAGACATCCCAGAGCCGCTCTCCGAGCTCCGAGGTATTGGTGAAGGCCACGCCCTTGACTTTGGTGACGACGGCACTCTGCAGGGAGGTGTCGACATCTTGGTAGCCCTTCTTAACCAGGAACACCCATCTGCAGAAAGCAGGCAGCAGGTGAGCATCAGCCACAGTGTCCCCTTCCGGGAAGCTTCCCCAGGCCACAACAACTCCTAAGTGGGGTGGGGACAGGCCCAGGGCCGCACCTGCCCCTCTAGCTCCTGGGCAGAGATCACTGGGGCCCCACCGCTGCCCAAATCCCCGTCCTGCAAGCAGCAGACAAGACAAGGAGCCCCAGGGGTGAGGACTCTCTGATACAAAGACCTCAGGAGCTCTGACCCCAAACCTGGGCAGGCCGGGATGAGACGGGCACAGCCACATGTACTGCTGCGTGACCTCCTGCGAGCCAGCGGAAACTGGGAGCCTGCGTTTCCCACACGCAGCGCGGAGAGCTTACATGGCGCCTCCCTCCAGGGGGTGGGGGGATGGCTGGATCAGATGGTGCATAACCAGGAAGCTTTGGACAAACCCAAACATTCCGAAAGTAAGAGTACCAAACCCTGCATCCTTTGATACCAAAAGGATAAAGAACGCAAGAAAAAATAGGTAAGTTAGAGCTCTCCAAAATTAAAAACTTTGGGGGCCGGCAGGTGGCGTGGTGGTTGAGGACACTGGACTCTCACATGGCCGACCATAGTTCAAGTCCTGGACCTGGAGGCTTGCTCTCTCATGTTCCCACTCTCTCCTTCTCTCTTGCTCTGTCCCTCTCTGGTCAAAATAAAAAAATGAAATAAATGAATGAATAAATAAAAAACAAAATAATTCTTTAAAAAAAAAAAAGCTTAGGGAGCCAGCTCCATGGGCTAACGGTTAAAGGCGCCAGATTCCACATGAAGGACTGTCCAGTTTGAATTCCAGCCCCATCGACAGCTTGGGAAACATGTCAGGCATGTGTGTACAAGCCCCAGATGCTGGCGGGATGGAGAAATAGAGAAGAGATTGGACCATGACCATGGCCCATGGCGGGGAGGGGTGCATGTACCCTTCTTCCTCCCTGGCACTCTCTGGCAAGTGCATGTATCCTCTGACAAATTTAAAAAAAATTCAAAATGTTTGTGCAGCAAGGGACACTATCAAGAAAGTGAAAAGACAACCACTGAATGGGAGAATCATTTGCAGGTAATATATCCAGTAAGAGTCCAGTACCCAGAATACACAAGAGAACGTCAAAAAGTTTATAGAAAATGGAATTAAAGTACAGGTTTATTTTGGTTCAAAGAAAATTTTAAATCCAGCACAGTTTTTCATAATACACATTTTTCAGGAGGTTTTTAAAAACAATTGTGTAAAGATTTGTTATACCTTGGGACCAGCAGATGGCATAATGGTTACGCTGCTGGACTCCCATATAGCCGACCACAGTTTGAGTCCCAGACCTGGCGCTTAAAACTCATGCTGGGTGCATATGTGTGTATGCCCAAAATTCTGAGAGGAGAATGGAGAAGGGATTGAGGCGTGGACATCCCCCCTGGGGGGGATTTCTCACTTTCTGTCTTTCTGTCTCCTCTCCGGGGAGCACATACGCCCTCTAGCAAAAATCTTTCACAAAAAAGAAGTATTACAATTCAACAATAGAAAAGACAAATAACCCAGTTTAAAATGATTAAAGGAGGGGCCAGCAGATGGCGTAGTAGTTACATTGCTGGACTCCCACATGGCCAACCACTGTTTGAGTCTAGGACTTCGTGGCTTGAAAATCACACTGGGGACGTGTGCATGTGTGCCCAAGATCCCAGGCGGAGGGGGATTGCAGTGTGGCCATCCCCCTACGAGGTGATTTCTCACTTTCCCTCTCACTGTTTCTGTCTCTCTCTCCAGTGAGTGCACATGCCCTAAGGCAAAAACCTCTCAAAAAAAAAAAAAAAGATTAAAGGGATTGAAGAGACATTTCTAAAAAAAATAAAAAGATTAAAGTTATTGAAGAGACATTGCTTTTCTATTCTTTTCTTTTCTTTTTTTGTAGAGGTTTTTGCTATAGGGCGCGTGCGCTCGCCAGACAGAGAGAGAGAGACATAGAGACAGAAAGCAAGAAATCACCCCCCAGGGGGGATGGTCACGCCGCAATCCCTTCTCGATTCTCCTCTCAGGTTCTTGGGTATGCACGCACATGCGCCCAGCGTGAGTTTTAAGCCACCGGGTCCAAGACGCGAACCGCGGGTGACTACGTCGGAGTCCAGCGACATAGCCATTACGCTAACTGCTGATTCCCAAGAGACATTTCTCAAAAAAAAAAAAAAGTATACTAATGACCAATAAGCACATGAAATAATGCTCACCATCATTAGTCACTAGGGAAAGGCAAATCAATACCATGATGTGGTATCACTTCACCCTCACTAGGATGACTGTAATAAAACCCACAGTGACATGTTGGCTAGGATGTAGAACCTCGTACATTGTTGATGGAAATGTAAAATGAGGTAGCTACCATGGGACAGAGCTGGGCAGTTCCTCAAAAAGTTAGTTATCATATCATATGACCTGTCAATTTTATTCCTAAATATTTATCTAAGAGAACTGAAAACATATATCCACTGGACCAGCCAGGTGGCAAGGTGGTTAAGGTGGCTGGATCCCATATGGCTGACTTTGTGGTTTTAGTCCTAGACATGGAGGCTTGGGAATCATGCCAGGTGCATGCATGTGTGGGCCCAAAATCCCGAGAGGAGAATGGAGGAGAAGGGATTATAGAGTGGCCATCCCTCCGAGGGGTAATTTCTTTTTCTCTCTCTCTCTCTGTGTGTGTGTGTGTGTGTGTGTGTGTGTGCCTCTGTGTGTGTGTGTGTGTGTGTGTGTCTGCCTCTGTTTGGTGAGTACAATAGCAAAACAAAAACATATGTTCACACCAAAACTTGCACATAAATGTTCTTGGCACCATTATTTTTTTAAAGAATTATTTATTTAATTTTATCCATTCATTTATTTATTTTAATTTGACCAGAGAGAAACACACACAGAGAGAGGGAGGGAAAGTGAGAAAGCAAGCCACCAGGTCCAGGACTTGAACCGCAATCGGCCATGTGGGAGTATCCAGCACCTTAACCACCACACCACCTGCTGGTCCCTTAGCACCATTATTCGCGATAACCAAAAGGTGGAAACAATCCAAACGTCCACCGACTGAAGAGTGGATAAACAAAATGTGGCCCACCCGTACAACGGGATACTGTCCAGCCATGGAAAGGAATGAGGCCCTGCTGTGGCGGCAGTCACCACTGCACAGGTGGGGCAGCACGGGGAGCCCGGGCTCAGACCCGGGTCAACCTCCACAGGTCAGGAGCCGTGGCATGTGCCTGTGGTCCCAGCAAGCGGAAAGGCTACAGCAAAGGACTGCAATGGCAAGACCCTGCCCCAAATACCTAGTGCTCACACGCTCCCTCTTCTCTCGCTTATAAAACAAAACAAAAGGGATGAAGTACTGACACATGCTCCTAAACGGACGCGTCTCGGAAACAGCACGCTAAGTGAGAGAGGCCAGGCCACAGGCTGCACGACGTCCTTTGTGTGAGGTGACCGGAAGAGACCTAGTCTTACCGCTAGAGAGTAGTTCACTGATGGCCAGGGAGGGTCACCACTGGTACGAGATACAGGTTTCTTTTGGGGTGATGAAACAGTTCTGGAATTCCACAGCGGTGATTGTGGTACAGCATTGTGAGTGTTCTAAGGAGCACCAGAACGTATCATTTTAAAGGTTTAAAATGTATAGACAAATGTCTACCCTCCCAGGAAGAAAAAGGGACTGACCCCAAATGGTGAGGTATATGCTGTGTGAATCTTATCTCAGCGATCGAATGTTTTGTTTTTGTTTTAGATTCTGAAAACTCTGTCACCTGCTTTATTTCGGGAGAAGGGTAAGAAGAAAAAAGACTCATTCGGATATGAGGGACAGCTAAACTGAAAGCAACAGCAGCAGCAAAGTGAGGCCTCTGAGGTTTTTCTTTTTTCTTTTTTAATTTTTTTTTTTGAGAGGTTTTTGCTATAGGGTGTGTGCGCTCGCCAGACAGACAGAGACAAACAGAGAGACAGAAAGTGAGAACTTACCCTCTAAGGGGGATGGCCACGCCACAATCCCTTCTCCTCCATTCTCCTCTTGGGATCTTGGGCACGCACGCACACGCGCCTGGCGTGAGTTTAAGCCACCAGGTCTAGGACTCGAACTGCAGTCGGCTACATGGGAGTTCAGCAACATAGCCATTATGCTAACTGCTGGTCCCACCTCTGAGGTTTTTCTGATCCCTAAGAGGATACTGGAACTTCCTTGTTTGAAGATTTAAAAGTTTGAATTTTTCCCAAGAGCAAGATCATCCATTTTTGCTGGGATAAAAGAATAAAGAACAACAAACTCAATAGCACCAAATGGGATTTTAACACAGAAAACAGAGCCAGATTTCAGCTTTCAAATGCAAATTTTTTACATTAAAATATGTTTATAAATCGTGGATGTTTTTCCTCTGGATTCAACCTTTCTTCCTCCCCTAACAGGAGCCCTAGGAACCTAAGGAGCATGTTCATCCCTAACCAGATATACAATCCAGCCACCCCTCCAAATCTGATTACTAATGCACTAGACTCAGGGCTGCCCCAAGGGAGGACTGCAGTAACTACGCTCTCAGGAAGAATGGATATTGCGAATGCCACCGGTCAAAGAGTCAAACGCTGTGCACTGGGTCCAGGATGACTTGCACACCCTGTTCACTGCGCAGTTTCCGACCACCATGGACAGGAGAGTCTTGGAACACCAGTCTCACTCGATGACGTGCATGTCCATGCTCACACTGATAGTAAACAGGGTAAATACCATTCCCATGACAACTGGAATAAAGATGAAATTGAGGGCAGTGACCTGCAGGAGGCAGCAGTCCTGGTGTGGGTTGGCGTGGACATCTTCATGCTGAGTGGGAGGCTGCCCTCCTCCCATACATTTGCTCTTTAACCTGGGGGACTGTGTTTTGAACTTGAACTCCCACAGTAATTCCTGTCTGTTTCCAATCATCTTTCTGCACCAGAAGAGTAAACATTTGGAATTCTTTAATGTGCTGGGAGTGCTTTCTGGAATGGCTGGGTTCTTGGAGATTCACGCAGCAAATGGCTCATACATACAGTACAGAGGTCGGCTCACGCACGCCGGAAGACAGCGCAGCTTCTCCATTGACTCTGGTCGCAGGCGCAAAGGCAGAGAAGCATCCAGCGTGTAGTGCCTTCGGTACATCCTGGTCCAAAAGGCAGCAGTGCAAGTGACAGTCCAGGCATTCTTACAGATCAGGGGAAAATCCACAATGTCCTCAGGACGGATGTAGGAGGCCAGCAATAGCCAAATATCCATGGGATACTCTTCCCCTCCAGCCCCATCCACGTCTTCTTGTGCCTCTTGCTTTTCACTTCCCGGGAGACAGTTCTCTCATGGATGCTTTCCTCCAGGGCTTCCACCTCATCACTGCAGTCAATGATGTCACAGGGCTCACCAGCCCCAGAGAGAGCCTCCTCTGCAGGAACTTGGGAGGCCAAGCCACAAAGAGATTTTACTTCCTGCAAAAATGCTGAATGGCGTTGGCGACAGCTTTCTTGACCTGTCCAGACCTCATGACTACCAGATCTGAGTTGGCATAATCCGCCATGGTTACTCGACCAGAGCAGGCGTCGTGTGCCAGATACTTAAGTCACTTCCCTCTTTTGGGCATGGCGACTATGTCCAGGCAGGGCTGGCCTAACAGCCAGGACCCCAGGCCATGTCTCCAGAGGGAGAGCCAGCCCCGGAGCCACAGGCCAGCTCCACCCAGCTCCGAGGCCATCCGGCACCGGAGGCCACTACTCTCCTCTATGATCAAATATTAAAAAAGAAAAATCCTGTACTCTTCAAAAGAAGAAAGGTCCATCATGAAATACAAAACAAACAAACAAGCAAAAAAATACCTCAAACCTCAGGAATAAGTACAGATTACAAAGTAAGAGACTAAGAAGAGAAGCCAGCAGTTGGCACGCTGGTTAAGGCACTAGACTCCCAAATGGCCAACCACGGTTGAGTCCTGGACCTGGCAACTTGCTTTCCCACTTTCCCTCTGTATATGTGTATCTCTCTGGTCAAATTTAAATAAATAAATAAAGCATTCTTTCTTTCTTTTTTTTTTTTTTTGGAGAGGTTTTTGCTATAGGGCACATGCATTCGCCAGAAAGACAGAGAGAGACAGAGAGATAGAAAGTGAGAAATCATCCCCCAGGGAGGATGGCCATGCCGCAATCTCTTCTCCTCCATTCTCGTACCAGGAGCTTGTGCACGCACGCACATGTGCCCTTCGTGAGTTTAAGTCACCGGGTCCAGGACTTGAACTGCAGTCGACTACATGGGAGTTCAGCGACATAGCTATTATGCTAACTGCTGGTCCCAAAAAAGCATTATTTTTAACAAAAGAGAGACTAAGAAGACACAACAACTGAATGCAAGGTATGATTTCAGATTTTCTTTTGTTTAAAAATAATGATTGAGACAGTTTACATAAAAGACTGTACTTTGGGGACCAGCAGCTGGCGTAATGGCTATGTCACTGGACTCCCATATAGTCGATCGCAGATCAAGTCCCAGACCTGGAAGCTTAAACTCACACCAGGAGCATGTGTGCGTGCGTGCCCAAGATCCCGAGAGGAGAATGGGGGAGAAGGGATTGTGGCGTGGCCATCCCCCTGGGAGGTGATTTCTCACTTTCTGTTTCTCTGCCTTTCTGGCGAGCGCACATGCCCTATAGCAAAAACCTCTCAAAAAAAAAAGAAAGAAAGAAAGACTGTACTTTGGATAATGTAATGTTAATGTTAGTTTCCTAACTTTCATATTGCACTTAGTAAAATGAGGGAATCCCTGCTCTCCCCGCTAGTGAGGACCAGCAAGAAGGTAGCCATCTGCAAGCCAAGAAGAGAGCCCTCATCAGAACCAGACCATGCTGCCACCCTGATCTTGGACTTCCGGCCTCCAGAACTGTGAGAAGTATATTTCTCTTGTTTAAGCCGAAAAAGAGAGAGAGAATTCCTTGTTTTCAAGAAATACACCCAGAACTATTGGGTTCTTGGAAAAGTCATGACACATTTTGCATAGAAAAACATGAATAGAGGGGCCAGCAGATGGCATAATGGTTATGTTGCTGGATTCCCATGTAGGAAACAGTGGTTCGAGTCCTGGACCTGGCAGCTTAAAACTCATGCTGGGCACATGTGCATGAATGCCCAAAAACCCGAGAAGAGAATGGAGAAGAGGGGATGACGGCAATGGGCATCCCCTCTGTGGAGTGATTTCCCTCTTTCTGTCTCTCTGTCTCTTTGGTGAGCATACACACTCTATAGCAAAAATCTCTCTTTAAAAATGAAGAAAAGCATATTAAAAGAAAAATACATCATGACTTTACCAACTCAATATTTAGAAGAGGAGGGGCCCACACCTGCAACTTACTCTAATAGTTCAGGAAAAATTACATGTACACACGCACTAAGAGAGAGGGAGAGCACAACCCAAATGGTAAATGTTAACATTTGAGGAGTACAGGAAGACATTTAACTTCTTCTTCTTTTTTTTTTTTTTTTTGGAGAGGTTTTTGCTATAGGGCACGTGCGCTCGCCAGACAGCGAGAGACATAGAGACAGAAAGCGAGAAATCACCCCCCAGGGGGGATGGTCACGCTGCAATCCCTTCTCCTCCATTCTCCTCTCAAGATCCTGGGCACACACGCACACGCGCCCAGTGTGAGTTTTAAGCCACCGGGTCTGGGACGGGAACCGCGGTCAACTACGTGGGAGTCCAGCGACATAGCCATTACGCTAACTGCTGGTTCCCAACATTTAACTTCTTATACTATTCTCAAAACTTTTCTGTAAGTCTAAAATTGTGTCTTTTTAATAATTATCTTCTTTAATTTTATTTATTGTTATTATTTTTTCATTTGACGAGAGAGAGAAAGAGAGAAAGCAAGGCACCTGGTCTGGGACCCAAGCCCCGGTCAGCCATGTGGGAGTCCAATGCCTTAACCACCATGCCACCTGCTAATCCCCGAAAATAATATCAAAACACAAAACAGATTTTTATTTATTTATTTACTTACTTATTTTTAAATAATTATTTTATTGAACTTTATTTAGTTATGTATTTTAATTTGACCAGAGAGGGACAGAGTGAGAGAGGAAAAGAGAGAAAGCAAGCCACCAGGTCCAGGACTCGAACCACAGTCGGACATGTGGGAATCCAGCGCCCTTAACCACCTTGCCACCTGCCAGCCCCTTCATATTTTTATTTTTAAGAGCAATTTTTGCTAAAGGGCACGTGTGCTCACCAGAGACAGAAAGCAAGAAATCATCCCCTGGGAGGATGGCCACGCCATAATCCCTTCTCCATTCTCCTCTTGGGATTTTTGGGCATGCATGCACACGTGCCCAGCATGAGTTTTAAGCTTCCTGGTTTGAGACTCAAACTGCGGTCAACTATGTAGGAGTCCAATAATGTAACTGCTATGCCACCTGCTGGTCTCAAAACATATTTTTTTTAAGTGCGATGACATGTGTGAACTCTTTAGTACAGTGTGTGCCTGGCACAGAGGAAGCTGCCAATGAGCAGGTCCAGGTTGACATTGCCGATTGTTCCAGACGTGCAGGTGAAGCCTCCTTGGTAGTTGGGGAAACTAAGTCTCGAGAGAGGAATGCACCTGCCTGAGGGCCTGCAGTGAGTGGGCGCAACGCCCTGCTCTTCCCCGGGCTCTCCATACTGCAGCTACCAGCCAGATTTGCCCACCCTCTTCATCTCTGGGATGCCCTGGGCCCCTGGCTGTCACACCTCCAAGGAACTCTGAGAGGGCCATGATCAGCCAAGCAGCCATTTTAGCTGGGCCTGGCCCAGATAGAAACAAGCCAAATACTCAACTCCATTCACTCACTCATTATTTCATACCTCTTCCCTAAGCAGAAAAGTGATGCCAGGTCCCACACTCATGGCATCTCCAGACTGGTGAGGAGTCATAGACATAAGGCAAATGATCCCCCAAATAAGCTTATAACCACCCTGTGGGAATGCCAGAGAGGAAAGGAGAAAGGGTTACCCTAGACCCTGGGTCTGGAGGGTAAGGGGGCGCTAACGAAGCAAAGGGCCAGAGGCATGCCTGGCTGAAGAACAGCACGTGCAAAGGGCCTGGGGGAGATGACCAGGTGCCCTGGGATGGAGCGTAGGGAATGCTGCGAGTTTGGCCTCCAGGAGGGAGCAAGGTGAGATCAGGGCTGCCCTCCCGGAAGAAACAGGAGAGGCTCACCAGCAGTCGCTGAATGAGGAAAAGTAGGTGCATCTCAACTGTCCGGTGCTACTTCCTCCTGCCACCTGTTCCCACCCGCAGGAGTGCTCCAAACAGAGCGTGGCTGAGCCTCCCAGAGAGCTGCCCCTCCGGTTGGCAGAAAGTAGAGGAACGGGGACAGCTGCTCCGGGTCCGGGATAAGAGGCCTCTGGGCATGACCCCAGCTGGATAGGAGAGGCTGGCCAGGGGTGGGGGGAATGGAGAACGGAGATGGGGAACATGCCAGGCTGATGAGTTGTCCCAGCCTGGAGGATGGCACTGACGCTCCGTGATTATAAATAACCTACCCAGAGCCTGGGCCAGCTGCCAGCCCAGGGCCCACGGAGACTCCTGGGGTGAAAGCTGCCCTGGACCCCCCTGCATCCCTGCCTCCTTCCCATGGCCCTAACCATGGGGGTCTCAAGCCCTGGGAGAAGCCCCTCATGGAAAGCCTGAGAAGTCAAGGAATCCAGAAACCCCTGTCCACATCTCACCTCCACCGGCTCAGTAGGCGCCTTCCTTACCCCCACTCCACACTTACACCCAAGGGCCCGAGAATGGCCCCTCCCCAAGCAGGGTCATAGATCCCCAGCCACAGAGAAACCTCGTGCCTCCGCGCAAGTTCCAGGACCCTGGAGAGGGGCGCGTCCGCGAGCTTCCGCCCTCTCCGCCCGCCTTCCCCGGCCCCGCACCCTCCTTCCCGAGAGTCCGGAGAACTCACAGGACCAGGTAGGCCAGGATGGAGATCTGCAGCGTCCGGTGGAGCAGGCCCACCTTCTTGTTCTTGGCGACGACGTACTTTATGGTCTTGTAGTCGAACAGCGACAGGCAGAAGCCCCTCCAGCCCGCCCGCTCCATGGTGCTGCCGGAGCTGCGCCTGAACCAGCGCACGTGTGCCGCATGA
>NW_006204759.1:3942192-3943042 GCF_000334495.1 Tupaia belangeri chinensis
GGGGGGCTGGCCAGGGGTGGGGGGAATGGAGAACGGAGATGGGGAACATGCCAGGCTGATGAGTTGTCCCAGCCTGGAGGATGGCACTGACGCTCCGTGATTATAAATAACCTACCCAGAGCCTGGGCCAGCTGCCAGCCCAGGGCCCACGGAGACTCCTGGGGTGAAAGCTGCCCTGGACCCCCCTGCATCCCTGCCTCCTTCCCATGGCCCTAACCATGGGGGTCTCAAGCCCTGGGAGAAGCCCCTCATGGAAAGCCTGAGAAGTCAAGGAATCCAGAAACCCCTGTCCACATCTCACCTCCACCGGCTCAGTAGGCGCCTTCCTTACCCCCACTCCACACTTACACCCAAGGGCCCGAGAATGGCCCCTCCCCAAGCAGGGTCATAGATCCCCAGCCACAGAGAAACCTCGTGCCTCCGCGCAAGTTCCAGGACCCTGGAGAGGGGCGCGTCCGCGAGCTTCCGCCCTCTCCGCCCGCCTTCCCCGGCCCCGCACCCTCCTTCCCGAGAGTCCGGAGAA
This sequence comes from Tupaia belangeri chinensis, assembly GCF_000334495.1. Taxonomy (NCBI): domain Eukaryota; kingdom Metazoa; phylum Chordata; class Mammalia; order Scandentia; family Tupaiidae; genus Tupaia; species Tupaia belangeri. Next base: position 3,942,716 of record NW_006204759.1, read on the forward strand.
CTCACAGGACCAGGTAGGCCAGGATGGAGATCTGCAGCGTCCGGTGGAGCAGGCCCACCTTCTTGTTCTTGGCGACGACGTGCTTTATGGTCTTGTAGTCGAACAGCGACAGGCAGAAGCCCCTCCAGCCCGCCCGCTCCATGGTGCTGCCGGAGCTGCGCCTGACCCAGCGCACGTGTGCCGCATGGACAGCCGGCGCCTCCCGCCCGCCGCTGGTGGGTCCGGGTCGGCACTGCGGCAGCCCCGGGGCTGTGCGGCTCCTACTGGCGTGGGCCAACAGGGCGGGCGCCCAGGGCTGCGAGCGCGTGGGGCGGGTCTGCCGGCTGG
>NW_006204759.1:3943063-3947371 GCF_000334495.1 Tupaia belangeri chinensis
AAAGCCACGCAAGGAGCTGGGCCGGGCGAGCGCCCAGCCTCAGACTGCGACCTTGCGCCGCCTCCTCCTCCTACTCCTCTGACACAGTGACACCGCGACACCGCTGGACCGTCCTCTGCAGCCACTGGTCTAGGAGGTCACTCCCGGATCAGCAGGGCAGAGCTGTGCAGCTGCACGGGTGTGAGAAAGGATCGCTGGGCAGGAGCGAGGAGGTGAGTAAAGGAGAGGGGTGGGAACCTTTGCCTCCTAGGGCAACGTCCCCCTTTCTCTACTCCCAAAGAAATCCCAAAGGATTCTTTATTTTTTTTTAAAGTTTCTTTCCTGAGCGAATGAGAGAAACTGACAACACCCCCAACAGGGTCTTCACTCTGAGGTCCACCCCCAGCCTGGGCCAGCCGCCATCTGCATGCCCCCAAGCATGCATACCCAGGGAGCTCACCCCACTCAACTGGGGCACCACCCTCGTGGGTCAGCCTCCAGAGCAATGGGGTTTACAGCTGCAGGACTATCCTCCACCGTCTGCCCTGGCCAAAGGGTCTTTGTAGTAAGCGGATGGGTGAAGTGAGGCCAGAGGAGGAGGGATAAAGAACATAGGCTAAAACAGCAGGTTTCTTCATTCCTCTGATGCCAGGATCTCCCGGGAGGCAGATGCTTTCTTGCTCCTTAGGGGAACCCTGGCCCGCAGCACAGTCTGGGCGAGATTAAGACTTGTCCCATGGGACCCACAGCTGCCTGTGTCACTGTGGTTAAGTGGGTGCTCCTACTGCAGCAACCCCACACTCCCAAGGGGTCTGCTACAAGCAGGTCTCCAGTACCCAAAGCATGAAGAGATCTGTCCCTCATTTAGGGCAGATGAGTGGGGCAGGGAGACACAAGCAACCCAAGTCTAGGATCATAAAACAGGCCTGGAGAGGAGGCGCGCACCTGCTGAGATGCTTCCCAAAGAGATGGGCCTGATCCAGGCAGACATGACTGCCACCTTCACACCACGTGAAATGAAACAGACAGTGGCAGTGGGGAGGGGAAGGGGGGGTCTTTGGGGAGCTCAACTAGCAGGCATTAGAGGTTGGGTCGGGGTGATCTCTGCGTGTTGAGAAACTGTGCACACTCACTTTCTGCATCCTGCGATCAACCACAGCAATCCTGTTCTCCCTATCCCTAGCCTTCACAAATAAGCTCCCTTCACCTGAAATGCAGGCCCTGGGAGTCGGGACCAGGCATGTCCACTCTAAAAGCAATAGCCCCAGGGAAGGGGGTTTTCAGTTTAAGTGTGCATGGAAATAATTTGGAAGAAAAAAGGCGAATTCCTGAATCCTACCCTAATTTTTTTTAATATTCCAAAAATCTTTTATTTTTATATACCAGGTGCATATAGGGTACTTTATAAGAGCAACCACAGGGAAAATTTATTTTTAAGTAAATTATTATGGAATTTGGTTATGAATGCACAGTATGTATGAGAATGTTCTAATAACTTTTTTAAACTTAAGCATCTTGTAATACCTAAATGAAGAACAAAGAAAAAGAGTTTTATTCTGTTTTTTTTGAACAGTATTGCTGCCTGTGTCACTGTGATTAAGTGGGTGCTGGTAATACATTAAATACATATTAAATCTGTGAAGTACAACAGTTTCATCTACATCTGCTGTTTGCTTTATTTTATTTTAAAGAAAAGACCAAGATCAAAATCTCTGAATTTATACTTTTCAACCTGAAAGAATCAAAATAGCTGTAATTCTAAAATAGCTTCAATATAGCAAATATTACTTCTGAGTACTAGTGGACTATACTGAATCGAGATGAAAGTATAAATATCTTACACTGCACTCAATCTGAAGTGTTGCCAATAAAATCAATTACAAATGTTTATTTTGAAAAATGGTATTATGGGGGCCAGCAGGTGGCATGGTGGTTAAGGCAGCTGGATTCCCACATGGCTGACCATGGTTTGAGTCCTAGACCTGGCAGCTTGCTTTGTCACTTTCCTTTTCTCTCTGTCTCTGGTCAACTGTCAAAAAAATAAAATAATGACAATGACTAAGATTAAATAAAATATTTTTTTAAAAAATTATTAAAAGAAAAGAAAAATGCTATTATGAAGTCCGCAGACTTGAATGCTGATCATGGTTATTCAGAGTTAAATACATAGAATACCTAGAAAATGGGTTGAATTGAAACCTGCAGGTAGTTTTATAATATTTATAAGCAGACTTTTTTCCTAAAGACAAAGAAGGTTATTGTTTCAATATAAATTAGGAGCTTTAAGACCATCTCCCTTGGGACCGGCAGTTGGCATAATGGCTATGTCGCTGGACTCCCACATAGTGGACCGCAGTTTGAGGCCCCGACCCGGTGGCTTAAACTCACGCCGGGCTAATGTGTGTGCGCGTGCCCAAGATCCCGAGAGGAGAATGGAGGAGAAGGGACTGCGGCATGGCCATCCCCTTTGGAGGGTGATTTCTCGCTTTCTATCTCTCTGTCTCTGCCTGTCCGGCGAGTGCACGTACCCTATAGCAAAAACCTCTCAAAAAAAAAAAAAAATCATCTCCCTTTAGTGCTTTAAACGATCTCACAGTCACAAACAACAGACCCAGCTAATTTCAAACGATGACTGGTGCTATTTAGGCAAAACTTCTCAGGTGTCAGTACTTTTCATTCTGTGTACATGAAATTACAGTAAAGAGATGACATAAACAACTCGTAGTGCCACTTCCATGGCAGGCACACATGTCACAATAACCAAGTTTGTCCTCCACCACCAAGTGTGGTTCTCCTGGTAGTTCACTCTGTGAAGGGTCATTAAGAATATCTTCGAATCCAATGGTCTCGTCGTTACCCGTCAAAATATCCAGCGAAAGGTTTAAGCTTGACAAAAATGGAAGCCGTTGAGCCTGTGGCACTGCCTTGAACTCCATTGTAGTTTTAGTGGAGCAAACAGCCCCTGGTTGTTTCTCAGTGTGGAAGAAGTCATCTTATCTTGGTTGAGATGGAAACTTTTTTCTGATAATTTAAGGGGACGACTGGGCAAAAGTTCACATTTCGCACAAGAAAATCCTTTTCGAAGAAGAGCATGACTTTCAGAAGGCCCGCTTGCCGGAAGTTCGGTAATTGGAACACTGTCTCTTAGCTGAGGTCCAAGCCCTCTGGCAGTCATCCTTAGCACGCTCTGCGACCAGCCTCAGCCCGTCACCGTCAGACGGTGCCCCCTAAATTCTTTATAAACTAAGTCTAAGATGAGACAGGGAACCTGTATTTGCTCTCAAACTGTTGTTTGGGAAGAGCAAACATTTAGTTTTTAAAAAAAAAAAGTCCATTTCAGCTCAAATGCCACCTCCTGAAAATGTCCTGTTCTGGGCCAGCCGGTGGTGTGGTGGTGAAGGTGGCTGGATACCATATGGCCTACTGTGAAGTCTGCTGAGTCCCAAAGCCAGCAGCTTAGAAAACACGCCAGGCACACGTGCATGCAGCCCCAAATCCCGAAAGAATAGAGATGGGATTGCAGTGTGGCCGTCCCTCCTAGTGGGTGCTTTTTCACTTTTCCTCTCTGTCTCTAGCACGTGTACATGCCCTCTAGCAAATTAAAAAAAAAAAAGTCTGTTCTTATTATCATTCCCAAAAGCAGCCCTCCGCCCCACCCCGATAAACCCTATTACCCCTTCCTATTCCTGTACAGCACTTGTCACCGTCAGATACACTCATTAGCTGTGTCCCTACCAAGACCAGAAGCTCCAGGAGGGCAGACTGAAATGCCAGGCCCCTGCCCTCTGTGGCCTGTCATGGCTGTGCCTGTGGCCTCAGAGAAGGGCTCTGAGGGTGTGGGCAGTCCCTCCTGAACTCCCACAGCACCACCAAGACCCGGCTACAGCTTCTGCCTTCAGAACTATGCTACGGTTTTAGAGAACCCATGAGGGACATTCAAAGAGGAAAGGGCTGCTCCCAGGCCTGGGGTCAGACCCCTCCTCATGGGGTACCATATGGCACAGATTCTTAGACCAGATCCAGACCCACTGGTGGGTCAGGACATTGGTTTACTGGGTTACAACCAGCATATGAGACTATCTAGATATAGAACATATCAGGGTGTGTTTAGGAAGTCTTGTTCGGGGAAACTTCTGTTTCCAGCACCAAAGTGTGTCTGTATGTGACATCAGGATGCAGAACGTGTTTCTCCCTGTGGGTCACACAGCTGCACCCCAGAGCGTCGGCATTCTGTCTCTACGCGGAGGGCCAACACGCTACCTCGCAAACACAGGCCTAACACCCTGTACTTACACACAGGGGAGAACAGGACAGTGCTTTTACCTTGAC
>NW_006204759.1:3947384-3948707 GCF_000334495.1 Tupaia belangeri chinensis
TTGACCCTCCTTTCATTCTATGGGATAGCCAGGGAGAGACAGGCATTCCGACAGGGTCTTCAGGCCAATATCCACTCCGTCTCAGCTGGCCAGGTGGACAGGAAGGTCTCAGGATACACACTGGGGACCTTTCCACGGGGGTCCCGCATCACAGGGTGCTGCATTACCACCGTGCAACTTGCTGGTCCTACACTGGCACTACTGAAAATCCCAGTCCGGCAGGTGGCATGGTGGTTAAGACCCTGGACTCCCACATGGCTCACCAGTTTGAGTCCCAGATCTAACAGCTTGCTTTCTCCCTTTCCTCTCTTTTTCTCGTCAAATTTTAAAATGTAATAAGGCCAAGGGCCAGCAGATAGTGTAGCAGTTATGTCGCTGAACTTGAAGCTCAAACCAGGTGCATGTGCATGTGCATGCATGCCCAGGACCCCTGGAGGAGGAGGTTGCAGGATGGCCCACTGGTAGGTGGTTTCTCACTTTCCCTCTCACTGTCTCTGTCTCTCTCTCTACTTCTCTGGCAAGCGCACATGTCCTAAGGCAAAAACCTCTACCAAAAAAAGGGGGAGGTAGTAGAACAGCAGATGGCATGATGGTTACGTTGCTAGACTCCCACATAGTTGATCATGGTTCAAGTCCTGGACCTGGTGACTTAAAACTCATGGTGGGTGCATGTGCATACATGCCTAAAATCCTAAGAGAAGGGGAAAAGGTATTGCAGCATGGCCATCCTCCCTGGGAGGGGGGTGAGTGATATTTTGCGTTCTGTCTCTTTGTCTCTGTCTCTTTGGCGAGTGCACAAGCCCTATTGCAAAAATTTCTCTCTTAAAAAAAAAAAAGAAACAGGGCCAGCAAGCAGTAAGTGGTTAAGCCACTGGACTCCCATGTGGCCAACTTCAGTTCGAATCCTAAACCTAAGGCTTGAAACTCACTCTAGGTGCATGTGTGCCCAAAATCCCAAGAGAATGGAGAAGAAAGGATTGTGGCATGGCCTTCCCCTGGGGGGATAATTCTCACTTTCTCACTCTCTCTCAAGTGAGTGCACATGCCCTGTAGCAAAAAAAAAAAACTCTAAAAAAATTTTAAAAATAATAATTATTCTTCTTAAAACATCCAAATTAGGGATGGCTCCAAGACCAAGACAAACTCTCCATGTGAGAGGTACTGTGTGCTGCAGTGGGGTGAGTTCCCCTACATTCTACCTAACCCACCTCAACAGTCTCAGAGCTCCAAGGTCCCCTGTAAAAGGGACTTACCCCACCATCGCTACAGCAAAAACTCGTCTTGTTTTTAGAATTCATTTTCTTTTCTTTTTTTTTTTTTTTT
>NW_006204759.1:3949021-3969860 GCF_000334495.1 Tupaia belangeri chinensis
AGAAAACAAGCTGTCAGGTCCAGGACTCAAACTGTGGTTAGCCATATGGGAGTCCAGCACGTTAACCACATCATCTGCGGGCATTGTCAGCTCAGCATTGTTCTAAACGCCTCACATGTGAAGACCCATTCAATCCTCAAACCTTATGTGGTCAGCACTATCCTTACTCTTCCCTGAGAGGGTAGACGTGTCCATGATCATGCCACTAATAAGCATCTGTGCTGGAATTTGAGTCCAGGTGACCTGGCTCCGTAGCCCAAGAAACCATCTCCATTGTCATAATGAGCAGTTTCCAGAGTGCTTGACTCACTTGTGAGCTGGCAAGAGGGCGTGTGTGCATGTGTGCCTCAAATCCTGATGGGATGGCAAAATGGAGAAGGGACTGCGATGTGACCAAGTCACATTGGTCTCCCTCTCTCTGCCTCTCTCTGGCAAGCACATGTGCCCTCTGGCAATTAAATAAAATTAAAGAAAGCAAACTAGAAATAAAGAAAACAAATCTCATAAAATAATTTGGTTCTCAAAGTAGAGGTTCAGATGTTCTTTTTAAATTTATTTTTAGAGATTTTTGCTATCAGGCATGTGCACTTGCTAGAGAGACAGAGAGACAGAAAGCAAGTAATCACCCCCAGGGGGATGGCCATGCTACACTCCTTTCTTCTCCATTCTCCTCTAGGGATTTTGGACACACACACACACACACACACACACACACACACACACACACACATGTGCGCACCTGGAGTGAGTTTTAAGACAGTGGGTCTGGGATTCGAACCACGGTCGACTACATGGAAGTCTGTGAAGTAACCATTATGCCATCTGTGGTCCCCGGTTGTTATTTATTCATAGTATGAAAGTTTTGTCAAAATGGAATAATTGGTGTCAAACCTGAATAAACTGAGACAGAAGGCCATGGAGGAGGTATTTTCTCACGCTAACATGCCAGACACCAAGAACTGCATTATAGAGAACTCTGCAGAACCATGGCCTTGCACGAAGACCACTGTAACCTGACACACAGACTGCTTCTGCCAAAACACCTGCCCAGAGACTGCCCGATCAACCCTGGACTGATGCCATGCTTGCTACTGATCCTGGTAGCCAGAGATAACTGTCCCAAAGTAAACGGTATAATCCCCTCTTCTCTTTCCTCTCCTGCTTGTACTTTTTGCCTTTAAAAATCTGTCCAAGGGTCTTAAAATCTTGGTAAGCATGTTTGGGGCTACCTGAGTTATGCTTACCTGGGCTGCATACCGCCTGCAATCTCATACAGTTTGACTTAAAGTAAACTTCTTTCCATTTTTTTTCTGTATTTTTACTTTTTGCTGTAGGGTGCATGTGATCACCGAAAAGAGAGAGAGAGAGGAAAAGTAAGAAATTACTCCCAGGGGGAATGGCCATGCCACAATCCCTTCTCCTCCATTCTCCTCTCGGAATTTTGGGCATGCACATACGCACACCTAGCATGATTTTTCAAGCTGCTCGTTCCAGGACTTGAACCACAGAGTCAGTCATGTGGGATCCAGCTGCCTTAACCTCCACGTCACCTGCTGGCCCCTCTTCTTTGCTTATTTTACAGAGTTTATTTTCATCAACAATAGTGAACTCTATTTCCAACTCCCAAGGAGAGGGAAGGCCTGGCAGTAAGAGATTCAAATCAGTACTAGGGCACCAAAGGATGTCATTACAAGACAAGGAATGCCCTGGAGGACCATCTGTGGGCCCAGCCTCACTTCCAAGTCCTCAGTATTCTGGGTGGCCCAAAGAGACCAGAGTAGGAAAGGGGTGGCCTGGGAAGGGATTCATAAGGGCCACACGATGCAATTTATCTTGCACCATATAGTCCTATTGTCACAAACACATTCCATTAATAAATATTACTAATCCATTTAAGAAACAGCAGATGCATTATTAATGTCATTTAAATACAGTCAACAGGAAAAAGACAGCTCCTCTGGGGGAAGCATTTCCAGGTCCAGTAGAAGTTCAGAAAATCCATTTTAATTAATGGATTGGTACTTACTACTTAGCTCCTCATACCTGACCTAAAGAGAAACTCACCGAGGAACCAAACACTTAAGAGTAGAGTCAAATGCTAGTCCACCGGGCACTAAAAATGGCAAAGACACGAACTCAATCAACCAAACACACAGAGCAAGTGACTACTCTTCCACAGTACATCTTAGAACAAAACTCATCTGAGACCAGCAGTTAGCATAATGGCTATGTCGCTGGACTCCCACATAGTCGACCGCGGTTCGAGTCCCGGACCTGGTGGCTTAAACTCACGCCCGGCGCGTGTGCGTGCGTGCCCAAGATCCCGAGAGGAGAATGGAGAAGGGATTGCGGCGTGGCCATCCCCCATGGGGGGTGATTTCTAGCTTTCTATATCTCTGTCTCTCTCTCTGTCTGGCAAGTGCATGCACCCTATAGCGAAAACCTCTCCAAAGAAAAAAAAAAAAAAGAAAAAAACTCATCTGTTCTTCCTCCTGCTTCCTGCAGGGATTCCCCCCACAATTGGCATGAAACTTCTCACACCCATCCACTTCTCTCAACTCTCCTCAAGCTCACAAGACTAGTGTGGTAATGAAATGAGTGTGAAATCCTCATATAAAACATGACAAATGCTGTTGCTTCCCACAGCTCCTCGTACACAACTCTTATGTAGACTGACTCAAACTGACCCCACCTGTCTTTCCACCCTCATATTCCCCACCATATACATTACGGCTGCATCCAGGGAGGGAAGAGATGACAATTTTTTTTTTTCTTTTTTTGGAAAGGTTTCAGCTATAGGGCACGTGCGCTCGCCAGACAGAAACAGAGAGACAGAAAGCGAGAAATCACTCCCTCGCGGGGGATGCCACACGGCAATCCCTTCTCCTCCATTTTCCTCTTGGGATCTTGGGCACGCACACACACGCGCCTGGCGTGAGTTTAAGTCACCGGGTCTGGGACTCGAACCATGGTCGACTACGTGGGAGTCCAGTGACATAGCCATTACGCTAACTGCTGGTCCCGAGATGACAAATATTTTTTAATGAACTGGGTCAGCAAATGGTGTGGAGGTTAAGGTGCTGGATCCCAAATGGTCAACTGCATGGTTCAAGTCCTAGACCCAGCAGCTTGGAAATTCCCCTAGCATGTATGCATGCATACCCAAGACCCTGAGACAATGGAGAAGCATGGCCATCCCTCTCCTGGGAGGTGATCTCTCACTTTCCCTCTTTGTTTCTCTCTGGCGAGTACATTTACCCTATAGCAAAAACAAAAACAAAAAAAAAGAGGTGCAATTATATAAGTTGTTTTGGGACAACTGCCTTGGCTACCAGAATCAATGACAAGATGGCACCAGTCCTAGGTTAGACGAGCAGTATCTGGGCAGGTGTCCCTGCAGGAACAGGAACACTCTCATGGAAGGCTGCAGTGCTCTCTGCACAGGATTGTGATTCTGACACAGTCCTTGTGATAGTTATTATGAGGCATACCTGGTGACACAAATAACTCCATTTTGATTTTGACAGCTTTCACGGTAGTTACTTAAGCTTGTAGAATGATGAACAAAAAAATGAATTAATTAATTAATGAAACTTGATCACCCTGCCTCTGGCCTAAATGAAACCAAATGAGCACAGCTCAAGCAGACAGACAGTAGCTGGCTGGTGGTTGATACATACCTTCACTGTTGCAATAGGAACATCTTATTTGCAGTACTAGTTTTTTGGATTTTTTTAGATTTTTGCCACATGCACTCACCAGAGAGAAAGAAAGTGAGAAATCATCCCCCAGAGGGAGTGGTAATGCCACAATTCCTTCTCCTTCATTCTCCTCTTGGGATTTTGGGCAGACACACACAAGCAAGTGTGCATGTGCACATGCATGCCCAGCATGATCTTCAAGCCGCTGGGTCCAGGACTCTTAACTGCAGTCAGCCATGTGGGAGTCCAGTGCCTTAACCACCACACCGCCTGCTGGCCCCTGAAAAAAATCTTTTCTTGAGAGACTTTTGCTATAGGGCTTGTGCACTCACCAGACAGACAGGAAGAGACAGAGAGACAGAGAGCAAGAAATTGCCCTGCAGGGGATGGACATGTTGCAATCCCTTCTCTTCCTCTCAGGATCTTGGGCATGCACACATGTGCCCAGAGTGAGGATTTTTTTTTTTGGGGGGGAGGTTTTTGCTATCAGGCATGTGCACTCACCAGAAAGACAGAGAGACAGAGACAGAAAGCGACCTGCTTCCTGCAGGGATTCCCCCCACAATTGGCATGAAACTTCTCACACCCATCCACTTCTCTCAACTCTCCTCAAGCTCACAAGACTAGTGTGGTAATGAAATGAGTGTGCAATCCTCATATAAAACCTGAAAATGAGTGTGAAATCCTCATATAAAACATGACAAATGCTGTTGCTTCCCACAGCTCCTCGTACACAACTCTTATGTAGACTGACTCAAACTGACCCCACCTGTCTTTCCACCCTCATATTCCCCACCATATACATTACGGCTGCATCCAGGGAGGGAAGAGATGACAATTTTTTTTTTTCTTTTTTTGGAAAGGTTTCAGCTATAGGGCACGTGCGCTCGCCAGACAGAAACAGAGAGACAGAAAGCGAGAAATCACTCCCCCGGGGGGGATGGCCACACGGCAATCCCTTCTCCTCCATTTTCCTCTTGGGATCTTGGGCACGCACACACACGCGCCTGGCGTGAGTTTAAGTCACCGGGTCTGGGACTCGAACCATGGTCGACTACGTGGGAGTCCAGTGACATAGCCATTACGCTAACTGCTGGTCCCGAGATGACAAATATTTTTTAATGAACTGGGTCAGCAAATGGTGTGGAGGTTAAGGTGCTGGATCCCAAATGGTCAACTGCATGGTTCAAGTCCTAGACCCAGCAGCTTGGAAATTACCCTAGCATGTATGCATGCATACCCAAGACCCTGAGACAATGGAGAAGCATGGCCATCCCTCTCCTGGGAGGTGATCTCTCACTTTCCCTCTTTGTTTATCTCTGGCGAGTACATTTACCCTATAGCAAAAACAAAAACAAAAAAAAAGAGGTGCAATTATATAAGTTGTTTTGGGACAACTGCCTTGGCTACCAGAATCAATGACAAGATGGCACCAGTCCTAGGTTAGACGAGCAGTATCTGGGCAGGTGTCCCTGCAGGAACAGGAACACTCTCATGGAAGGCTGCAGTGCTCTCTGCACAGGATTGTGATTCTGACACAGTCCTTGTGATAGTTATTATGAGGCATACCTGGTGACACAAATAACTCCATTTTGATTTTGACAGCTTTCACGGTAGTTACTTAAGCTTGTAGAATGATGAACAAAAAAATGAATTAATTAATTAATGAAACTTGATCACCCTGCCTCTGGCCTAAATGAAACCAAATGAGCACAGCTCAAGCAGACAGACAGTAGCTGGCTGGTGGTTGATACATACCTTCACTGTTGCAATAGGAACATCTTATTTGCAGTACTAGTTTTTTGGATTTTTTTAGATTTTTGCCACATGCACTCACCAGAGAGAAAGAAAGTGAGAAATCATCCCCCAGAGGGAGTGGTAATGCCACAATTCCTTCTCCTTCATTCTCCTCTTGGGATTTTGGGCAGACACACACAAGCAAGTGTGCATGTGCACATGCATGCCCAGCATGATCTTCAAGCCGCTGGGTCCAGGACTCTTAACTGCAGTCAGCCATGTGGGAGTCCAGTGCCTTAACCACCACACCGCCTGCTGGCCCCTGAAAAAAATCTTTTCTTGAGAGACTTTTGCTATAGGGCTTGTGCACTCACCAGACAGACAGGAAGAGACAGAGAGACAGAGAGCAAGAAATTGCCCTGCAGGGGATGGACATGTTGCAATCCCTTCTCTTCCTCTCAGGATCTTGGGCATGCACACATGTGCCCAGAGTGAGGATTTTTTTTTTGGGGGGGAGGTTTTTGCTATCAGGCATGTGCACTCACCAGAAAGACAGAGAGACAGAGACAGAAAGCGAGAAATCACCCCCAGAGGAGATGGCCACGCCGCAGTCCCTTCTCCTCCATTCTCCTTTCGGGATCTTGGGCACACATGCACACATGCCCGGCATGAGTTCAAGCCACCAGGTCCAGGACTTGAACCGCAGTCGACTACTACATGGGAGTTCAGTGACATAGCCATTACGCTAACTGCTGATCCTGCCCAGTATGAGTTTTAAGTTGCTGGGTCCAGGACTTGAACTTGGTCGACTATGTGTGAGTCCAGCAATGTAACCGTTATGCCATCTGCTAGTCCTGCAATATTAAGTTTTTAAAAAGTATAAAAGCAGGGCCTACGAGTCACCCACAATTCTGAAAACTAGGCACACCTCTTGAGCCCAACAATAAAGAAATAACTTATCTTTTTCTTTTCCTTCAAAGGCAAATCCTACTAGAACAACTCAAGAATCATAAAGAACAGCTGGAAATCAAAGAACAATATAATAATAAAGGGACCAAAAATGTAGAGAAATTTCTGGGAGAAATGAGGTAGATGGAATAAGATCAGCAAAAAAGCTGACCAAGCCAGCAGCCTGGTGATTTAACACAGACAAAATAAGGGGCTCCAGGAGAAGTGAATGGGTTTCCTCAAGCATGCCCAGAAACTGCCCAAAGGCAGAATGGCAGGGCTTAGGGCCATAGGCCGGCTGTGATGCCAGCACAAGGGATATGAAAGCACTCCCACTAAAGTCAGGCAGAGCTAACTTCTCAGGGCCCTGCAAAGTCTAGTAAAAAAAAAATAGGGGCTGGGGCCAGCAAGCAGTGTAGTAGTTAAGTCTCTGGACTCCCATGAATTCAAGTCTCAGACTTGGCAGCTTAAAAATCATGCTTTTGGGAGTGTGTGCGTGTGTGCCCAAAGTCCCAAGAGGAGAACGGAAGGGAAGGGACTGCAGTGTGGACATCCCCCCTGGCAGTGATTTCTCACTTTTTGTCTCTCAGTCTCTCCAGCAAGCGCATGTGCCCTGTAGTAAAAATCTCTTTTTTATTTTTTTTTTAAGAATTATTTCTTTAATTCCATTTATTTTTATTATTTTTTAATCTGACCATAGAGAAACACAGGGAGAGAGAAAGGGAAAGGGGAGAAAGCCACCAGGTCTGGGACTTTAACTGCAGTCAGCGATGTGGGAATTCAATACCTTTAACCATTTAACCACCAGGCTACCTGCTGGCTCTGTAAAAATGTCTCTTAAGGGACCAGCAGTTAGCATAATGGCTATGTCGTTGGACTGTCATTAGTAGACCATGGTTCGAGTCCTGGACCCTGTCTTAAACTCACTCCAGGCGTGTGTGCGTGCGTGCCCAAGATCCCGAGAGGAGAATGGAGGAGAAGGGATTGTGGTGTGGCCATCCTCTTGGGGGAGTGATTTCTCGCTTTCTGTCTTTCTCTGTCTTTCTGGTAAGCACATGTGCCCGATAGCAAAAACCTCTACAAAAATAATAATAATAAAGGTGGGCCAGCAGGTGGTTAAGGCACTGGACGCTATCACATGGCTGACCATGGTTCAAGTCCCGGACCTGGTGGCTTGCTTTCTCACTTTCTCTCTCTCTATGTCTCTCTGGTCAAATTAAAATAAATAAATAGAATGAAATAAATCATTCTTTTTAAAAAAATAGGTGTTGAAAACAACATACATGATAATATTCTTGATTCATTACATGCTTTGGAAAAAACCATATTGTACAGCATAAAGATATACAATTGAATATAAATAAGAAATTATAAAAAATAACATTTTAAAAGGGGGTCAGCAGGTGGTATGGTGGTTAAGGCAGCTGGATCCCACATGGCCAGCTGCACAAATCAAGTCCTGGACCCAGTGGCTTGAAAAACACACAGGTACATGTGTATGGCCAAACTCCTGAAGGGAGAAATTAAGGAGACTGTACTGCAGTATGGCCACCCCCCACAAGGGGTGCTTCTTCACTTTCCTTTTCTTCTCTCTCTTCTGTCTGGGGAGTACACATGCCCTTACATCATTGGATTCCCACATGGCCATCTGCGGTTCAAGTCCTGGACCTGGTGGCTTGAAGCTCTTGCTGGGTACGTGTGTGTGCATGCCCAAGATCCCGGGAAGAGAATGGAGAAGAAAGGATTGCAGCATGGCCATTTCCCCCGGGGGAGGGTGATTTCTCACTTTCCCTCTTACTGTCTGTCTCTATCAGGTGAACAACCTAAGGCAAAACCTCTACCCAGGAAAAAAAAAAAAAGAATGAAAATTTGCCCTGTCAGACATAAAAATTCACTGCAAATCATCAAGGACACTATATGTGCATATTAAAGGCGCTACTACAGAGAAAACAACATTTCATATCAAATGTTTCCCAAGTTTACTTCTGCACAGTACACAGACAATGTATGGCTAAAACACAATTTTCTACAATTTGCTGGGTGCTGATTTAACACATCTTAAAGAAAAAAGTAACCAGTATGACACCAATTCTCGACTTCGAGGACTGCTTGACTTTCTGAGTGGATCAGGAAGTGGGTCCTCATTTTTCGGGGGTAGAATCCTCTGATTTCAGCTCGGCCTTCCTTATGCTCTCCAAGTTTAGTTGTTGATATTTTCTTTTAAAAAAGCCACACTGAAACAAAGGAAGGGAAAGTGCAATTATAGGCCTAAGACCTCCAGCTGTTACAGGAACGTCCCTGTGGGTGCTGCCTAGGTAGCCCCTAACTCTGCTTCTCAGACTCCCCATGCCTTTCCCCATCTTCCTCTGAATCTCTCTCCCGGGTTACCCAATACTTCAAAACCCTGCTTTTTTCTTTTTTTTTTTTTTAATGAGAGAGCAGAAGAAAGAAATAGATATTTTCTTTCCTTCTTTTTTTTTTTTTTAAACTTTATTTACTTATTTATTTATATTTTTTCATTTGACCAGAGAGGGACAGAGTACGAGAGAAAGAGAAAGTGAGAAATCAACCTGCCAGGTCCAGGACTTGAACCACAGTCAACCATGTGGGAGTCCAGCACCCTTAACCACCATGCCACCTGCCGGCCCCTCCTTTTTTTTTTTTTTTTTTTTTTTTGGAGAGATTTTTGCTATAGGGTACATGCACTCGCCAGAAAGACAGACAGAGATACAGAAAGCAAGAAATCACCCCCCAGAGAGGATGGCTACACCACAATTCCTTCTCCTCTTGGGATCTTGGGCACGCATGCACACACGCCTGGCATAAGTTTAAGCCAAGTCTGGGACTCAAACCATGGTTGACTACATGGGAGTCCAACAACGTAGCCATTATACCATCTGCTGGTCCCAAAATACGTATTTTCTACAGGGTATCACCACTGTCTTCCCACCTAGCCTCTCAGTTACGACTGCAGGCATGCACTGCTGCCTGTTTTAGGCTGGTCTAGGATCCTAACCTGGGCCAAGACCCTTATATGCTGCTTTCCCTGGTGTTCATTCTCCAATGAGGGATGACTTTCCACTCCCCTCTGAACTCCCAGAGCAATTTGAACCTATTAACAGAAGTAATTCTGTGACGCATTATTTGCAATGTACTATTTCAGCTGTACTGGATCTAATCTTATTTATGAAAAACCACTCAGTTCGGCCTATGCTGAGGTCAAAGATCAAGCACGGCCTCCTACACCAAGACACTCACAATCGAGCAGGAGATACAACTGCCAGAGTGCAGACTGCCATTTGGAACGGTTTCTGGAATGGAGCTCACAGGGAAAGCTCATAATCCAGCACAGAGGACTCAGGAATCTTCTGAGTTTTCAGGGAAGAGTGTGAGCAAGGTGACAAAGTGGGGAAGGGGATTCTTGGCAAAGGAATAGCCAAGAATGTGCTTTGCACAAGCACAGAGGCATGAACCTATTTAGGAATGGTTCAATTTGTCTGGACAAAAAGCAAGACTCAAGGTAGAGAGGAGTTGAGGACGAGGGTTTTGAAAGCAATGAGTCTGACCATTAAGAAAAGGGAAGGCACGGAGAGGCTTTAAATAGGAGAACGACCATCCTACCTGTTTTAGTATTGTGATTTCTAATGCTTTCGTTAGATTACTCTATTTTATTTTATTTATTTATTTTTAATTTGACCAGAGAAAGGGAAAGTAAGAAAGCAAGCCACCAGGTCCAGAACTAGAACCATGGTCAGCCTTCTGTGGAAGTCTAGCACCTTAACCACCATACCACCTGCTAGCCTCTAGATTTCTATATTTTTAGACAGAAACTGTTTTATTCATTGGCCTAAAAAGTAAATGAACGGCTGAAGGAGAAGGGAAAAGTGGCCCCAAGGCCAGGGTAGCAGCTCTAAGTCAGGGATGGCTGTTCCAGGGAGTGGCGTCTGTGCCCAACATCAGAGTGGTCTCCCCGCCACGTGAACATGAGGACTGACCTTGAACAGGATGATTACGATCACAATCAAAACCAGCAGGCCACAGGCACTGCTTCCAATGATGACGGGCAAAGAATGGCGCTCCTCGTCTTTCAGGAAGATGACTGTGATCTGCAGCAGACAATAAGTAAGGCAAAGCAAATGAGGACAAAATTCCTTGTTGTTTTGTTTTTAAAGAAGTTTGTTGGGACCAGCAGTTAGCGTAATGGCTATGTTGCTGGACTCCCATGTAGTCGACCGTGGTTCGTGTCCCGGACCCGGTGGCTTAAAACTCATGCTGGGCGCGTGTGCGTGCGTGCCCAGGATCCCGAGAGGAGAATGGAGGAGAAGGGATTGCGGCGTGGCCATCCTCCCTGGGGGGTGATTTCTCGCTTTCTGTCTCTCTGTCTCTGTCTGGCGAGCGCACACGCCCTATAGCAAAAACCTCTCAAAAAAAAAGAAAAAGAAGTTTGTTTCTTTTTTTCATGAGAGAGAGACAGTGACAGAGAGACTGGTACCCCACTCCCCCAACAAGGTGTTCATGCCACAATCCAACCCCAACTTCAGCCAGGCCAGGTATCAGGCATGTGTGTGCAACTGCACGTACAGGGGGCCCTGGGATGAGAACCCAGGACCTTTCCACGTGGGTCCAGTTGCATCACTACTGCAGTGTCTAGTCCCAACCCCTCACGTTATTTAAAGGAGCAAAATATGAGGACTCAGCAATATCCTCTGCATCGATCAAAACACAGAAATAAAGCGAAAAGCTAAACATTCCCTGAAGTAGCAGTTTAGATCTAAAATTACCTAATGACCAAAGTACTTCCTAAAAAACTATTTCAGTCTCCCATCTATAAAAGCTAAATCTGTCCAGATCGTGTGACCTTTTGTTAAAGATGCTCTTAGTTTGGTAGAGCATCCCAAGAATTTAGGTCTCTAGGTTTCAAAGAACAGGACACTGGACTGGAAGACAGAAAATCAAGATTCTACACCCAGCTAAGTCACTATGTGTCCTTGAGCCAATGTCCTTTATTCAAACTGATGGCCTTTTAAATGATCTCCAAGTTCTAACTCTGTTCCAACGGCTCTTTTTGAGCTTGCACAGTCACTGAAGTCTTTGGTAATATATTCCCCCATGAAATACATGACAAAGGTACTGGACTGCTCTTCACTGGGTCAGAAGTGCGTGTTACCTCAGGGCACAACAATAAATCCCAAACTGTACCCACGGTTCTGCCTGTAAAGCTCTTCCAGCAGCAGCTGCCCCCAAGTTTCGTTTTCCAAAAGCCTCAGTTCCAGGAATCTAATCACTCTTCTCACTGACAAGGCACACTTGGAAAGCTTGGGGGATGAGCTTCGCAACTGAGACCTAGACAAAAGTGGCCCTCTCAAAGGTGTGGCCAGAGCAGGTTCCCAGGGCTTAGGAGGTCAGAGGGCCATCAAGACTCCTCTGCCTGCCCAGGACACGGAGTTCCCTTCACGCACATGTTTAAACTCCAAAGCCATGAAAGCTTTGGAGAGATTTCCGTGTGGACTGAAGGTCTGGACAGATTTGCTTTGAAGGCCTCTTCCTATGAAGTCACAAATGCTGGTTGAACTAATGTTGACCTTCCATGTCCTACTTAACTCTTAGGTAGCTGAACTTAACAGGAGTATAGTCTGGCCTTGAGAATAGGGAGGTCCAAAAGCAACACAGAAGGGGAAGAACAGGAAAAGCTGGATTTGTCTATAGAAAAGGATGGGTCTGAGGGACCAGTAGGTGGCATGGTGGCTAAGTCGCTGGACACTCCCGCATGGCCAAACACGGTTTGAGTCCCAGACCTGGTGGCTTGCTTTCTCACTTTCTGTTTCTCTCTGGTCAAATTAAAATAAATGAATGAATCAAGTTAAATCAATAATTCTTTAAAAAAAAAAAAAAAAGGAAAGGATGGGTCTCTAGGGGGAATTCAAGAAAGGCCCAAGGCGACAGTGGTATAACAGGCCAAATTTGGAAAGAAATTAATTTCTCAAAGTCTTCTCTCTCTTTTTCCCTTCTAAAACCACAGGTTCCCAAAAATGCCCCAAAGCTGCCCTGGTAGAGGTAAGGGGAAGGCAGGACACAGGATACTACTGCTTGCAGCAAACACTGACGGCAGCCTACCCAATAGCCATCCTCTCCTCTCAGACAGTGTTCACGAATCATGATGGTACAAGCCAATCATGACAAAACTATTCTTTGCCAGTAACTGACATGAAATCCAGTTCTTAATACTAATCAGATATAAGGGGGTCTCCTGGGAACTTTTAGAAAAATCCCCCTCCCTAAATAGGAAAGAGGCTCCCCCTAAAAATCCTTTTGTTACTGACCTCTTCCCTTCCTTTCTGTCTTCTGCCATATGAAAATAAAGCAAAATGTGGCAACTTTGTCCTGGCCAGAAAGGATGGCAGCACCAACACAGTCGGCAGAGTGTAAGGACCAGAGGAGTCAGGCCAGGGACCCTGAGTCTGCTTCCCTCGGGGCCTACAAAGCGTCTCCCTGCTGGCACACTGGCTTTGCAGTTTCCTTATTTGAGGCAGAAATGCATTCAGATACACAGCTCTTTTAGACTCACAGATTCAATGTAAGGCAGGTGCTTATTGTCAGGAACTACTTAATACCTTCCTTAGGATACTGAATTTTTTTTTTTTTTTTTTTTTGCTGTAGGGCACGTGGGCTCCCCAGAAAGACAGAGACGGACAGACAGACAGAAAGTGAGAAATCACCCCCCAGGGGGGATGGCCACGCTGCACTCCCTTCTCCTCCATTCTCCTCTTGGGATCTTGGGCATGAACGCACACGCACCCGGCATGAGTTTAAGCCACCGGGTCCAGGACGTGAACTGCGGTCAACTGCATGGGAGTCCAGTGACATAGCCATTAGGCTAACTGCTGGTCCCAGGATACTGAATTTTTCAAATTATTTGCCAGAGGGTGTGTGTTCTTTCCAGAAAGAGACAAGAGAGTGGGAGAGAGAGAGAGCCCAGAACAGAGTTCCCTTCACGCACATGTTTAAACTCCAAGGTCATGAATGCTTTGGAGAAATTTCCGTGTGGACTGAAGGTCTAGACAGATTTACTTTTAAAGCTTCTTCTTATGAAGTTATAAATGCTGGCTGAACTAATGCTGACCTTCCATGCTTAACCTTAACTCTTAGGTAGCTGAACCTAATAGCACGCTCTGCCCTTGAGAATAAGGAGGCACAAAAGCAGCACAGAAGGGGAAGAACAGGAAAGGCCGTTCTTTCAATACTTTCTCCTCCATTCCTCCATCCTGTCAGAATCTGGGGCAGACAGACACATGAGCCCAGCATATTTTTTTTAAAGAATTATATTATTTAACTTTATTTATTATTATTGTTACTTTCTAGTTTGATCAGACAGACAGAGAGAGGGAAGTGAGAAAGCAAGCCACCAGATTCAGGACTTGAACCATGGTCAGCCATGTGGGAGCCCAGCGCCTTTAACCACCATGCCACCTGCTGGCCCCGAGTCCAGCATATTTTTCAAGGTTCCAGGGACAGGATTTGAACAACATGGGTAGACACATAAGATCCAGCTCCTTTAACTATCAGGCCTTAGGCCAGCACCAGAAACTTATCTAAGTGCTTTAAATCTATTAACTCCTTGATTCTCTCTTTTTTTTTCTTTCTTTTTTTGGAGAGGTTTTTGCTATAGGGCACGTGCGCTCGCCAGAGAGAGAGAGACAGAGAGATAGAAAGCGAGAAATCACCCCCAGAGGGGATGGCCACTCCGCAATCCCTTCTCCTCCATTCTCCTCTCGGGATCTCGGGCACGCACGCATAAGTGCCCGGCTGAGTTTAAGCCACCGGGTCCGGGACTCAAACCGCGGTCGACTACGTGGGAGTCCAGTGACATAGCCATTACGCTAACTGCTGGTCCCAACTCTTAGATTCTCTTAAAAAATCTACTAACTCTTTGATTCTTAGAGGTATATAAGTACTATATTATTATCTCCCCTGCTTTATAAGTAAGAAAGGTGAGGTGGATCTGAGATTTAAACCCATGCACTCTCATTCTGGAAGGTTTTAGTACAGTACGATTCCTATAAATATTTAATATTTTTAGAATACAGACAATCTCTATCTCAAGAGAGAATACAACTTTGAAAAAGACACTTAGCCAAGGATGCTTCTATTTCTACACATAACTCATTTAAATTTCCTTTTCTGTAAATAGTTAATGATTTTTCTTTCTTTATCCTTGGAGTAATTACTGAATACATAGACTTTTGTTAAGAAATGGTAGTAGAGGGGGCCAGTAGGTGATGTATGTGGTGGTTAAAGGCACTGGATTCCCACATGGCTGACAGTGGTTCCAGTCCTGGACCTGGCGGCTTGCTTTTTCACTTTCTCTCTCTCTCTCTCTCTCTCTCACTCTGTCCCTCTCCGGTCAAATTGAAATAAACAAATAAATAAATAATAAATAAAGTTAAATAAAATAATTCTTTTAAAAAAAATGGTAGTAGACAGGATAGCGAGAAAAGTTTCCAATATAAATGTCTGTGTCTTAGAAAAAAACAGAAACATATTCTTGAGATTACAATGACCAAGGATTTATAGGACTTGGCTAGGCTGTAATTTCTTCTCCAGTTTTCCATCCTGCTGGGATTTGGGGCATGCATGTACACACGCCCAGCATATTTTTCAAGCTGCTGAGGCTGGGGTTTGAACCACTCAATCAGTCATGTGAAATCCGTCTGAAGTAGGCATGGGGCCGGCCCCAAGGATACTGAATTTAAATAAAGGAAATTTGGGAAAACTATACTATACAATAAAAACATCAGTACTTAAGAGAGGGAAATATACAAATACATTAAGAATGTGCATATAAGAAACTGTTCATAGTGAGGCCAGTAGGTGGCGTGGTGGTGAAGGCATGGACTCCTGTTTTCAGAGGGTTTTGCCTTAGGCCATGTGTGCTGGTCAGAGAGAGAGAAACAAAGACAGTTAGAGGAAAAGTGAGAAATCACCCCCCAATCCCTTCTCCATTCTCCTCCTGGGATCTCAGACGTTCAGTGTGAATTTTAAGCCACCAAGTCCAGAACCTGAACTGCAGTCAGCCATGTGGGAATCTGGCAACACAGCCACTACGCCATCTGCTGGCCCCTTGTCTTTCTGGTGAGCACATGTGCCCTAGAGCAAATTAAATAACAATAACTTAAATTGTTTTTTTAAAGGAACTGTTAATAGTAACTCCCTTGGAAAAGAAGGAGTTGGTATGGGAAGGGGGAAATAAAGGAACCATTATTTTTCATTTGGTACCTTTCTGTAAGGCTTGAGCGTTCTTGTTTTTATTGTTTTTAATCTGGGCAGTACAATAACGGGTACCTATATTTCTTCCCTATCATTTTCTGTATCAGAAATACTTAAAAATAGGGCCAGATACAGCACAGCAATCAGGCACTGCACATTAGGAATTGGATCCCACATGGCTGACCCCAGCTCAAACCTCAGCCCTGGTGGCTTGAAAGACTTGCTGGGCACGTGTGTGTGCATGCCCCAGATCCTGACAGGATGGAGAAATGGAGGGGAAAAACTGCAGCCCTACTGCGGTGTGTTTTCTCCCTCTCCCTCCTTCTGGAGAGCACATGTGCCCGCTGGCTTGCGAAATACACTGAGCACATGTCTAAAATCCTCACGGGATGCAGAAATAGAGGAAAAGTGATTGCAGAGTGACTGTACCCCACTGGGGGGTACTTTCTCTTCCTGTGCCACACTACCACCCCTGGCAAGTGCATATACCCTTAGGCAATGACGAGAGACAAAGACAAACAGACTTGAAAATAAAAGGAGTGGTTCTTTTAATTAATTAATTAGTTAATTAATTAATTTTTGAGAGGTTTTTGCTATAGGGCGCGTGTGCTCACCAGAGAGAGAGAGATACGGAGAGACAGAAAGCAAAAAATCACTCCCCAGAGGGGATGGCCACGCCGCAATCCCTTCTCCTCCATTCTCCTCGAGGTGTCTTGGGCATGCACGCACACGTGCCCGGCGTGAATTTAAGCCACTGGGTCCAGGACTTGAACCGCGGTCGACTACTACATGGAGTCCAGCAACATAGTCATTACGCTAACTGCTGGTCCCAGGAAGTATTATTCTGACATGCCCAGAGAAATGCTCCTTTCTCCCCTTCCAGAGATGAAAACAGAGGATTGCAAATATTTACTAACCCACTCTCTTTCCTGACATTCCCTCTACTGCAGAATCACATCTAACTCAAGATCATCTCTGAAACCAGCAGCATGTCCAGAAGGGTGTCCACGAGAATGACAGCACAGGGTAATATACACAGGAGCATTTAGTTCACACATCACAGACAGCAGTTTGACTTTTAGTCCTACATTTCCAAAAGGAACTCTAAGAGTTTCAGTAATCCACTGAAGTTTTAGAAAAGCATTCTGCATTCCTTAGTATTATAACTGTTTAATACTGTAACCAGCACGGATGCTACAAACTAGGACAGTTAGTGTGCACAAAACACAATTTCTCATTTACAAAAATTTTTTAAAAGAATTTTTTATTTAACTTTGTTTATTTACTCATTTTGTTTGTTTGTTTGTTTTGACCAGAGAAGAACAGAGAGAGAGAGAGAAAGTGAGAAAGCAAGCTGCCAGGGCCAGGACTAGAACCATGGTCAGCCATGTGGGAGTCCAGCACCCTTAAACACCACGCCACCTGCAGGCCCAACAAAAAAATTTTTAATCAATACATTTTTTTTTTGGAGAGGTTTTTTTCACTATAGGGCGCGTGCACTTGCCAGACAGACAGAGACATAGAGACAGAAAGCGAGAAATCACCCCCCAGGGGGGATGGTCACACCGCAATCCCTTCTCCTTGATTTTCCTCTCGGGATCTTGGGCATGCATGCACACGCACCCGGTGTGCGTTTTAAGCCACCGGGTCCGGGACGTGAACCGTGGTCGACTACGTGTCCAGCGACACAGCCATTACGCTAACTGCTGGTTCCAATCAATACATTTTCAAATCAAAGTGTATTTGCTATTGATTCTAGACTAGCTATTTCCACTTAGACCTCCTCAGCTTAGGCCTCTTATTTAACTGCCTTATTTCAAAGGTGGAAAAGGCAGAAGCTGAAATGCTCAAGGACACAAAGACCCTGGCAAAGCCAAGATAAGAAATGGTAAGATGGTAGCAAGCAGGTGGCGTGGTGGTTAAGGCACTGGACTCCCATATGGCTGATAAAGGTTCAAGTCTTGGACCCAGCAGCCTAAAAACCATGCAAGGTACATGTATATGTGTCCAAAATCCTGAGAAAAGAATGGAGAAAGGACTATGGTGTGGCCATCACCCCTTGGGGATGATATCTCACTTTCTCTCCCTATCTCTCTCTGGCCAACACATGCGCCCTATGGCAAAACAAAACAAAACAAAACAAAACAAAAAAACTTAAAGAAAGAAATGATAAGATTGAAATCAGGAAAAGGGAAACAGAACATCTGATCACAGACTAGACACAGCTTCCACAGGATAGCACCCAGAAAATGAGAAAACAACTAAGGATTCCCTTAGTTCTGTAGTCCTTACCTTAGTTCTGTGGTTCTCTGCATTCAACCCCTCATACAGAGATTTGCTGTAAGATATTTCACCAAGAATCTGGAGTTCAGTTACATCTCTTAGCAACTACAGATGGGACAGAAGGGAAACAAAACCGATTTTAGAAATGGACTGTTTTTAGATCGTCCTCACCTGCTCCTTTAAATGTGTTCCTTCTCCATTATTCCTTACCTGGCTAATGGTCCCAGTATTCAGTTACCCAAACAAGAAATCCACAGTTACTTTTCAGTTTCTTTTCCCTAACTTTACTCTGTGCCACAACTGTCCCCAAAGTCAATGGCTTTTTAAAAAACGTATTCCGAGTGTGTGAGAGAGGTATAGCACCCCCTACAGGATTCTGGAGACTCGGTCAGCCCTGGTAATAGGAACCACACGCCCAGCACACTAAGGGAAATCTCTGAATGAAAACCAGTAAGCCACCCATGTGGGTCGGTCTCACAGAGAATCATGTTTCACCACTGAACCACCATCTGGCCCCCAAAGTCAGTTCTTGATCATTCCTCTTTTTAATCCTCCCTTGAACTTGCCCCTTTTTTCTCCATCCCCACTGCTACTTCTTCATTTCAGACCACATCACTCTCACCTGAACCACTATGTAAATATTAATCTTGGTCACTAGTTCCCTCTTAAAACACGTCATCAGGGAAGGCTTCTCTAAGAAAACATTTGCACTAAACATAAGAAAGAGTAGTGTTTTGCAAAGCAAGTACAAAGGTCCTGTGACCAGAATATTGACAAAGTGGGAAAACAGAAAGGTTGGTATAGCTGGATTATAAGAAAAGGGCAGGAGGAGAGAAAGAAGAGTACTAGGTCATAAAGTTGAAGAATTAAACAGAGACCAGACCACGGAGTTATCTTGCAGGCTATGAAAGGTAAAGTCTGTGTTCAAATGCATCCCCTCCCCTTTTAAAGCAGCAGAATTACACAATCTAATGTTTGCTTTTAGAAGGACAGCTACTATGGGGGCCAACAGGTGGCATGGTGGTTAAGGCGCTGGACTCCCACATGGCTAACTATGGTTTGAGTCCTGGACCTGGCAGCTTGCTTTCTCAATTTCCCAATCTGTCTTTCTCTGTTCAACTAAAAAAATAATGATGATTATGGTGAATAAAGCTATGTAAAGAATTATACTTGTAGAGGGTGAGGGAGGAGCAAAGGCAATAAGAACAGGTACAAAGTTACAGCAATAGCTTGGTGGCCTGAATTACCACAGCAGCCATGGAAAGGCAGAAAGGTGAATTATTTAGAATAGACTTTCATAGTGGAACAGCAGGACTTGCTGCTGGGATATGGGGAGGTATGAAATGAAGGCCTCACGGAAAATTCCTACAGTTCCTAGTTTGTAATTGGAGTAAATTACCCTACTGAGGGTAGCCTGAGTAACTGGCTAAGGAACAAATCTGTGCAGAGGGTAGACCGGAGACTGGCTTGAACGTTGTTTTAGATGTCATTATCCTTCCTAGGGGAGAAGCCCATTGACGGCAGTAGCATTTCAGTCTCAAGTACCTGCTTGGCATGATCCAAAGAGATCTCTGCAGCCACAGTTACATTCTCTTTATCTGAAGCAATGGTGCACCTCAGCAAATGCCATTCTTCCACATGCTGAAAAAAGGAAAGTCGGGTCACCATAATCCCTTATCGTACAGAAAAGTTAAGTTTTATTTTGTTCTTATAGGTTTTCGCCATACAAGTAAGTGTGCTTGCTACAGAAAGAGGGAAAGTGAGAATCAACCCTAGGAGGTGGGGACTGTTCACACCCCAATCCCTTCTCCTTCATTCTCCTCTCGGTATTTTGGGCACAACAGGCACATGCCCCCGTGATTTTTTTTTTTTCTTTTTTTGGAGAGGTTTTCGCTGGCAAGAAAGACAGAGGGAGACAGAGTGACAGAAAGTGAGAAATCACCCCCCCACACACTCAGGGGGGACGGCCACGCCACAATCCCTTCTCCATTCGCCTCTCGGGATCTTGGGCACGCACACGCACACACACACACCCTGCGTGAGTTTTAAGCCACCGGGTCCAGGACGCCAACCGCGGGTGAATACATAGGAGTCCGGCGACATAGCCATTACGCTAACTGCTAGTCCCATGCCCCCGTGATTTTCAAGCTGCTGGGTCAGGGGCTCCGGATGCCTTCAGTCACGTGGAAGTCCAGCACCTTAACCTCCAAGCCACCTGCTGGCCCCAGAAAGGCTGTGAGTTTGTTTTGCCTTAGGGCGTGTGCTCTCCTGGGGTGTGTGGGGGGTGGGGTGGGGGGGAGATACAGAGACAGTGTGAGGGAAAGTGAAAAATCACCCCCCCCCCCCGGAGGGGACGTGCAATCCCTTCTCCTCCATTCGCCCCCGCCCCCCGGAGTGATTTTGAAGCCACCAGGTCCCGCACTCCAACTCTGGTTGGTCACGTGAGAGTCCAGCGATATAACCGCTACGTCACCTGCTGGCCCCAAGGCTGAGACTATTAGTACCGGGGATCTTAAGGTTCCAGGACACAGGGTGTGAAGAGTTTCGGTGCTCACCGTGGCCCAAGCAAAGCTCGAACCCTGGCAAATATGACCCAGCTAGAAGGCTAAGGAGGGTGACCTGGGAAAAGTAGTGTCCTGGCCTCTCGTGTTACCTTCCTCCCACCCTCTCGAGACAGCCGCGCTCACCTGGACCGGATCTCTCCCACACGCGCGCTCCAGACTGTCGGTGCACACAGTGTGAGCCTGAAACGAAAACCATGCCAGCCCCACACTGAACAAACCCAGGCGCCATGGTTAAGAGCCCCCTCCCAACTGCCGCGAGACCCGGCGTAATGCGCGTGCGCGAGGCCGGGCGCTAGGACCCAGCGGCGGGGGGGCCGCCCGCACGGAACCGGCCCGCCGCAG